>NC_137787.1:75182603-75532568 GCF_963383645.1 Muscardinus avellanarius
GGTGTGTGGCAGTGGTTCCAGAACTTCATTTCCTGATAACTAGCAGCAGATAACCTGTGGTTGTACTTCAGTGACCTGCAGCCAGAGCCCAGTAGTCTTATGGTGACCAGAGGTGAGACTCCTAGTCTCTCTGAACCACAGTGCTGTTATCTGCAGAACCAGGAACAGTGCCTGCCCCGAGTTGTCACCTGCAAAGCCCTTGGTGTGTGTGTGCGTGTGAGTGTGGTGTTCTGCTGAGTGAGGAAGGCCCCAGGTGTGCTCACTACCTCCTTCTCCTTCTGCCCTTCCTGTTTCTCTGACATCATGCCTTTCAGAGTCATTAAGTGGCCTCAACTTCCTATTTTCCACAGAAAAGTAGAAAAGTAGATGCCTCCTCAAATTTATGACTAGAGCAGGGCATTG
Organism: Muscardinus avellanarius; assembly: GCF_963383645.1. Taxonomy (NCBI): domain Eukaryota; kingdom Metazoa; phylum Chordata; class Mammalia; order Rodentia; family Gliridae; genus Muscardinus; species Muscardinus avellanarius. Next base: position 75,183,006 of record NC_137787.1, read on the forward strand.
GCCTTGACTGCTCACCTTAGGTAAGGTTGGAACAGTTAGGGGAAGAGCAAGGTCACCCCCACTTCAGAGAGCATCCCTCTCCTCTGTGGGCCCAGAGGTTTGTTTTAACTTATCCACAAGGTTAATGGGTTTAATTGTGAGTTAGATTATAATTAAGAATTATTCCCAATTAACGCTGCTAGTGTAGGAAAAGCTGCAAATCCTCCCCTGGCTCTGCAAGCTTAGGCTTGCAGAAAAGTGGGGTTTAAAGGAAGTTCCTCTCTCCTAACTTACACTTTTGTGCACATCGAGTTCGATCAATATTGACGAACTGATCTCTCAGAAAGATATGCATATTAGACCTTAGCTCATCTGTTTAGTAAGTTCTTGGCTGTGCTTGGAATATTAGTGTCAGAAACTATTCTAAAACATTACTTTCCAGGTAATAGAAAAATGGAATAAATTATTTAGTAGGAACTTTGGTCATAAAATTCCCACTGATCACTGGAGACATAATTTTAACCATATAAAAGGAGAAATAAAGTACAATTCTAGCCAACAGTTAATAATGATAAATGAGTAGGAGAAAGAGGAAAATCTTTTCTTGAACAGATCAGAAATAAAACTTTGTTGATTCAGACTTCTGTTTGAAATTTTAAAGACTAGCATGGAGATCATCTTCAGTTATTTGGAATATGCCATTAAGACAAGAAATTAGAAATTTCCCCAAAATATATTGTCTTGCCTAGCATGTTGGCTCATGCCTGTAATCACAGCAATTGGGAAGCTGAGGGAAGAGAATCATAGGTTCAAGGGCAGCCTCACCAATTTAGTGAGGCCCTCAGCAACTTTGTGAGAATCTGTTTCAAGATAAATATATATATATATATATATATATATATATATATATATATATATATATATATATATAGTTTTGGGTATATAGCTCAGAGGTAGAATGCCCCTGGGTTCAATCTCCAGTACCACCACCAAAACAAACAAACAAACAAACAAACAAACATGACTCTTATAAGCAGTAAGAATGGCAATACTTTATGGGGGTTCTATTTATTTTTTCTAAGATGAAATAAAATGTCATGTACCTGAAAGCCAACCAGAATTTTTTCTAAGGGAGACAACAACTTGGTGGCTCTAAGAAATAGTAGATACTTATGAGAAATGAGAATAAATATGCTATTTTTAGAAAGGAGACCAAGAAAAGCTCTGATCAATGTGAACGGAAACCATCTATAAAGTGCCAGAGATACTCTACTAACAGGGTTATTTGGAACATAAGTAAGGACTAACTGTGGGCCAAGCAATCTCAAAACATTATTGTATTACAAATAATAATTAGACCACCTGGGGAGATTAGGTTCGGCGGCTTCAAAACAGGATTGTTAAGATGCTACCTGAATGAAAGAGCTATTTAGCTGGTGGAAGTTTTGCTTGGGTACTTCAGATTCATGGCTTAAAAAAGTCAAAGCAAGCCAGATGTGGTGGCACACCCCTGTAAAACCAGTACTTGGGAGGCGGGGACTGGAGGATCATAGGTTTGAGGCCAGTCTCAACAACTTAGCAAGGCCCTCAGCAACCTAGGGAGAGAGTGTTTCAAAAACAACAAAAAAGTCAAAGCAGCCCCTAAGGCTGTATGAGTTTAGAGTGAGAGAGAGGAGAGCCTGCACTGTCCCGTAGGCCACTTCTCCACAGTTCCCCTGTACACAGTGCTCATCATTGGCCTTTGTGTTCAATGTTTCTTCAGAGATTTCTTTTAGTCAGGTGTGACCTGGCAGCCGAGAGCCCCAAAGAGGGCCGATGATTCTTCCTTTAAGTCTAGGGAAGCCTTTTGGGGTGTGGTTTTCTCTTTTCTTTTTTCTTTCTTTTTTTTTTTTTTTTTTTTGGTGGTACTGGGTTTCCTGGAAGCCCTTCTACCTCTGGGCTACACTCCCAGACCTATTTTTTATACTTTTTTATTTTTGGAAACAGGGTCTCTTAAGCCAGAGCAGCTGGCTTCAAACCTGCGTGATCCTCCTGTCTCTGCCTCCCAGACGCAGGGATTACAAGCGTGTGCCACCACGGCCGGCTGCGGTGTGGTTTTCATATGAAGGCCTCTTTATTCTGTGTAACAAAGACCTAAATACCTTTAAAGATGTACAAATTGGGAAGATACTTTTTAAATGTAATTTGACCTTTGGGATGACTTCTATGGCAAGTTTCAGAATCTACTTCAATATTGAAATAAATGAAGATTCATGTTAATCCAGTCACAATGGCGGTCCCTTGTCCCTGCTACCTAGCATAAAATGTGGCACAGAGTCTCTGTCATACAGAGTATTAACTTATTAGACACTGGTTAAATAAACAGATGAATTCAGACAGCCAGGATGAAATAGAATTAGGTCTAAATGGGAGAGATAAATAGACTTTTGAATCAGATGTTCATTAAGTCCTTTGGGGACTTATATGCATTAATTGATGCTAGAAATATTTTGATTAAAAAGATGCTTAATATGTATTTGAGAAACCTACATTTCTTTGCATATTTGCCTTTACTCCTATGCAGCAGTCTGCCTTGAAAGTGGTGAGCTACACCCAAGAATACCAGGAAATCTCTGGGAAGATCACATGGTGTGTGACTATTCGGCTGCACCTGTTAATACATAGACATCACTGTCCAGCTGATTATGTTTTATATATCGCCTGTTTAGCAACCTCTGGCCTATGCTCTGAATCCTGTCTTATAATTTCAACATGCATTTGAAAAATTATTCAATACTTACCTTACTGTAAGTACATAAAACATATTTCTTGGAGACATTATCACTACAAGAAATGGTTGTTTCTCTTCCCCCACTACCTTTGTGGCAAGAAAGTTCTGGAACCGAGAGACCTTGTTTGAATCCTAGCGGGCACTAACTTTGAGAACCTGAGGTGTTTTCTTTTGTTTGTTGTGTTATTTAATTTTGGCTCAGGAGACTAAACCACACATGCTTTATGCTGTACCACTGCACTATACCCCCAGCCCATACTTATGAGCCTCAGTTTACTTCTTTGTAAAATTAGGATACTGCAGTTAATTCACAGGGTAAAGTTGTACAGGCTGACTAACTGAGATTTGCTGGAAAGGAAGTGCTAATGTTTTTGGCACCGTATCTTTACTATTATTGTTGATAAAATAGCTCACGGAGAACAAGTACAGGTCAAAGTAGACTTTACAAAAATGTGTTGAATTTAACCAATTGGAAGTTAGTCAGCAGTGGACAGCACAAGAGAAGGCTGGAGAACCAGCCTGACTGAAGAAAAGAAAGGGCGGACTATTGTTGGATCTCAGGACCTTGAGGGCACCAAGTGAGAGGTGACCGCTTGGCAGTGATGGATCGGAGAGTCAAAATATAAAAACCAGGAACAACTCAACCAGCCTTCAGCTTCCATGTGATGTAAGAGCAGATAGTACCACATCCTTGGGAGCTCTTGACATTGCTTTAGAGCTAGCACATCTAAATTATGTTGTCTATTATGAATTATTAAGAGAACATTAAATAATCCTAAGGATACTGTGTTTAGAAAAGAAGGAAAAGCCAAAGTATGGCTTAGAAAACTTTCCATTAAAAAGACTGTAACAACTTACATCATATTTTAATTGAAGTCTGTTATCTAGGTTAAAAATAACAAAAGAAACTGATAGGGAATTGGTTTGCAAAAGGTCCAGTCCAACAACGTTGACCTCGCGTTTACATGTGAGATTCCTGATACAGGATTTATTTATTTATTTTTGTGGTACTGGGGATGGAAACCAGGGACATTCGACCTCCAAGCTATACCCCCAGCCCTAGTTTTTATTCTTTATTTTGAAATAGGGTCTCATTGAGTTGCAAAGGGCCTCACTATAGTAGTAGCTGGGGCTGTCTGCGAACCACGATCCTCCTGTCTCAGCCTCCCAAATGCTGGAATTACAAGCCTGTGCCACCAAGCCTGGCCAGACACAGGGTTTAGTAGCAGTTTCCTTATCTTTCAAATAGAAATAAAAATACTACTTACAGTGAAGTTGATAAGAAGTTTAAATTAGATAAATCATGAAAAGCACCTAGCACAGTCAGTACCAAAAACACAGTATGTGCTAAATATGTTAGGTTTTTCTTGGCATTGTTTTTGTCATGCTTTAACTACTGTTTATTTTTCTTTTTATTAATTAATTTATTTTTGCAGTGCCAGGAATTGAATGCAGGGTCTTCTTTCATACTAGACAAATGTTCTACCACTGAACTGTACCCTCAGACCTATTTTATAATTTTTTCCCTGAAACTATTAGGTCCCACTCTTTTTTCTTTTTTCTTTTTTGTGGTACTGGAGATTGAACTCAGAGGCATTCTGTCTCTGAGCTACACTCCACCACCCCCTTATGAAACAGGGTCTTGAGAGGTTGCTAGAATTTTTCTATGTTGCTGAGGCTGTCCTTGAACCTGTGATCCTCCTGTCTCAGCTTCCCAAGTACTGGGATTATAGGCCTGTGTCACTGTGCCCGGCTAAGTCCCACTCTTTTTACGTTGCCTTTAGGTCTCTGCTTTCTGTGCTCTTTTTTGGTCTGTCTTTCCTTTTCATTCATTGATTTTCCCCAACATTATTTTTATAATGAATAAATCACTGCTCATAAAAAAACTTGGGAAAAAAGAGAATATATTATATATTATATTGTATGTGATGGTTATATATTTTTTTCTCTGCTGCTTTTCTTCTCTTGATTTGGCTGGATATTGGATGTTTCTTTGGTGTCTTCTCTATGCATGTGCACAATTTTCCTTTTTTAGGAGTAAATTGTGCCCAGGCTGTGTTTTTATTTGCCAGTCACGAGCAGTGTATAAAATGAAGTGTACAAGTGTGTTCCTGATTGTCTTGATTAAATCTGCAACTATGTTTCTCTGTTTCTTCCCTCTTGCCTTTTCTAGTTGTAACATTTCTTTTGGCTTAAGAAAATGTCATAAGAACATTCTAAATATGATACTGGATTTTATCTACTTTTGTGACATAACTGTAACTTGAGTGAATTTGTTCCTAACAGAGAAGGATTGTGGCATTTCTAAACAAAAATAACAGCCCTTCCTGTTTCTTATATGCCATTCATAAAACACCAGCCCAGGCAGAAAAGGCCAGATTTCCAACTGAAGTTAAAATGAAAAATAGGAGTTTCAGTCATCATCAGATCCCAGTGTTTATCTTGACAAGAGGCTTCAAACACTTTGGCATGGTAAGTCTGACTCAACATTCGAGGGCATGTACATGGTGGTCTTCTAGGGACCAGGATCAGTACTGCAACTTTTTCTTTATTCAGAGAAACAAGAGCCCAGAGGTGGTTTGGGTTTAACTTTCAAGAATGATCAAAGCCAGATAGTTGACTGATTAATATAGCATCTGTTTGACGGATGTTCAAATAACCAATATTGTAAGTCTACTAAGTAATCAAATCAGTGGAGAACTTTTCCATCTTGCCAATAATTCTACCTAAAAGGAAGTTGAATTCTTCACTTTAGGGTATTTAAAAAATGTAAATCTGATCCCTCTTTTTCCACTTTTAAAGACATTTAGTGATTTATTGGTTCCTTTAGAAGGAAGTGCAGCCTCTGTCAGAAAACCAGTGTGCTTTAGAGCAGCGGGCGGCTCCCCAGCTCCTCTCTTCAGGTTCCCAGCCGGCCGGCCTTCCTCGCTCAGGTGTGCCAAGCACTCTCCTGCCTCCGGACCTTTCAGAACATTGCCCTTCCTTTGTAAAGTGCGACTTCTCAGTTCTGTACGTGATTTGTTTCTCTTCAACCATCACTTTCCATCATCATTGTTGCTTCCTCCTATTCTTTTTCTGTATGGCATTTTCTAAAATTTATAATTGTGTATGTATTTGCGTGTTTCTCTAGCATCTTATTTATAATTCTGTGCTTAGTGCATAGCACAGTACCTGGCAAATAGCAAGCAATCTTTAACTGGGTGCTGAACTGATAAGTAGAGCATTGCAGGAAGAGTGAGCAATTGGAGTCCTGTGTTGTCCTCATATCTTTTCAATTCCTAGCTTAAACAGTCTACCTCTTAGGAGATTTCTTCAAAGAAAACCATTTTGATTCTTTTCTTTCTTTCTTTCTCTTTTTCTTTCTTTCCTTTTTTGTGGTACTGGGAATTTAATCCACAAATATTCTACCTCTGAGCTATACCACCAGCCCTTTTTTTGATTGATTGTGTGTGTGTGTGTGTGTGTGTGTGTGTGGTGTATGAGCGTGCACGTGCTACTAAGGATGGAACCCAGGTGCTTTCTGTCTCTGGGCTAAACTCCCAGACCTATTATATATCTTATTTGGAAACAGGATCTCACTAAGTTGCTGAGAGCCTCACTAAGCTGCTGAGGCTGACTTTGAACCTGTGTGATCCTCCTGTCTCAGCCTCCTAAATTCTGGGATTACAAGTGTGCGCCACCATGCCTGGCTGATTTTTTGTTTTGAAACAAGGTCTTGCTAAATGACTGGGAGTCTCACTACATTGCTGGGTCTTGTCTCAAACCTTCGATCCCTCATCTCAGCCTCCCACGTACTGAGATTACAGGCATGTGCCACCATACCTCTCCAGATAATTCTAATTTTCTTAATTTGAATAGCAACAACATAGACATTTATGAGTTATGAACTACATATAGCTGAAAACATCAGTTAAGTAGATGTAGGTTTTACCATGATAGAATTAATCATAAAAGCAGAGGTAACTTATTTATCTAACTCTTTGGAAGGCAATACAGTGAGTACTATGCAGGAGGTGACTCCCAAAGATTGCCATTTTGTGGAGAGGTGGGTAGAAGAGGAGGAACTCTCCTCTTCCAGGAAATCATGTTGGAGTCTTGTGTGTTGAAACGGAGGAGTCAAATTTTGTTAGATGGAGAAGATTGGAAGGCTGTGCTTGGCATCCGTTACAGGCTGTGTTCTGGAAATCGTGAGAAATTTCATGTGGCTGGGAGGGGGTGTGAACAGTGAGTAAGAAGAGTGGCAGGAACTGTAGATGGTCTTAGGTCCTGGGCCATTGGGTGATTCTGCTAGTGGCTAGGGTTTGATTTTATAGGGCAGAGGAGGTCATGGAATACTTAAAGCCTGTGAGGGAGGGACAGATCTGTGTTGTAGAAACACCGTGCTCGATGGGTTTTTATCTAAAGACCTTTCTAATAGCCATTTTTCATGGAGTGGTGGTAATGAGTCGTTCAATGAGTGGGGAATGATATGAGAGGGCAATGGATAAAAGCCATACTTTGCAAAAATTAAATTGTTATGGGGAGAAAAATAATGAAAAGATTGCTTTTAAAAATCATTCTTTTTTAAAATTATGAAAGTAGAAGAGAAGCTTTGAAAAATGTAGAAAATTATAAAAAAGAAAATAGAGATCATATGATCTCTGGAAGGAAAAGCGGAGTCAAAATACTGTTGGGTGTTTAGGGTACTTTAGAAGGGGAACTTTTGGAAAGTATCCAGAAAGGATCTTCCTTTCTAGATATCCCTTGGTTTTTGTCCTTTTGTGGTCTATAATTCTAGCCACCTAGAGGTGCCACTACCTTCTGGGCCTCCAGGCTTTTGCATATTTCTGTCTGGAATTATCCCTTCCTGTCCCCACCCCCTGCTTTTGTCCAGTGTACTTTCATTCCTCATCCAGACTAATGCTAATAACAATAATAAGCAACATTATAACAAGAATAACTGCAGAAACATCTCTTGATGATTTTCCCAATGCTTGCCACTGTGGTTAGCATTTTCATTCATCATCTATTTTAATCCTCACAAGGGTCCTATTTGATAGGTACTATTATTAGCCTATTCTACAGATGAAGATACTAAGGCAGATGAAGATACTGTAACTTTAAGTAACTTAAGGAAAGACAGATCTTAGCACGTTCTCAAGAAGCCATCTCTGCCCCCTTACCACCACCAAGTTATGAACCACTATAATGCGATCTCATAGCTCCTACCTTCTCCTGGGATGCTTTAATCATATTATCACTTGTGTATGAATGCACATATCCCTTGCTAGTCTGGAAGCCCTGTGAGGGCAGGTTCTGTGTCCTCCAGTGTTAACCAAGCATTTAATACTCATGATCACCCATTTGACAGGAAGGTCAGTCTAAGCCCTTTATGCACAGACCTGGCAAAAGCACATGCTGGGTAGGAATACTTGTTGGCTCACCACAGAAGTCCTGGGCTTCAGCTGAGGACTTTGGGATTTCCTGGGCACAGAAGCCTCCAGATCAAACACTCTCCTTTTATCTTCAACCTCCTCTTAGTTCCCATAATTCCATGGAGCCTTCTCAGAACAGAGCAGATTTTCTGGACTGCAAACTGGATCTCATCTTTTTAGAGGTGCAGATAATGGGGATTCCAGGCCAGTCATGGTTGATACCCACATTCTCTGAGCAGCCTTCTTGAATGGAAAAGTGTGTCTTTATTCAGGTTGGATGTCTCTGGTTTTCACTGAACTTCTATAATTCTAAAACAGATTAGATGGTGGCCATAGATAATTTTACCCTCTATTGCTGCATTAAAAATTATTTTTATATTTTATCAGATGTGTTAGATTTAAGTAGATTTGAAAATTAGTAAAGAACATTGATGTTTCTACCAGAATGATAAATTATCATTTACATTTTAATTCAAACATAGGTTACACTTGTACATTCTAAAGCAAATGCTTTCTTTAGATTAGTTTGGACCTGTTGCTTCTTTATTCTGTATATCAAAGGAGATTAAGACTGTAGAGGCGCTGGAACAAGGGCACTCTCCCCTTACACAGTTATTCCTGGCTATTTTGAATACCACCACCAACATTCAAAGAGCAGACACTTAAATTAGTTTAACATAAGCAAATAGATTTTAAGGATCCTGACTAGTTCCTTTACACAAAGTTAACACAAACTGTCAGGAAAAGAAGCACATTATGAATTTTTTTCTAGTTTTAGAAATGTGAGGGGTTTTGTTTTGTTTTCCTTAACAAAAATCAGTCCCAGTTTTAAGGTATTTAAGATAGGTCAACAAAAGTTTCAAGATACTGGCTTGGGAGCAACTTCAGTTTTATCTTTGCTTTCCTGTTTATTTATAGACTGGGAAAGGAAGACAGCCTTTCCTGCCTTTTTAGTTTCCTAGTGATATGTTGGTTTGTATTGATTTAATCCAAAGAAGAAGGCATTCTTTCTACATCTGCAGGAGAAACGACCACTGTTAGGAGCTGGGTTGATCGTTGTCAAATCCAAGTGCTTAAGTGATTTCCACCGTTCCACTTTACTTGAAAATTAATACAACTTTCTAAAAAAAAAATCTCAGCCTAAGGTTTATTTGAGCTGATGTTAATAGAATGAATATAAGCAAAAGCTTATTATAAAGAGATATAAATATAATAATTATAAATCATAGTAAAACTCTTTGTTGGTGCTCTCTGACTGGTCTTGTTAGCAAATTTTGTTGATTTTTGGTTTGAAATTAAAGTTAGTAGAGCTATAGTGTGATTAACCTATTAATAAAAATACTCTTGAATGTTTTGCATTCGTTCACTTGACAGATAATTTCTAAGAGTGCCGAGTGCTAAGGACTCAGTGGTGATTGAGTCCCAGCCCATAGTCTTAAAAGGAGATGGCTTCACCTTTGTCCTGTCTATCCAGGGATCCTGACCTCAGAGCCCAGGAGAGTCATGATTCAGTACATCGTGATCTTTTGATCTTTGTGTACTGTTTTAGCCTTTGAGTTAGGAATGGTAGAAGGAGTGGATGGAGAATCGTTCATTCATTCATTCATTCCCAAGTGCAAATGGACATTTATGTCAGGAATATCTTGTGCTGCATGCTAGCAATATAAAAATAAAAGTCACCTTGCTGCCTTCCAAGAGCTCCCAGTCAAGCCAGGGACACAAATATGTAACATGGAATTTCACAATTCAGTAGAGCAAATGCTTTTATCCTTTTATAATTGCCCTTTTAATATGCAGCCTATTCTTACATTCATTTCATACCACCAGCCCTAATACTATCAGTAAGCAGAGCCTTTCTTGGAGACCAAAACAGTCCTCTGGAGACAGACCCTCTTTGGGTCAGCTGCCCTATTGCATTTTCCTCCAGCAGCTACATTCCCCAGCTTCTTTTTCAGTAAGTGTGGAGCCCTGTGCCTTGAGTTGTGGGCAGAAGTGATGTGCACCACGTGTTGGCCTGGACATAAAATTCTCTGCACAGTCTTTGGTGATTTTTCTTTACATTCTGGGAAAGCCTTGGGAGCTAGATGTAGAAGATGGCAATGTTCTCAGAAGCAGCCTGGGCCCTTTTTGGATTGTGAATAGCCCACTCACCCACCTACAGATACTACCCTCTACCCCACTAGTGCTGGACTGAGCTACAAATGAGAAATAAACTTTCATCATGTCCCTAATGTTTGAAGGTTCACTTTATAGCTGTCTATAATATCTTCTGCTGTGCACACTCAGGCTCTCTACCCAGAGTGAGCACTAGTTACTTTAAGAAGAGGAAGAAGGACATTCCAGGTGGAGAGGATCATAGGAGAGGGAGAAAGCTTGGGACATTTCTGCAACAATAAGTAGCTGGGTGTGGCCAGGGTACAGCAGATGTGAAACCCAGTGTTACTGGATGGGACTGGAGAGGAAACACTGGCAGAACGTAGAAAGCTCTGTAGCTACAGGAGGAGGACCAGGCAGACAGACTTGAGGGGATGCAGGGCATAATGGTGACATTTAGGCAATAAAGAAAAGGAGCTAACCCAGCTCTGGTGATTGTTTTAATAATAACAGTAATTTTTTATAAGTGTATGCGTGCGTGCGTGCATGCGTGCGTGCATGTGTGAGTGATGCTAGGGATAGAACCCAGGGGATTTCTACCTTAAGGTACACCCCCAGCCTTAGTTTATTTTTTACTTGGAAACAGGATCTCACAAAATTGCTGAGAGTCTTGCTAAGTTGCTGAGGCTGGCTTTGAACCTGTGATCCACCTGTCTCAGCCTCCCAAGTACTGGGACTACAGGCATAGACTATTAAGCCTGGCTGATCTATCTATCTATCTATCTATCTATCTATCTGCCATACATACATATATACATATGATGTATGTATGTATCTATATATATCAAATATACATTTTTTGTAGTACTGGGGATGGAACTCAGGGGCTTCTACCTCTGAGCTAAACCCCCAGCACTATTGTTTATTCTTTATTTTGAAACAGGGTTTCACTGAGTTGCAAAGGGCCTCACTATGTAGCTGAGTCTGTCTGCAAACTGCCATCCTCCTGTCTCAGCCTCACAAATGCTGGGATTGCAAGTGTGCACCACCATGCCTGGTTCTCATAGTTTTTTTTTTTTTGTGTGTGTGTGATACTGGGAGTGGAACCTAGGGGCTTTGTACCTCTGGGCTATACTCCCAGACCTATTTTTTATATTTTATTTGGAAACAGGGTCTCACTAAGTTGCTGAGAGCCTCACTAAGTAGCTGAGGCTAGCTTCGAACCTGTGCAATCCTCCTGTCTCAGCCTCCCAAGCACGGGGATTACAAGCGTGCGCCACCACGCCCGGCTTTCTCATATAGTTTTTAATAATAGACATGCCCACTGAGTTTTGTCACATACACGGTCTCCAGAAGTATCAATTGTAGACCCTTCCATTGATGCTGAGGTAGGCATGGACATTGACAGAGCCTGAGAAGAATGGAGGCTCTCGAATATTAGCCTGAAGAAGAAGACACTCAGAAAGACCATGCTCATTGCCTTCAAGTCTCCATAGGGAGAGCAGGTAGAAGAGTTCTGCTTGACTGAGTGGGCCCCAATAACAAGCTAAGAAAAATTGGTAGATGAGTATGAAGACAGAGTTAGGCTCAGTATAAGGAAGAACTTTCTGTCATAATTGTCTGACCAGTGATTGATTATCCTGCAGAAGATGGCAATGAGTCTTAGGAACAGGAAGAATTTATAGAGACTGGCTTTGCAACTTGGAAAAAGGATTCATATAGACTGGCTTGAGGATCTGTTAGGGAGGCTCTTAACTATTGGATGAGGCAGGTAGAGACCAGGTAACTTTCATATAACATTGACAATGTATCATATGACATTAAAAACTTCCATAGAAGTAAAATTGTGTTTGCCCAGACGTCTTTAGTTAACCATTTGGCACTTAATACATACTTTCCTTTGGTCTGATGAACATGCAGTCAGCCTGGTTCTCATGTTTGAAGGGCCTGGCAGTGCTGTCGCTGACCGCTATCTCCAAGAGACTGTCAAACCCCAACGAGGCAGTGAGTGAAGGGAAAGGCAGATACCATCTTCCTCTGAGATAGATACTGGAGGAAGAATCTTTCCCTAACTCCCTTACTTATCAAAGCCAGGATGCTCAGCTGTTCTTCTGAAACTTTCAGAATTTCTCCCATCACCGCCTCTGAACTGATGGATGGGGGATGGTCTTGCTTACTAAATGTGCATTGTAGCAAGACACAACTTTGTTTAAAATACCATTAGGATGCAAGCACATTATGGCTACTCTCAAGGCCTTCTCTTATAACATGAATTATTCAAATAGTTTCTTAATAACTGCATTGATTTCCACAGTTAAAAGCAGATCATATTATGGAATCTGCTCAATACCACTTAAATGTTTATAGATGTTAGAGTTGACAAAGACCTTTTAGATACTGATAATTCATTTCACAAGATCAAAATGCTGGAGATTTGGCATTACTAGTAATGCTTTGTGATTATTTTTAATAAACAGGGAGTGCTATAACAGCCACTGTTTGAGGATTTCATTCTTATTCCATTTTAGTCCCAAAGTCATAGCCTGAAAATCTAGTTATGCTAAAAATCTAACCAGAAACTTATACATTTATATTGATCAGAAGCTTTTAGGTTTCTTTTGCATAGATCAGTGCAATAAACATATCTTAACCTGCATGTACTGATGTGCATATTTAAAAATATCTATGAATATTTATACTGATAAAATCCAATAAGATTCCAGTTTCTCAGTTGCTTTTAGTACACCGTGAAAGGGCAAAAAGGGGCCAGTTTACTAGTATGAGAAGAAATTACAGGTGAAGTAGAAATTAAATTTATATTCTTCCTGATTCTGAAAGTACTGGGAAGAGTAATTTCTATAGTGTGTTAGTTCGCTCAGACCACCATAACAAAATCTATACACTAGGTGGCTTAAACAGTAGACATTTATTTTCTCACAGGGGATCAGGGTCCCAGTGTGGCTGGGTTATGGTGAGGGCTCTTGTCATGGCTTGTAGAAGGTGCCTTCTTGCTATGTGTCCCCCATTTCCCAAGGCCTTTTTTTTTTATCCTTCAGTGTGTGCCTCGTGGGTGGGAGGGAGAGAAGGAGAGGAATCTCTTCAGTCAGTTTTACCTGTAGCCCCTGTCTCCAATGCAGTCACACTGGTCTTCAACAGTAAGTTTTGGGGAGACACAATTCAGCCCTTTTCTTGAAGTCGGCGGCCTCTGGAATCACACCATCTGTGTTTGAATGTAATCTGGAGAAGGTCACGTACTCTTTCCATTTCTCAGATTTTTTAAAATAAATTGAGAATTAAAAATAGTTGTTTCGCTGGGCGTGGTGGCATACGTTTGTAATCCCTGTGCTTGGGAGGCGGAGACAGGAGGATCACGCAGGTTTGAAGCCAGCCACGCTGGTTTAAGAGACCCTGTTTCCAAATAAAAAAGTATATTAAAAAAATAGGTCTGGGAGTGTAGCCCAGAGGTAGAAGGGTTTCCAGGAACCCCAGTACCACCAAAAAAAAAAAAAAAAAGGTTGTTTCATAGCTTTCTCATGGTGTATGAATGAGCTACAACATGAAAAGTACTCAGAATAGGATGTGGCACTTATTAAGTACTCGATAAATGTTGGTTATCATTGTTAAATGTAGATAGTTCTATCTTTAGCTAAGACTTTTGCAATTTTATATATGTGACCTTCAAGTACTTCATGTTTGCATACCAAATAATTATTGGTATTGAGGATACACAGCATGTCTTGAAAAATGTCCACTAAATCTAGAAAGGTGCCTAAATATGAGGGAATAGAATATATTTTATTTTATAAAATCCTTATAAAGAAATTGTCCTCATCAGGGTTTGTCTGGTTACCCTTTGCCCATACCAGAAATTTTTGGCTGTCCAGATGGACTCTGGACCTCCTCTGGCCCTCACCCAAAGATTTTAGGATGAGACCCTGCACATTTTACAAAAATAGTGAGGGCACAGGAACTTTCCTAGCAGTAAAAATAGGAACTCTCTACTCTTCCCATTTCCCCACTTACCTCTAACATGCACACAAATGGACATACACATGCACAATGATTTCCTACTTGTACAATGAAACATATAACACATGCTAACTAACACATGGTAGATAGGTCTTGTTAATGTGGAAATCAAAGTACCTTCATAATAAGAAATCCAGTGATCTTTGAATCACTCCTGCATCCTCATTCAGTTACTGTCATGGAAAGCTAAGTAGGAAACAGTTGACAACTCACCAGAAACTCTATAGATGAGGAGGGATAGTGGACTGAGTTGAACTAGACACCGAAATAGAATTTCAATTCAATTGAAAGGGCTGAGAAAGTGGATTTAACTGATTCTCAAACAATAAATGATTCTTCATGATATTAAATTTGCATCACATGCCATGGCCCACTCTCCATTTCTCCCAGGCACCTTCTAAAGCTAGAGGAACAGCTATGTCCTTTTTCAGCACAAATCAAGGTCATTTCTATTTTGCGGGCCGGGTTTAAACAAAGAGGGAAAAAGCAAGAAGGAACTGCCTACGAGTTCTCTTAGCACCTTCCTAGCAAGCAGCTGTCCTCTACTGCTTCCTGAATTCAGGTTTCCGGGGCTGGCCCACTGCTTACCTCCCTAACCCATTTTGAGTACATGAGTCAGTTATGGATATTTTATACTTATAAACATTTCATTCTAAATAGTTGTACTTGTGAGTCAAATTATAAAACTTTCACTAAAATTAGAAACCTAAGAGTTTTTCTTTTTATATCTGAGTTCCTGCTTTAAAAAAATCAAAGTGAAATATTTATGTAACACAAAATCTCTAGCAGCTGTAGGATGTGCAGTTTAAATTATCTATGCTTGTAATACTACTCAGTATTAGGATGGATAGTTCTGCCAGAGTATTGAATTCAGTAAGAAATAAAATCAGCATGGTGAAGACATGTACAATGTACAAGTAAACTAAGAGGTCTTCATACTGGGCTACCACTATTTTCCAAATTATGGGCATATTAGTATTAAGAAATAGACTTTGAGGGGAAAAGTGAAACATTATATTATCTCCATACTAAAAGTGAATTTGGATTGGATTATAAACTCAACCAGAATTCAGAACTATGAATCTTCTAGAAGATTAAGATGTCTTTGCAACCTCAGGATAGGCAAAGATTTCTTGCACACGGTACACACACACACACACACACACACACACACACACATGCACACACACAGCACAAATCATAAACTAAAAAACTGATAAATTGGACAATCAAAATTAGGCATTTTTGTTTATAAGAATATAGTACATTTAAGAAAATGAATAGATAAGAACCTGCTAAAAATATGCATAGCACATATATCTGACAAAAGACATGGTTCCAAAATATGTAAAGAATTTACGCACAAAAGAAGATATATGAATGACCAGTATCCTTAAAAAATCCAATTATCATTAAGCATCAGAGAATGTAAATTATAGGCACAATATGATACCATTTTATATCCACTAGTAAAGCTAAAATAAGAAAGAGTGCCAACACCAAATGTTGAGAAAAGGATGTAGGGTACCCAGAAATTTCAATTCCTGTGAGAGTATAAAATAGCCTGACCACCTTGGAGAACTATTTAACATTTTTTATGAAGTTAAACATACTACATTTACCATGTATGACCCAGAAATTCTACTCTTAGGTACTTACCGTCAAGGAATATAGACATACATTCACAAAAAAAGACTGAAATAAAAATGTTTTTCATAGCTTTAGTTTTAAAGCCAAAAACTGGAAATGATCCAAATATTCCCTGAATAGGAAAATGGATAAACACCTTTTCTCACAATATACTACTTAGCATATTAAAGAACAAACTACTGATTCAAGCCACAACATTAATGAATCTCAGAAATGCTGAGTGAAAGAAGCCAATTTCAAAAAAATATCCTTTTTTATTATTTCATTTACATGAAGTCAGATACAAACAGAACTCATTTCTCATGACAGACATCAGATGTGGTTGGAGAGGGAGTTGACAGGGAAGAGGCATCTAACACCCTTTTAGATGGAAATGTTCTGTGTCTTGTTATGGATGGTAGTTATGCAACTGTATACAATTGTCAAAACTCATGAACTGAATGCTTAAGATCTATATTTGACTATAGATTAATTATATCTCAGTCTTTAAAAAAAGCTTAAAAGAATCTATCTTCCCCCACTAAAACAACTGCCGACTGATGAATTATTGTACGATGGGAACCTAGAGGGTGTATGAAGATGTTACCTGTGAGATTTCTTAGAAGAAGGAGATGGCTGCTTATAATGTGCACAAATATGTATAAGATATAGGAACCCCTCAAAAGACCCTTTGAGGAGACCTGAAGTCAAGTCAAAATGACTTAGGAAATGGAAAATAGAGCTTCAGTTTCAGTAGATCTAGGGATATCCCCGAAGAGGCCATTTTAGGGTGAATGGATTTTGGTGAGCGGGGAGGAAGGAGAGCAGGTGTTGCTATGCGTAGGGATGGCGACTCTCCTGCATCACCCAGAGGAAAAGGTGATATATAGAGGTTCTTCCTGCAATGCTTCGAGGGTGTCCTCCTTCTTGCTTGGGAGGTGGAATTTGAAGGAGAAATGGGGAAGAAGCGTCCTGAAGTCTGGGATGCTAAATTACAGTTAGGTGTTTAGTCTTTGGGCTCTGTTTCTTGAAACTGGGGATGTTGGATCCTGCCTCAGACAGGAGATGGAACCCATATAATTAGACATCTTGACCGAGAAGAATTTCTTTATGTTCACAGTTACCAGAAAACATTGATGCTGAGAGATTACCTTTCATCTGCTTAAATAATGAACTTTATGTAGCTTGATTCCCCCATACAGTCTCTTACAAGATCTCAAAGAGTATTCATGACTTCTGAATGCTTTCCATGCTGCTGAAAAGCAAACAGGACTTGGTGAGAAATCAGAGTGTCAATATCAAAGTATCTTCTTCCTTTCCAGCCAAGGTGGGAACAGCACGGCCCTAAGGCATATCCTATTTCTTGGCCAGATTCTGTAAAAAAATCTCAGCTAATAGAGCTGATCACAGGGGTAAAGATGGTATGAACAGGGTGATTCTCCTGAAATTTTGAAGTTAGCCTCTTGGGATCTGTTTGAGAGAACTTTGCTTATATATCTTAATTCATTAAACGGGAAAGTATTGAATATGGCTGTAATTGGGATTTCATTTTAAGGAAAACTGTGATGCATCACTTGGGTGCTTTAATAACAAAAAAAACCTCTGATTTTTCTGGAGTGATTTGAACATTCTCTGGATTATACATTCTAAAGATGCAAAAATATTATGAGGCAATGCCCATCAAACCCTTGGAGAGTTAATTGAGAAGCAAGCACGGGATTCATGGATCACCTATGCTCGTATTGGTATAGACACTTCAGGATTTATTTGTGGGCCACAGAATCGGTCCTCTTTTCACATCTGTTACTCCTACACTTACTGATGGCAAGATGAAGACTGTGTAATGAATACTTGATTGGAATGTTGGCATTTCTGACAGAACTGGCAATTTTTCAAATTGAGTGAGGCATGAGGTAGACTTTGCTTTATGGATTATATATCACTTTTCTATGGATTATGTACCATTCTAGCTAACTGTGCTAAACTGGGAGCGACTAAGAGAAATGAGAACAGTCTGTGCTTTGCTCTTCTCTTTCCCCTTCTCCTCCTCTTCCTCCTCCTCCTACTCCTCCTCCTCCTCCTCCTCTTCTTTCTTCTCCTCCTTTTTCCAGAGTGCCTTTAGAAGGGCATAGGTGGGAGCTACAAGCTAGAAAAGATGAAGGTGACAGCAGCAGAGAGGTGTGTGTGTGTGTGTGTGTGTGTGTGTGTGTGTGTGTAGTACTGGGGATCGAACCCAGGAGTACTATACCACTGAACTGAGAGAAGATCACTATCACTAAGGGAAACTATGAAGTTCTGGAATGGTGGCCCTTAGGACAGTAATTGTCAATTTTCTATTCCTTTTTCCTTTTTTTTTTTTTTTTGCGGGTCTGGGGATGGAACCCAGAGGCATTTGACCTCCGAGCTACACCCCCTGCCCTATTTTTTATTCTTTATCTTGAAACAGGGTCTCACTGAGTTGCAGAGGGCCTCACTAAGTAGCTGAGGCTGTCCGTGAACCGCGATCCTCCAGTCTCAGCTTCCCGAATGCTGGGATTACAAGTGTGGGCCACCACGCCGGGCTTCTATTCCATTTCAATATAGCTTTTGCTTTGTTTTGTTTTGTTCCTTTAACATAATTCTTTTAAGGTTCAATCTAAATAGATTAAGAACCCTCAAGCTGGTGTTACCTTTGACAGTATCACCCTAAAGCATTTTGTACTTTTCTAGCTATTATCTTCTTCCTCTTCTTAAAAGTATCATCCGCCGGGCGTGGTGGCGCACGCTTGTGATCCCAGCGCTTGGGAGGCGGAGACAGGAGGATCGCGCAGGTTCGAAGCCAGCCGCGCGCGCTGGCTTAGGAGACCCTGTTTCCAAAAATGAAAATGTAAAAATAGGTCTGGGAGTGTAGCCCGGAGGTAGAAGGGCTTCCAGGAACCCCAGTATCACCAAAAAAAAAAAAAAGTATCATTCATACTTACTTTGCATATTAAAGATGTTCACCAGCATAATTTTATTGTAAGGAAACAAAACAGTCTCTTCCTTCATAGTGAATGAGATTAATATGTGAACTTAATACTTATCTGCTTATGTTTTATAATAATTTAAAAGCCCTCCCATCATAGAATCAAATATTTATAGTAAAAAAAGAAAAGGCAACTTGTAACATGGGGGCAAAAATTAAATTCTAAGGTGTGCTTCAAAGATGGATAGCTCTGCTGCTTGACTTCAGTTTTATGGGGTTTTCTCTCCATCACCCTTCAAATTCTTTTTTTCTTTCTTTTCTTTTCTTTCTTTCTTTTTTCTTTTTCTCTTTCTTTCTTTCTTTCTTTCTTTCTTTTTTCTTTTTTTGGTGGTACTGGGGTTCCTGGAAACCCTTCTACCTCTGGGCTACACTCTCAGACCATTTTATATTTTTATTTGGGAACAGGGTCTGTTAAGCCAGCGAGGCTGGCTTCGAACCTGTGGATTCTCCTGTCTCCGCTTCCCAAGCACAGGGATTACAGGCGTGCGCCACCACACCCGGCTTCACCCTTCAAATTCTAGTGTAAAGGCCTAACATGAAAATTCTTTTGCTAAACTCTTTCTTTCTTTCTCTCTCTCTTTCTCTCTTTCTCTCTTTCTCTCTCTTTCTTTCTTTCTTTCTTTCTTTCTTTCTTTCTTTCTTTCTTTCTTTCTTTCTTTCTTGTGGTATACTGGGGGTGGAAGCCAGGGGCTTTTCTACCTCTGGGCTATACTCCCAGACCTATTTTATATTTTATTTGGAAACAGGGTTTCACTAAGTTGCTGAGAGCCTCACTAAGTAGCTGAGGCTGGCTTTGAACCTGTGCGATCCTCCTGTCTCTGCCTCCCAAGTGCTGGGATTACAAGTGTGTGCCACCACGTCCGGCATAATACATTCTGTCTAAACAATATAAAAATGTATGCTATACTTTTCTAGAAACCATTTTCTAGAAACCATATACTTTTCTAGAAACCTATTAGTTACCTTCCATTTTATCTTGTTTATTTTTATCTTATTTTATTTTTAGTTGATGGTGACATTAAGAATGAAATTAATGTAGCAGGGAATCTCATAGATGAGCTTTCTGTTGGAGTGGGTTTCTTCCATGTCAGTAATGTCCTCTGACATATTTGTGTTCATATTTAAATTTGAGTGAATATGGACAACTGAAATTTCCAAGTTACTTCTTTTATTCAGAATAAACGTACAAGTAGCAAGTTGAACAATCAAATATGGAATTTCATAACATAATAAGCCAACTCAAAACTTTGTGGCTTAGAACAGCAACGATCGATGGTTTCTCATGACTTTGTGGCTCAGGAATTCAAACAGGGTTTGGCTGTGCCGTGTGCTAGCCACTGGTATGGGTCGGGGGCCGCACAGATTTGATGAGTATTCAGCTGATAGCTAAAATGGGCTCAGAAGGTGCTGAAGGTTTCACTTTTAGTAGCTGGTATATCCTGCTTTGCTGTTAGCCTTTCTCTCTCCCTCTGGGTAGGTTGGTCTTTCTCACAGGATGAGATAGTGGTCTCAAGATAGTTTGACTTCTGAACTGGTGGCTGGCTTCCAACAGGAAAAGTGAAAGCTGCCAAGCACAGATCACTTAGTCCACATTTTATTGGTTAGAGCAGGTCACCATGCTGGCCCCAATTCAAGCTGCCACAAGGTAGCTTTTGCCTTATGATTAGGGCAGTGGCATGTGAGTGCCAGGAGGAAAGGAATTGATGGTGGCCAATTGGAAATGATCTATCATAGATATTTACACATGTTAGTGAAACTAACTTTCACTTGCTCTAGTCAGATGGACTGTACAATGATTATGAAAACTTCTTAGTGAATTGGCTCATGAAAGTGACTTTTATGTTTCCAATAATTTTGATTAAAACTTCTCCCCCCCATACAGTATTTAACATTACCCATGCCTATTAAATAATAACTTGGCTATCAGATGGAACATTGATTTTTGTATTGCAACTAAATCTCAGGGATACTATAATGAATGCCTTCTTGACTGTTAGTGAATTTGAACCAAAGAAGTTAATTTAGTCTAGATTGAAAATAATTTTGGATTTTGTGTCATTCTGTTTCAGGCAACCATGTACTTCTCTTGCTTCCTGAAGAAATAGTATAGATTCATTTTCTTCCAGCCTGAGATGAGATTAAAAATAAGTGCCCCTTTTGGCAAAAATATAAGACTAGAATTCTAGTATGAAAAATCTCTCCAAATACGATTACTTCTAAGGCTTAGTGACTAAAAAAGTACTACTGTTCCTATTACATTTCAGTTATTAGACAATAAAGTTTATTCCATGACTATTGTATATGAAATATACAATATACAATATATACAATATATATACAATATATGTATATGAAATACTATTGTATATGAAAGAGTCATGGAATAAGAATCAAGATTGATGTTCTGGTCATCTTTGGTAAGTTTCTTAGCTTCAAGTCTTCTTCCAATCTATGAAATGAGAATAATCCCTTTCCACCTACCTAACACAGTGTTGGTGAAGCTTAAATGAGTAAGTGTATTGGGATCACACCTAAACTATGATAACTGGGTGATAGAAGACGTATTGGGATAGAAAGAAGGAGAGAGGGGGGAAGGAGGGAGAGGTAGAGGTAGAAGTAGAGGTAGAGGTAGAGGTAGAGGTAGAGGTAGAGGTAGAGGTAGAGGTGGGGGGAGTTTTCAATTCTGTGGGTGGATGGATTGATTTCCCCTTCAAGAGGCTAACAATCTCATTAGAGTATACTTCCAGTAAGGCATAATGATATTTCAACATGATCCCACTCATTTCCAGAGAGAGAGTTAGCAAGCCCAACCTTTCTTTTTCAGTTCTGTTTGGTTAGTTCTGCAGGTTGTGTAGAAAGTTTGGGTCTGGGTGGACTGCCGTGTCCTAAGTACCAGCCCACCTTCAGTGTCCAATCCCTGGAGAGCTGCACAAGGTGGTGGAACAGTCACCACTGTACTCAGGTTGGGCTCATCCTTTGTACTATGGCATTCTTATCATTTCTTGCCTTCGGTGACAGTACTTTTATTATTTGTAGTCAAAACTCCTTTTCATGGCTGATTTAATAAGGACTTTAAAAGATCAGATAAAAATAACTCTAGATTCCTGCTGGCCATGAAATAATTGCCATATTTAGCTGTTCTCATTCAAAAGTGTGTTTATTTTTTAGGGATCCAACTAATTATATGAATGTGCTCTTTAATACAGTGGCTATCAGTTACTTATTACTATTTAAATTTCAATTAATAGAAATTGAAATTTTAATTCCTAGTCTTGTTAACCACAAAGCGAGTGTTGTTAGCTGCACATGGCTAATGACCACCATGTTGGATAGTGCAGACACTTATCACAGAACATTCTAAGGTACCACTATTTTAGGATGTTTTCTAACTGGTGTGTTTCTGTTGTCTCCCTCTAAAACTCTTTATCTTATATTTTTCTGTTTTGGGTAAGCAATGAAGAAAACAAGAGGCTTAACCTAATTTCTATATTTTAGTTGTGTTGATTAAATAGTTGGTAATTAAATGAAACAACCATTGGCTCTAGAGTAAGATTTTAAAGTATGTTTGAATGCAATTTTTATAGAGGGCTCAAAGTAGTAGTTGTATAGGTTTTTATTTGAATTTGAAATGAACTAGAATCACACATCAGAAGTTCTCATAGACTTCTACACTTTTTCTATTGAGTGTTGTCTCTTCAAACGATTTCACTTTATGACAAGTCACTTTACTACAGCAACAACTGGGCGACTGTGCTCATATTAAAGTTATTTGAAATAATATGTACCCTTTTCTCAGCTTAAACAAAATTCCTGATCTAAGATCTGTTCAGATCTTGATGTATGCCAATTAAAATATTGACTTTAAATAAAAGGGTCATAAAAATGTGAGATTAAACTGATTAGGAGCTGAGTCCTTATCACATAACCCAAAGTAAACGAGGGTTGCACAACTCCGTATTTAAGAAGCACAGTTTGGTTGTGCAGATATGTTCCTAGATATTCGAGCTGCTTGTAAATGACAGTGCTTCGTGTTGAGACATTGACATTAAAATCTTGGGAATTAGAATTCACGTTATGATAAAGAGTTGCTGACAGACTTTAAGATAGCTGTGAAGATCTGGTATAAAAAAGAACAGTCTCCAAAGCCAAGCCGCAGTTCTTCGAATTGGGATCAGAAAAATTTGAGTAAGCAGTGTGGTTTACCAAATGTGTCTCCAAGACAGAAGCCTGTTTTTCACTTTTACATTGACATAATGTATGCAAATCCAGGAAACCAAATTATACCTTTATATCACTTACTGTTTGCTACTGGGGCCAAATTACAGTCCTTTTCATTGTGAAACTAAAAATGAAGGGTTTTTTTTTTTTTTTTTTTGCTTTGTTTTGTTTTTGCTGAAAGCTTGAATTCCATGAGCAGACTTGTTTTAAACATATTTTCCTGTCTTATTAAAACCAGTGGGAATGGCTGTTCACCCAGGAGATCAGCCAGTTAGCTAGGAGCCAGGAACCTAGCAGGAAAGTAGAGCTCATAGCTTATCTCTCTGAATCCTTCAGACTAAGACTTGCTTGAAGATTGAGCAACAAGGGTGATTTTCCAGGTCCAAATCTGCTTTGTTATGGGTAGTTGAGCAAGCTACTTCATATATCTGTACAGAATTCCAAACCATTAAATGAAACGCTTGTCACCGGTGTTTCCTCATTATTATATCATGACACACCAGGGCATACAAAGATGTCCTAAGTGTTGTAGCAAGCCTGGCTTTCCCCAAAGCTTGGGCTCCTTTGACTCAGCACTCCCAGACCACCTGTGCAGCCAGTACCCTTTCTCCCACAAACATTCTACGTTCCTTATAGCCCAGGACAGATTAATTTGCAGTTCTTAATCTGTGCTCTTCTATTGCTGGGCAGTTAGTTATTACTGCAAAGGGTTAAGTCAGTCTCTACGCAGTAAGTCTAACAATTTGTCATCAAAATGCCACTTTTTTGAGTAAAGCATTGAAAATGTCTTATGAAACCACTACTGCCTTTATTTCCTGGAGTCTGGAAGGCATTTGGGACACCAGGTCAAAAAAGAAGAGTGAAGAGCCAGGCGTGGTGGCGCACGCTTGTAATCCCCGCGCTTGGGAGGTGGAGACAGGAGTATTGCGCAGGTTCGAAACCAGCCACGCGTGCTGGCTTAAGAGACTTTGTTTCAAAAATATAAAATAGGTCTAGGAGTGTAGCCTGGAGGTAGAAGGGCTTCCAGGAACCCCAGTGCCACCAGATAAATAAATAAATAAATAGAAGAGTGAAGAACAGAAATGTTTTGGTGGGGTGGCAAACTCTTGTGAACTTTATTGCTTGTGGGAGAATTGAACTCAGGGGCATTCTACCTCTGAGCAATACCCCCAACCCTTTTTGCTTTATATTTTGAAGCAGGGTCTCATTAAGTTGCTGAGGACTCACTAAGTTACTGACACTGGTTTTGAACCTGTGGTTCTCCTGTCTCTGCCTCTCAAATACTGGATTATAGGTGCGCACCACTACACCCAGCTAATCTTACCTGTACTTTCAGATTCTCTCCCAGGAAGTTTTCTGTAGCCACCATTTACAGTCAGTCTTCTCTTCATTCTCCCATGAAATGCTATTTAGATCTCTACCCTATCATTGTCTGCTTTTGTGCATTTCTCTTTCTTATTAAAACTGTCAGATCCTTCTTTGTATCTTCAAGAATACCTATCATATGATAAAACATGCTATATCTATCTATCTCTCTCTATATATGTATATACTTAAATCCTTAAATGAAACAGGTTCACACTCAAAAAAGAGCATCGAGTACCTACTCTGCCCTGTGCAAGACACTGATGATAGAACAATGAACAAAGAAGATGGAAGTTAAATACTAATAATATTAATATTATTTAATTATTATATATGAAGTATATGACTGGATTCATTGCCTTGCAAGTGTGTGGAGCTGAATGACCACTACCTGGAATTCAGTAGGTGAGGAAGAGAAAGGTTGCAATGTGGTGCTGACAAAGTAGGTAGGAGTCAGATCTTGCTGAGATGTGTGGTCCAAGTGAAGAATTTGGTTCTTTAGCCTAAGAACAGGAAGCCACCATTGAAAGGTAAGAAGTAGAAGATGCCTAATCTGCATTGATCCCTCTGCCTCCCAGTGGATTCCTGGCTTTTGTAATTTACATATGCAATCCTTGTTTTCATTTGCACTGTGACTGTTGTGGAAATGGAGGGTGCAGCCCATCCTTAGAACTTCTCCATCAAAACCTAGTGAGATGCTTTCTCAGAAAAGAAACTGGCTACTGAATTGATGGACTACCAATCTGTAGTCAAGACTTGGAAGACTTGAATTTTGTTCTGTCTTGGAGGTGGACCATTTGTTTTATTTATTAGACTTTTACCTAGGTGGACAAGGCCATTCTTGAGTTCTGAGGTCATTCCCCAGCTATATACCACTCTTTCCCCAAGAACACTTAGCTTAGCAGTGCAGAAACCCTAATGCCTTTCTTTGCTGTACCAGTATGTCCATGTCAGTCACATGCAGTCTCACAGGTAACCCTGAAGGAGGGAGGGAGGAGGGGAACAAAAATGCAAAGGAACTGTGCTAGGTGCCCAGTCATTATTTTGTTGAGCTGGAATTCAAACAGATAGGAGAGTTGTAAAACTTTTAAATACACTGAAAATGAATAAGGAAAGAATTTTCAAGGGTAATTTCAAATTTGAAAATCCAGCCAGGAGTGGTGGCGTACACTTGTAATCCCCGTGCTTGGGAGGCAGAGACAGGAGGATCACGTAGGTTCGAAGCCAGCCGTGCTGGCTTAAGAGACCCTGTTTCCAAATAAAATATAAAATAGGTCTGGGAGTGTAGCCCGGAGGTAGAAGGGTTTCCATCCCCAGTACCACTCCCCCCCAAAAAAAAAATATATATATATATATTTCATTTACTAATATTGCTTAGAAAGGTCAATGATTTGTGCATAAGACTTTTAGACTAAATAGCAAGACTTAAACATCAAGACAAAACTATACATGTCTGTGAATTAAGAGGCACTTGTCTAGAAAGGTTATTTTTTCTTTCTGAACTCATGGAACTGGACTAGTAGAAGTAAACATAATTATTTAAGTTCTAACTATAAAGAGAGTAGTTTATAGCCAATACTTGATTATTTGATAATCAGTACTATACTCAATACAGAAAAGAAAATTAGGGACACAGTACTTATGAGAAACATGTGTTTTAAATGCAGACTCTTTTTGTGGGAGGTGTTATGGGGGATTGAACCCAGAGGCTTTCTATAGGGTGTACTATCTCCAAGCTACACCCTTGCCCTATGTATTTTCTGTTTTGAAATAGGGTCTTGCTAGGTTGCTGAGTCTCCCTAGGTCCTGAGAGTCTTCGTAGGATGCTGAAGCTGGCTTCAAACCTGCAATCATCTTGTCTCAGCCTCCCAAGTACTGGGATTTTGGGCATGTGCCACCATGCCTGGCATGAACTGTGTTTTTGAGCCATGATCTTGATCAGGGCTCTTTGACTAGCTTCCTACTTCATGGCATGGCTGTAGGAGATGGTGGGTATGAATGTGCTTTTAACAAATATGGAACATCTTACAAAAGCATTTACTGGCATCATTGTCGCTAAGTAGCAAACCACCTCAAATGTAGAGCAGTGGTTTATTACCTTGCACAGGTCCCTAGGCTGGCTGGGATAGCTGGTGGCTCTCCTCCTTCATTTGTCTTTAGCTAGATAATGCGAGTATATAGCTGCATGCAGCTGGGCACCAGCTGGATATAGAATGTCCAAGACACCTCACAGTTGTCTGGCTCTGGGCTGCAGAGTCTCTGCTCTTCTCTGTATGTCTTCTAGTTTTGCGAGGCATCTTCTACTTGTCAAACTGGATGGCAGCCTGGCCCAGACTTCTTTATGTGGCATGTGGCTGCAAGCCTCTTCAGGCTTACATCTGAAAGTCAGTGATACATCTGCTTTCCTCTGGTTCAGTCACAGAGCTATCCCATTTTAAGGGGAGGCAAAACTGGTTTGCCTTGACTTTGGAGGGCCGATCACATTGGGAAAGCACATGCAGAATGGAGGGGATTCTGGTAGCCATTCATGAAACATTCTACCACAATTATTACTAAGGAAAGTTTGAAAGATTAAAATATTTCATTCCCAATGGATAAGCAAAATAGAATCAAACCAACCTACAGTGCTTCCAGAGATTAACATTTTTCATTTAATTGTAATAGAAATGTCTGCACATAACCATAATATATGTTCATAGTTATTCTAGTTAAAAGAGATAGTTTAGATTTCCCTCTAAAAACCTAATTCTTGATTGTCTTATTGATTAATAAAAAGTATGCTAAAATCAAAAGTTTTTGTTTGCTTAAGGAACAAAATTTACTCTGCATGTGTGTTGATGATACAAAGAAAAATTGAACTCCCTCTAGTGGCAAAAGTTTTTTAATAAGATGGCTGACTTAGATATAACAGAACATAGTTTCATAAATGACTGATTCTTCCCGCAGTGCCCACCTTGTCTTGTGTGAGGGCATTTTTAAAATTTCTTATTAGAATGTTCACCTTTCTAATAAATATGTATTAGTGTGTATGTGTGTATGTGTGTGTGTGTGTGTGAGAGAGAGAGAGAGAGAGAGACAGAGAGACAGAGAGACAGAGAGAGAGACAGAGAGAGAGAGAGAAAGAGCAAGCCTGACTTCCTGTTAATAATTATTATTTTGGTGATTGTAGAGATTGAAACCAAGAGCATTCTACCTCTGAGCTACACTCTCAGCCGTATTTTATTTTTTATTTTGAAACAGGATCTCACTAAGTTGTAGAGGGCCTCACTAAGTTACTGAGGCTGGCCTTGAACCTACTATCCTCCTGTCTCAGTCTTTTAAGTGATGGAATTACTGAATTACTGGCCTGTGCCTCCATGCCTGGTGTGTCCTGTTTTTTGGTTTTTTTTTTTTTTTTTTTTTGAAGGGAGGTACTGGGGGTTGAATGCAGGGGCATTTTGCCTCTGAGCTATACCCCCAGCCCTATTTGACTTCTGTTGCTGTTGTTGTTTGAAGCAGGGTCTCACTAGGTTGTTGAGAGTCTCTCTAGATTGCTGAGGCTGTTCTCAAACCTGTGCTACTCCTGTCTTAGCCTCCCACATATTGGGATTACAGGCGTGTGTCCTGTTAACTTTTAAAGTATAAAAAGTGCTAACTGCTTCCTTTAGTCAGGGTCTTAGACAAATATTATGTTTTGTCAATAAAATATTTTTATATTAAAAGGTAAAGTGAATTTTATACTTTTTTGAATAATTATTTTTTGAACAGCTGAATGTATTTAATTGTGAAAATCTTTAGAGAATAACAGGTAGCAATTGAAATGTGGAACTTAGAAAGCACCAATAGCGAAACTTAAAAAAAAAAAAAGGAAAGAAAGACAGAAGGAAAGGAAAGATGTGCTACATTCTTCTTATGCTTTCCTCTTTAAAAGAAGCTCAAATTGGGGTTTTCACATTGAATGGGGAAACAATGCTCAATATAACTAGCACCATCACTCGTACAGAAGGAAGCGTAGTCGAAGGCTGGAAAGAGAAGGACAGCTTCTGCAGGCTTTGCACGTTAACTTTTTCTATGCCACCTCCCTGCTAAAAGAGTAACAATACTTGTTAACTTATTCCATTACCTGCCTGCCTATAGACAGATTTATTCTAGCCCTTTTTTTTTTAAGAAAAAAAAGGACAATTTTTTGATGCTATTTAAGTATTCTTACAAAAATACTGCTTTCTCTGATATGTGGAACCCGATCCAATCTATTTATCCTGTATTGTCTGGCAGGTTGACATCAGCATCTCTCTGTTCTGCCCATAAAGGTAGAAAAATTACAGGGCTGATCAGAATCTGAAGTTTTTTCTTTTTCTTTTAAGTTGTCAGAATGTGAAAGCTGGAACTATTGAAATAGTTTCCAGAGATTTTATTTTGTTTGGGAGTAGATGACGAACTTGTAAGATTCTACAAATATAATTAATCCATTTGGTCGAAAGTTTAGCTGTTTCTTTCCAGTACCGTACTCTCTTCAGTGCAGCATTCATAACCAAGTGTATGTCTCTTGTGGTCTCGATTACATCCGGTGTTTTTAGCTGGCAGCATTTCCTCTGTTGAGACTGCCCCATATTATTTGCCAGACTATATTGCTGTGCATATAAAGAGAAAAACCAAGTTTCACTAGAGAGTGAAATTTAAGGAAAAACTGAGTGTAAGTATTACTTTGATTCTTAAAACAAAAACTGAAGTGCTATGTTTGTTATAAGCAAACCAGTGATGTGCTTATTAAAATAGACTATTAAAGAAAGTCTTATGGCCACCTTATAGCCACCCTAAATGTTTTCTCTTGAATATTTATACAAACTCTAACAGAGACCAGAGATTCCCTTCCCTCTTTAGTTGCACAGATTTGAAATAATGAAAGTGAATTTGCATTTCTTAAAATGGTGTTTTCTTCCAGTTCTCATAGAAATGTTTTTGGAACAGTGGTCTGTGCTAACAGCTGTATTCAATCTTGAGTAAAAGTTACTTCCTGAAGAGAATGAAATTCAGCTTAACATTCGAACTTGCCTGGAACGCAATCCTGTAGAGTGAGTGTACTATGTGATTATGAAACTGGACCCAGATGCCTTGCTGAGGTGATTTCTTGTAAATAGAATCCAAGATAAACCATTAATTATGGCAGTGTTTCCAATGGTAGATTAGCATGGTAAAGAAAATTACTTATTCCCACATAAGTCTGTCTTATATTTTGAGTTTTACTCTTTGCTGTCCTTAACATGCAGTTCTCTTGTGGAATTATATGTTTATGGAATCTGTCTCTATTTGGTCATACAGACAGATACGGATATAAACATCTATGCTTATATATTAGGCTTTTTAGAATTTTTAAATTGCGTCCATCTTGATTTTCAGGCAAAATTTTTTAGTTTATCTTATGCACTAATTCATTCATTCATTGCAGTGTGAGTCCAATAAACATATGATTTTTTTCTGGCACCATAAGATTAGTTGTTTGAAGCCGGGCATAGTGGTGAATTCTTGTAATCCCAGCATTTGGGAGGCTAAGACTGGAGGATCACGATTTGCAGACAGCCTCAGCAACTTAGTGAGGCCCTTTGCAACTCAGTGAGACCCTGTTTCAAAATAAGGAATAAAAAATAGGGATGGAGGTGTAGCTCGGAGGTAGAATGCCCTTGGGGGTTCTATCCCCAGTACCACACAAAAAAAAGATTAGTTGTTTGATATATGGGTTTTAACGATATTCTTTAGATAGGCATTATTTACTTTTACTTTCCTAAATTTTGTGCTTTATTTTAAAGAGAGAAAATGTTGCATTAATAGAGCCTGGATGTCACTAACCCTTAATGGAATCATGCCTTAGATGGAAAAGTTTTAACTGAATCATCTGTTTTCTTTATGGATCATTTTTTTGTCATCTAAACTATGAATGTGTAGTTTTCAGTCATAGGTTATCGGACTGAAATAAAGGCTAACACACTAAGCCAGAATTAACAAACACACATAAAAATCCCAAACTTCTCAATTTGCAGGAATCAAAACCATTTCCGGCCTTACTTTGGTAACAAAGAAGACGCTAGACTTTTTTTTTTTTTCATTCCTTGACCAAACCACTACACTGCCTTGAAGACTTTTGTTTATAGCGTCTTCTTGAATTCTTTGCCTCTTGACATGTTCCCCTCCCTCCAGCAGTGAGACACTAATTAAAGAGAGGCCACTGTGACCCCAGGTTGTTTAGAAGTCTCCCGGAATGAGGTGGCGGCACAAATCTGCAGCGGAAGTGCTCAATCCTAAAATACAACGGCCCTGAAGACCATCCTATCCAAAACCTGTTAGCTTCTGATGGCGGGAGGCGCCTCCTTTGCCTTAAGACATGTGCATTCTGAACCAAAAGGAGCTCCTGGGGCTTTTTTTGGGCAACACATCATCCATACACTTTTTATAAGAATTTGCCACAATGAGCATTCGCTTGTATATATCAAACGGTAGTTTATTTCATAGACATTGAAATATACAAACATTAGTGACATATTTTAAAATGGAGGAAGGATAGTTCATTCAAATGTGTTTTGGGGGGGAGGAGAGAGTGCCCCTCTATTCGGAGCTTTCTGTTTGTTCAGAACCCTTTAATTGGGATGACAAAACAAATGTGGCTTGCTAATCATGTAGGCAAAAATACTACAGTTTTAAAATAAGATTTATAGAAATGGAAATCATTTAATAGCTTGCTTTAAGTAAGCAGGTGGCATTGCTTAACATTCAATTGTTTCCCTTTTGAAATGACTTGCTGTTGCCACTAACTTATGAGAAGCACTTTCCCACACAACTTTGCTAGTATTTGTTTAGCAAGATATGTGTGTGTGGGTGTGCTAGAGATTGAACTCAGGGGTGTTCTACCTTTTTTTTTTTTAGTACTAGGAATTTAACCCAGGAAATACTATCTCTGAACTGTATCTCCAGCCCTTTTATTTTTTATTTTGAAACAGGGTTTCATTAAGTTGCTGAGACTGACCTCATACCTGTAATCCTCCAATCTCAGCCTCCCAAGCACTGAGATTACAGGCATGTACTACCACTTTCTACTTGATTCAAGTAGTGGAAACCCACTATTGTTTGTGTTAAGTATAATGAGGTTTAGTTCTAAGAATGTGTAAAAAAAAAAGATCTCAGTTATGAAACCAGGCTTCAGTGGGACATAGAAAAGCAATCTTCCCAGGTCTCAGGATTGACAGAGGCCCCCATGGCCATGGGCTTTGGGGAGACCAACTGAGTAATTGTTCTCAGTTTAAAGCACAATTCTAAGAGCAAGAGTTTTGATTTCACAAGCTTACATCATTTCTGTCCTTTCGTTGCCTCTGTTTAGCTGGTTGCAGAGTCTGGCTTTGTGGCTTCCTGGTTACCTATTGGCTTCTCATTCTCCCCTCCTGAATCTCAGTGCTGTCGAAAATCCCAAGAGTCACTATTACAAGTGGTCATCCCTCTGTGCCATTGCTTCTTCCTCGCAGCCTCAGTTTGGTGTTCTCTTGGCTGACGTGTGGTTTCCCTTCCCTCTACACTCTGTGGGACTGCTCAAGAATAGCAGGCTCCCCCACAGCACTGGTTAAATGAATACCGGAAGAACATTGTTAGGGAATAAAAATGTATTCATTTTGCATTCTCTTTGAATCAACTTTTGAAACAGCTGATAAGATATGAAATAACTGAAAGGCAGCTGGAAGAGAATAGTCGTGAGAATTTTAGGAAACCTAATCATATCTTAGGTACTGTAGTACTAGGAAATTATTTGTTTAAAGAGGCATTAGTGAAGTGTGTCCATTTAAACTTGAGAGTCAGGCTACTCCATCCAAAAAATGTACTGCTCTTACATTTTCCCACTTCATGTTACCCACCTAAGCAGCTATACTGTCAGGGGTGGTCATTTAGCTTCCGATGCTGAGAAGTGACACAGTCATTTTGTTGGCCAGATCTACGCAGGATGCAAAATTAAGGTCTCTAATAAGATCTGAAGACTACTTTTGTTTGGCCTTCAGATCTTAATCATCAGGCAAACCATTTTTTTTTTTAGGTTTCTTTTCTAAATATCCTACCTTCCTATTGATGCTTATCTTTTTTTCTATTTTTTTTTTGTTTGTTTGTTTTACAATGTCAGAGACTGAACCCAGGACCTTGCAACTACTAGGCAAGTGCTCTCCTAGCCTGCGGTGTTCCTAGACCTTTGCATTTTTTAATAATTTTATTGGTGTGTCATAACTGTACATCAGAGTGAGGTTCGGAGTCGTAGAAACAGACATGCGCACAGGACTAGGTGCGCTTTTCTTCAGTCCGGCCGCACTGCCCAGCCTCCCTGTACATAATCGTGGGTTGGCAGTGACTCCTTCACACATGGGCGGAGTGTCATTTAAACTTTCTTTCATCAGTTCTTCCTTTTCTGTTCCCCTGCCCCCTCCTCTGTTCTATTGCTCAGCCTCCTCAGTTACCCAGAGTCCCATTGGTTTTCCATTTTCTCTCTGGTTTCTACATATGAGAGAAAAGAGTCAACCCGTGACTTTGGGAGACTGGCTGATGTCACTTAACATAATATTCTCTAGTTCCATTCACTTTTCTGCAAATAACATAATTTTTTAATTATTTTTTTGGTGGTACTGGGGTTCCTGGAAGCCCTTCTACCTCTGGGCTACACTCCCAGACCTATTTTATATTTTTGAAACAGGGTCTCTTATGCCAGCGCGGCTGGCTTCGAACCTGCACGATCCTCCTGTCTCCGCCTCCCAAGCGCTGGGATTACAAGCGTGCGCCACCACGCCCCGCTCAAATAACATAATTTTGTTGTTCTTTATGGCAGAATAAAATTCCATTGTGTATGTGTACCACACTTTTGTAATCTTTTCATTTATTGACAGATACCTAGGTTGGTTCTATAATGCGGTTATTGTGAATTGTGCTGTGATAAACATGGTTATGCATATATCACTATAGTATTCTTTTTTTTTTTTTTTGGTACTTAGAATTGAACCTAGGGGCACTCTACCTCTGAGCTACATCCCTAGCTTCTCCCCCTGTTTTTTTTTTTATTTTTTTAATCAGGGTCTCACTGAGTTGCTGAGGCTGGTCTTGAACTTATGATCCTCTTGTCTTCGCCTCTCAAGAATGAGGATTACAGGCATGTGCCACCATTCCTGGCTTATCACTATAGTATTCTGACTTTGATTCTTTTGGAAAGATACTGAGGAGTGGTATAATTGGGTTATATGGTTGTATCATTCCTAGTATTTTGAAGAACTGCCATACCAATCTCCATATTGGTTGTACCAATCTGCAGTCCCACCAAAATATATATGAGTTTCTATTTATCCACATCCTCTCCAGCACTTATATTGTTTTTGTTCTTATTTTGAGACAGAGTCTCACTAAATTGCTGAGGCTGGCCTCATTCTTGTAATCCTCCCACCTCAGCCACCTAAGAAGCTGGGGTAACAGGTGTGCATCACTGCATCTGGCCTTATCTGTTACCTTTCAGTTACTCAGTGTATAAAATAAATACCAGGAAAGAGCTCTCAATTCTTTATTTTTAACAATTTTTAAATATAAAATAGAGGTTTTGAAAGTTAATTCTGTAAAACCTTTCTTAGACCCAAATTATGACACCATATATTTTTATTTTCATTTAAATGTTTGCGATTTTAAAAGTTAGGCTGAAGAAGAATCTGAAAAGCAATTTAAAATTCAGCTGCTTGGCTTCTCCTCCTAGAGCATGAATGTCCCCAAGTCACCCATTAGCGGAATTCTCATTCCCCTAGCACTTGGGAAGTGATCAGCATTCCCAGATGCAGGATATTTTCATCATTAGAAAACAAGTGCTCCTCAGACTCTGAAGGCCTTCTTTGTGAGAACAGACAGATGATAAGAGTGCCACTTGAGTGTTAGAAGAAGTTTCTTCTTAATTT
This sequence comes from Muscardinus avellanarius, assembly GCF_963383645.1. Classification (NCBI taxonomy): domain Eukaryota; kingdom Metazoa; phylum Chordata; class Mammalia; order Rodentia; family Gliridae; genus Muscardinus; species Muscardinus avellanarius. The sequence continues at coordinate 75,217,434 of NC_137787.1, forward strand.
ATAAAATGGTGTTTTTCTTCATGGATCCATAAATCAATAAACTTAAAATAACTTCTTTTTCTAGCGCTGTAACAGTGTAGAAGGCATTGAGGTAGATCCCATGCACCGGATGAGCTTATACTCCAGTGAGATGGACAGACAGGTGTAACCAGAGTGGGATACAAATGGCCAAAGTGGGGAGCGAACATATTTCAGTGGTGATATCGGTGAGAGAGGAGAGACGTGAACACTGACCGGGGGACATAAAGAGGCCTGAAAAGGTGTGACCCATGTTGGGTGTGGATCTCAGTAGGAGAACCGGGCTTGGAACTATAATGTGAGGCACTGGTAGGAGGTGAGACCAGATGTGGAAAAGAATCTGAGGCAGAGAATAGAAAGCAAAGGAGGACAACCAAAAGGGAAGACGATGTGGATTCCTTGAAGGTGGTGACAGGCACTGGTGTGGAGCTCCATGATGCTGGATGGGGACTGAGAGACTGTTGTGGTTGAATGGCGGGGTCAGAAGCCAGTTTTCTTTGGTCTGTAATAGAATGGGAGGTAAAGATGTGCAGACCTCCACGGCTGAGGAGTCTTCCAAGAATTCTGGCAGTAAGGGAAAAAAGAAATAAAATATCTTAAGAAACATGGAAAACATTTCTCCCTCTTTTTTAGGATAAAGAATACTTGAACATATTAGTTTACTGGAAAAACGCCATTGCATCTGGTTTACTTGTTTCAAAAAGGAAGATATATTAATATATTACTTTTATAGTAAAAAATTAAATAGCCAAGAAAAAAGAGAAAGTAAACAAGCAACAAGCAAAATAGTACAGAAGTTGAGTTGGGGAGAGTTGTGTGCATGTGGCGATGAGGGATACTATAAAAAAATTAATTTAAAATCAGGATTCAAGTAAAAACTTGCATCTTAAACTAGAAGCCGGGTGTGGTGGTAATCCCAGAAGCTGGGTGTGGCTTGTAATCCCAGGAGGGTCACGCAGTTTCGAAGCCAGCCTCAGCTACTTAGTGAGGCTCTCAGCAACTTAGTGAGACCCTGTTTCCAAATAAAGTATAAAATAGGTCTGGAAATATAGCCTGGAGGTAGAAAAGCCCCTGGCTTCCACCCACAGTACCACACACACAAAAAAAATGAACTAGAAACATCTCTAGTATGAGGACAGAGAAGAATGTGAAGAAAGAAGATATGCAAAAATATTCAGAAAGAGAGAGAGGGAGAAGGAGGGGAGAGAGAGAGAAAACTGAAGGAATTTCATGCGTATAGTGTCCAGTGATATCTACATTATTATTTGGCAGTGAGGATGGGCTTGAGAGTTTGAGGGGAAACCTAAGAGGCTTGGAATTCATTTTGCGTGGGATGGGGTCAGGAGGCACTTGGAAGTGACTAAAATGTCTCAGTGAAGCCAGCGAGCCTCATTATGACTTGCCTGGGAGGTTGTCAGCATCTCGGGGAAGGACAGCAAACTTTGGTTAAAAATTCAAATGGTCTTTTGAAAGACAGGATGAAGGTGCCTTGAATTCTGGGTCCTAGAAATAACCAACTTGAAGGGGCCAACTTGTGAGCTTGGGTTAGTTAAGTGAAACGCGATGGAAGAGGAGAAAGGTCGGTAGTAATGATGTGACCTTGTAGACCAGCACGAGGGGAAAATATAGAAAATGAAGGGGAAGCCTAAGTTTCTACCACTGAAAGGAGAATAAAATAGTATGGCAAGAGTGATGGGAGGAATAATGAGATGATGTCTGTAAAAAACACTTGCAGCGATGTCTGGGACAAATGAAACACTAAAATAGTTATTTATGACTATGACTTTACTAGTTAGAGTGCAGAAGGGACGGAAGAATGGGAAGTTCAGAATTTGATGATACCTAGCAAAGTCAGATACTGAAGTTTTGAAAATGAATGTGCAGGTGTATTGAAGTAGAACTGTCAGAGTGGGGCTTTAGAAAAAGTAATAATATTGCTCAGGAAAAGGCCTAAGTGGCGTACTAAATATTCCTGAAGAAGTTGGACATTTGCTGAAGGTAAAATAAATGATGATAACTAATCTTCATAATTTAACGAACTTTTGCTTCTTAAAAAAATTGGAAGCCGGGCATGGTGGCACACGCTTGTAATCCCAGCATTTGGGAGGCTGAGACAGGAGGATCGTGGTTTGCGGCCAGCCTCAGCTGCTTAGTGAGGCCCTTTGCAAGTAAGTGAAACCCTGTTTCAAAATAAAGAATAAAAAATAAGGCTAGGGGTGTAACTCGGAGGTAGAATGCTCCTGGGTTCCATCTCCAGTACCGCAGGGGGGAAAAAAAAATTGTAGGATAGATATTATCTTTCCCCTTTTTAGAAACAGTAGATGTAGATGAAGGCTAGTCAGTAGCAGAATTGTCTTTTGAACGGGGTGGTTTTTACCTAAAGCCCATGCCTGGTTCACTACCCCACACTACAAATGGCAGTGGTAAGAAGCATTCTACTTCTGAGCTACATTTCCAGCCCTATTTTATTTTTCTTAATTTTGAAACAGGGTCTTAATAAATTGCTGAGGCTAATCCCAAGCCTGTGATCCTTTCTCAGCCTCTCAAGTACTGGGATTATAGGTGTTTGTCACCACACCCAGCTAGTTAATTCTTTATAGCAATGATTTTAGGTAAGAATGGGACTATGTTTCCCTATCATTTTTGTTTTTGAGACTTGTAGAAGTGAGCCACAGCCACAAACAGGAGTGAATAGAAACCTTCAGGTGTGCTGGATTAAAAAGGCGGCCAAGAATGATTCCTGCGATTCCTAGTGAAGCCAGGGCAGTAGGTGGTCACTGAGGACCTTTGGTACAGTTAATTGTGGAATATCCTTGCAAAATCTTGGCCTTGGTTTCTTCAGTGGAGGAGTTTATAATGTAAAGAGAATAAGTTGGCCTAATTTAGGCATCAAGACTGTCTGGAAAACCTAGCAAGAGGTTTTGGAAAATAGATGAGAGCAGGAAAGACAGAGGGGGCAGGCCGCGAGCTGTGATTTCAACAGAGGAAACAGAGGGAGGGATGCGTGTGGTTTGGCTGATGGAAAAACAGAGGCTATTTCCTGGCACAGCTCAGAGCCAGAAGAGAGTGAGTTCATGGGCAGCCAAAACACAAATAGTAGCTGGGATGGAGGTGAAGGAGTGAGACAGTGGACCGGTCTGCAAGTGCCCTTCAGAGTTTGCATTTGATGTGGGAGTTTTAGAAAATAGAGTAACACAGTGAAATGAAACCATAAAAAGTTGTTTTGGAAGCAGAGTGCACAACAATTTGGAATAAATGGTGATCAGTCAGTGGGAAAAACAGAGAGTCTGGTAGTTATAGTGTGAGGAATTTAATGAATAAAAGTTGTGGAGAAATCAAAGAGTTGGTAATGAGACTATTTCTAAATGAAAGATACTACTCATTTAGAAATAAGTATTGTTACAACCAAGTGTAGAAATTAGCTGAATCTTCTCTGTTTAGTCATTTAGATTTGCATTTCCTCATGGGTCCTCTGCCACCTTTGTACTATGCAGACTGTTGTCTCATGCCTCAATTTAACTTTTTTTTTTTTTTTTTTAGTACCGGATGCAACCCAGAGGCATTCTACCTCTAAGCTACACCTCCAGCCCTATTTTTTATTCTTCATTTTGAAACAGGGTCTCACTAAGTAGCTGAGGCTGGCTGTGAACCTGTGATCCTTCTGTCTCATTCACCCAAGTACTGGGATTACAAGTGTGCCCGGCCTCATGCTTCAACTTTTTAAAGGGCTTTTAAAGTAAAACAAACAAATAAATAAAACAAAATATATAGTTTTCAATTACGAGAGTTTGTATACCAACTTTAAAGAGCCTATTAATCACCAGAAACCCAAATTATGATTTAAAAAAAGAAAGGCGGCTGACCTAGAAACAAGGGGAAAACAAAAAATACAGTGATTTATGATATTTTGTAGCCTGGTATATTTAACGATGTTCATGGTAAGCAGCTTAAAAGAATTTTAAGACTCTGAAAGAGTTTCTAAAGTGGAATATATGTTTAAATCACTCAAGAGACTAAATTATAGAATCTGAAATGATATTAATACTGAGAAAAGTTGGCTAATAAACTGAAATTATAAATTTACCACTGAATTAACAAGTAAGTCAAAATCATAAGCTTGTTTTATTTATATAAAATAATGGTTATTTGAATAAGACACGTGTGTGTGTGTGTGTGTGTGTGTGTGTGTGTCTGTGTGTACTGGGGACCAAACTCAGGGCCTTGTGCATGCTAGGTACGTGTTCTGCCATTGAAACATATCCACAGCCTCAGACTTGCATATGTTTTGAAGATATTGTTCATTGACTCATATATTCATGAACCAATATTGGAATACCTAATGTGTACCAGGTCCCAAGTTAGGAGCTTGGGATAATTTGGCATATTTACAATTTCTATAAGTTGATTTTCAAAGGGAGATTAATGATAATTTTTTCTTATAATGGGGGAGAGAGACATTTCAGATAAATGAAATTCATACATAATACCTAAACTTCAGTTTTGTCGGCCTATAGGCAGTAATAAATTGGCTAGTCTGTCCTGCTTTTCTATGTTGGTTTTATTGTCACACCTCCAGAAGGAAGGGGAGGAGCTGCATGGGAACGAGTCAGTTCCTGAACAATTATGAATTATCTGATACTAATAGTTGTTGCTCTGAGTGTGAATCATTCTCATCTTTTTTGATAAGTAGGTCATCTTACCTGTTAAGTGATTGCTTTTGATTCCTACCAATTTTAAGGACTGTGATAGGCATTGCAGATGTGTCATTTTATCTGACTTACTTGATCTATGCAAAAATTACTTTTCCAATCTGAAGCCCTCAGAAGACTGAGGACTGGCACACTAGGTCTTATGCAAAGATGGAAATCTGTTTGGAAGACTCATAAATTGAAATTGATGCCATGTGTTAGAACAGTACTAATTAGTCATCTTTTGAGTGTGTGTGTGTGTGTGTGTGTGTGTTTTCAAACTGGCAATGTTTGAAACACTAATAGCAAGAAGTATGAAACCTGGTAAATATCTAGATTCAGGTTCAGCTCCTTTTAATCTTTCTTAGAAAATGCTACAGGCATCATTTGTGTGAATGTGGAAAGATGGCCAAGGAAGGAAGCAACCAGCTTAGCCTGCTCCCTGGTGATGGGTGTCCCTGTGAGGTTAGGCAAGGTTTTCATACTAATTCCTAGACATTGTGTCCACCAATGTCAGATCTCCTTGGAAAAAGTTAGTGTCTGAGTCATTTACTTGTAGCTACTCACTACTCTCTGCTCTTCGGTGGGTAAGAATGAATGTTTGGCAAAACCTATTTCCAAAGCCTATGTCATGAATGAGAATAACACATCTGTACATCTGTATCCAGTGTTTTCATACAGCTGTATGCCAGACATCATAGAGTCTAAGACTCACCTTTTCTTCATTTCAATATCTTTAAAATTGGGATGCATCTTGTAATTTACAACATCTTACAATTAATGTCATTTTACTTTTTTTAGTGTTAGCATCTCAGCAGTGTTAGGCAATGTACAATCAGTGGCGTCTTAGATGTTATGACACGCAGTTTATATCCGAATATTTGTAGGATGTGATTACAGAGAGATAAGTAGGACACTTCTCTTTACCCAAAATGTAAAGCAAGGAGATTTATTTTGATAGTAACAATTGAATTCAAGAGAAGCCATTTTGTCATGTAATCTCATTTCCTTAATAAGTCGCATATAAATGCAAAATGCAGCATTGGTTACAATTTATCTTATGATCCCAAGTGATCCGAAGATTAGGGTGCAGATTCACTATTTAATGCAGTTTTCAAAACATATTCTTTATATTTTTTTATGATTTGATCTTTACATTTCTTTTTTACATTCAGCTCTTTTTAACTCAAGCATTCATGGTTTTGAAAATAAGGTGAAAAATTATTTCTGTCACTTGTTTGTGTATAAGAAAAGTAGCTTATCTTGCCATTCATGTATTCAACAAAACTTGTCATATTTAGGACTGTAGGTTGGTAAATAATTAGAGATTTATAGACTACTTAAGTACTCTTAAAAGATTATTAAGGCTCTCACTTTTGTGGGAGTGTAAGGTACAGAGGAAAGCACTTCACAGTTTATAAAAAACAAATTCTAGTCTTGGAGCAGAATTCTGATATGGTTTCAGAGGAAAAGGCTATCTAAACAAACTTTCTTATAAATATGACTAAATATTGGTAGATAAAATAAATTTATTATTAGTCAAGGTGGTCAAGGAGAGATAGTAAGATTCATTCAATTACATAAATGTTTAGAGTGATTATTATGTGCCAGGTGGTGCAGAGTCTATTCCTGTACTGAATTTCTACATCTTCATGACCTGTGGCAAGTTGCCTAACCCACTTGTCCCAAGTTGTAGTGGGTAGGAGATACCTGCCCTGCCTCCTTTTCTGAAATTTTAATGAGATAGTACATTATGAAGCACCTTATAAATGGTAAGATTTTTGTACATTCACTCTGCCTGTATAATATGTAACACACACACACACACACACACACACACACACACACCCCACATACACACCGTCCAGAAATATCTTCAGAAGTTATCTACTTCGTCCTAGTGGCACTGTCTCTAGGTTAGAATAGTCATTCTAACCTAGAGCATTAGAATAGCATTTTAACCATAATCCTCTGGTTGAAACTCATACTTGTTTCTAAATCAAATAGTAGATTGGGAGGGGAAGGAAGGGTGGTTCTGGGGAGGATCAGTTTCACATGGTGCCAGCATCCTGGGAGTGTTCTTTACAGTTTGGAATTGGGAATTGCTGATGTCATGATCAGTCATATTGTCATGACAACACTAGAATTCCCTCATTTGCCTTCTCTTCGCCTGGGGAGGATCATTTTGCCACAGGTCTGTCATCAGTTTGTCCCGTGTGTTAAGTGTATTAGATAACCTGGAACCAGTCATTCTGAAGAACACTCAGGATGCGAGGATTTTATAAGCTCCTTAAGTATCCTATTTTAGGACTCAACAGTATAGATCCCGATGTTGGAAGGTTTGCCTTCATACATATTCAATGGACTAGAAACCTGTTTGTCATTCTGTGTGTTCTTGTTTGAACTTCCCAATTCAGTGGAGAATGAAAAGCTTTTCAGCATTCTCATTTGCATAGAGGATGCCATTAATTATTGTAGCATCCTCCTCTTCAGGTGAAGAGAACTAATTTAGTGGCGAACCTAGCAACTGAAGGGAACCTGTTCTGTTGTTGTTTTTTCCCCTTTTGTGTTTAGAGTGTTTTAAAACATAACTTGTGTTAGGGATCCAGCCCTGACATTTAGGAATGTCTGATAATAACCATTTGTCATTCCTGACTTACATGAGGATTTTGTTTGTCCCAGGTACAGTTTGCTCTGTACTGTCAAAATAGTCATTCATGTAGTTGGTTTTTAAAAATGATACTAGGGATTGAACCCAGGGGCATTCTACCTCTGAGATGTCCCTCCCAGTTCTGTTTTATTTTTATTTTAAATCAGAGTCTCACCAAGTTTTGAAGGGTCTCATTAAGTTTCTAAAGCTGGCCTCAAATGTGTGATCCTTCTGTCTCAGCTCCCAAGTACTAGGATTACATGTATGCACCACTATGCCTGGCTTGCAGTTGACCTTTACTCTCGGAAAGGGGTTAGTCACACTAGTTTGAAATTAATTTTGCTTTTCCTGGTGTAAAGAGTTTGGCCTTAGTTTTTCACAAATTCTGTTGGTTTCCTAAGTACGTTCTGTCTCTTCCTATGTCCTATAGCAAGAGGTGGATATGATTAGCAGTTTTCCTTGCACACCTTCTCGTCTTCACCTTTTTTCTTACCCTGTACCCAGTTTGCTGACATAGATAATTATGTTGCTTTGAGTTCTTTGGGTAAATTAATCTCAAAGATTACCTAGTTATAGCTTTCTTTCATAATTTGTAAGTTTTAGTATAAGTCATGGACATTTCCTTGAATTATCTTGAAGTCTTCTGGAAAGAAGCCCTTAATTTTTATTGCTTGTAGGTATGGAGAATGACTGACTCTAGATTTCCAGTCAGAGTACAGAGGATGGAAGCATCCATCCAAGGAATTCAGGAAAGTCACGATTCAGAATATATGAAAAATGAGCTTTTCTTTGTCCTGATTTCTCAAATAGTTGACCTCATTTTTTTTTTGTAGACTTTGATCTACAGGAAAAATTTCACTATAGTATAAACAAACATCAAAAAGTGAACTTTTAACTCATATTGCCTTTTGTCAGATTTTGTCTTTGTTTTGAAAAGAATAAGAAGCCACATATTAATTTTTATATAAAAATATAGGAAGAAAAATTTATCTCATAGAGAACTCTTGTGCTAAAAATTCAAGTGAGCTTTGAATTTTTATTAACTATTCTGTAAGGACAGAGGAATAACTGATTATGTACAGAAATTGTTGGTAATAATCTGTTTTGAAGTATGTTTCCCCTCAGAGAGGAGTGTCCTAGTGATGATTCGGGTTTTAGTTGACCTGTAAATATTTATGAAACTCACAATGAAGCTAATCTTTGGTATGATCTCCCATATTTTTTAAGGAAAAACATGTTCCAGTCTAGGATTCTGGAAGTACTTTTCACCTAAACACTATTCCAGCTTCTAGAAGACAGTTCTCTCTGCCTCTCTACCAACTTTCTCCCACCACCTATCCTAGCACATGAATCCAGTTGCAAGAAATGGGATTTAGGTGCTAGGTTGGAGCCAGAATATATATCGTTTTATTCAGCATATATTCTTTTTTTTTTTCTTTTGGTATTAGGGATGGGACCCAGCTCTATATTTATTTTGTATTTATTTACTTATTTATTTTTGTGGTATTAGGGATGGAACCCAGGAGCATTCTACTGCCGACTTACACTCCAACCCTGTTTTTTATTTTAATTTTGAAACAAGGTCTCACTGAGTTGCAAAGGGCCTCACTAAGGAGCTGAGGGTGTCTGGAAAACACAGTCTTCCTGCCTGAGCCTATGCTGGGATTACAAGTGTGTGCCACCACACCTGGCCTTTATTTATTTATTTTTTTTTCCTAAGCAGGGTTTCTAGGTCTCTGAGTGTGTCTCTAAGTTTCTGAGGCTGGTCTCAAACCTGTGGTCCTCCTTTCTCAGCTTCCTAAGTACTGGGATTACAGGCATGAACCTCTGTTTCTGACTCTGTTCAGCACATACTCTTAATACTGGAAAGTTTGCCTTCATGGTCAACTGAATAGAAATTCAATGTACTGCTGATCTCTAATGTACAATGGGGTCACATCAAAATAAACTCAGTATAACTTAATAACACAGTAAGTATAAATGCAAGTAATACACCTAACATAGTGAACACCATAGGTTAGCACCAGGCCATAGTAGGGTATCAGGTGCTTCCCAGTGTATTCTCGCAGCTGGCTGAGAGCTGGGACTCCCTGCCTCTGCCAAGAGTCTTGAGAGAGTATTATAAGGAAGTTTGAATTTCCTCTATAGTTAACAACAATAATAATCATCATCAGTATTACTGGAGGCAGGGCAGGGGACTTTGGAATCAGAGGGACCTAAGTTCAAACCCCAGCTCTACTTTGTATTGGATTGGTGACCTTGGACAACTTATATGGTTTCTGGTAACACTCATCAGAATACAGTTGTTTATATTGTCCTGCATACTCTCCAGAATTATAGGTTAGTTTTACTTTCTTATGATGGTTTCATTTTTATATATGCATGTGATTTTTTAATGTAGCTAGAGCCTTTAAGTCTATAATGAGAATTTCAGTTTTTTCTAAAAAAGCAAAATAGTAAATAATAGAAAATACTGCTACTCTTTTAGAAATAGGTTGCTTTTTCAATTGTTTTATGCCAGAGGAAAGAAAAGAAATTTAAAGAATTTGTTGACTCCATATTTTTCTTTTCTTTCTTTCCTTCCTTCTTTCTTCTTCTTTTTTCTTTCCTTCATGGTACTGGTACTGGAGATTAAATCCAAGGACACTACCACTGATCTATACCTTTAGTCATGTATGTATGTATGTATGTATGTATGTATATATGTATTTATTTTTGGTACTGGGGATTGGATCCAGGGGCATTCTATCTCAGAGCTACATCTTTAGCTTTATTTTATTTTATTTTATTTTATTTTTGTAGTACTGGGAATAGAACCCTGGGGCCTTCTACCTCCAAACTATACCCTCAGCCCCCTCAGCCCTATCTATTATTATTTTGAAACAAGGTCTCACTAATTTGCAGAAGGTGTCACTAAGGAGCTGAGTCTGTCTGAATCACAATCCTCCTGTCTCAGCCTCCCAAGTACTGGAATTACAGGTATGTGTCACCATGCCCAGCTTATTTATTTTGAAACAGAGTCTTGCTACATTGCACAAGGCCTCACTAAGTTTCTGAGGCTGGCTTCAAACCTGTGATTCTCCTGTCTCAGCCCGCAAGTACTGGGATTACAGGTGTGGGCCACCATGCCCATATTAATTTAATTTTGAAACAGTGTCTTGCCTAGTTGGTGAGGCTGGCTTCAAACTTGTGATAATCCTGTCTCAGCTTCCCAAGTACTGGGATTAAAGGCATGCATCGCCACTGTGTCTGGATCCCTATATATTTTTACCTTTTTTTTTTCTTCCCCTCCCCACTTCTTTCTTCTTCCTTCCCCCTCCCACTCCTTCCTTCCTCCTCCCACTCCTTCCTTCCTTCTTTCCTTCCTTCCTTTCTTCCCCTCCCCCCTTTCTGTGTGTGTGCTAGGAAATAGAAGTTTTGTAAGCTTTTATTTTTATTATATTTTTAAATAAATTTTTATTGGTGCATTGTAGTCATACATCTTAATGGGATTAAAAAAAAAAAAAACTTGTGGAGATATACATGCATACATCAGCCAGTCAGCCCTTACCCAATCCCTAACCCCTTCCCTCCCCCTCCCTCCTTCTCATGCTTGGTTTCCTGATCGACTTTGTTATGTTTAAATACATCATGTGCCTTAAAGAGATTCCCTCTCCCCCCTCCCATCCCTTCAGATAGGTCACCTTAATTGCTCCTCTATAGACTGTCCTTTTTTATCTAGAGTTCCTCCTGTTACCCATTTCTTTTTAGTTTTCACACATTGGGAAAAGCATCTGATTTCTTATTTTTTGTGACATTTCACTGTAAATGCCCTAATATTGTTCTCCCTTATGGCTGGGCAAAATTCCATTGTGTACACATCCCATAGTTTTGTAATGCACTCATCTTTTGAAGGACATCTTGGCTGGTTCTATAGTTTGGTAATGGTGAACTGTGCAGCTATGAGCATGGTTGCTCATGCATTAGTTTGGCATTTTGGTTTTCATTCTTTCTGGTAGATACCCAGAGGTGGTATTGCTGGATCACATGGTAACTTCATTTTCCTTCTTCTGGAAATTAAAAAGACTTCCAAAGAAGAAAGAAACTATAATTGATCAGACTTGGAGAAATAGAAGCTCTAATACATTGTTGGTGAGATTGCAAGTTGGTGCAACCACTTTTGTAAGCTGTTAAATAGAAACTCAAATGCGAATTTTTTTTACACTAACCAACACTGTGCGGCTATATTTTATACATTAAAGATTGTAACTTGACATCATGTTCAATGAAATTTTCCTCTTAATTCCTTTCTGTTTTTAAAGTGCCTGAAACGCTTTAGTAGTTATAGAAGGATAAAACCTGCTATGGGTCAGTTCTGTTTTGAGACAGGTGTTCTACTGTTGTCTCAGTGGACATCCTGTCTTTCAAAAAACATAGCTCCACCATGGTCCTTTGTTTTTGGTAGTTCACTCACAGGCTCTTCTCTTGTGTGTTAAGGTGCATTCAATGGAAATCCTCCAGGCTTTTAGCTTTTCCTCATCAACCTCTTTCAGGGAGCTTATCAATTAGCAATGATTTCAGCATGGATCACCACAAGTCTCTATCCTTCCTCATATTTCTATGTCTAGTTCTGTTTTTCTGGTCATCTGCATGGTGTTTCTTTCCAAGTGTCCAAGTACAACATTTACACAGCTGAGCGTCCCACACCCATGTTATATCCTGTATTGATCCCTTCTGTGGACCTGTGTAGCACTGTGTTATCTAGATCACTAGCCTGGGCTTACCATTTACTGCCTTCACCACTGGTGCATAGTGACTCCGGTACTGCATGGTTATAAGTTTTAACTCAAGAACTGGAGCATTATTTCTAAGGCTTTTTTGTTTTGTTTTGCTTTTTGAAATGCAGCATTGTAGAGTTTGAAGGAGCACAGGACAAAGTTAGTCTTTTTTTTAACGCTTACTAGGTCTAGATTTTAGCCCTCGTTTACTCCTATTTGTTAGCTCTATGGGTAGACCAGTCGGCCTTACTTAACTTTATTTTCTCATCTGCATGTTGAGCCTAATAAGCATTCCAACCTCACAGAGTTGTTGTGAGAGTAAAGTGAGAAGTGAAAAAACTTGAAAATGAAAAAGTCTCTCTTTAGAACTGCGTCTCGGGGACAAATGCCATCTCGTTTCAGGTTCCCGAGCTTCAGTTGCACAAGGTCTTTTCAGTTGCAGAAGGCATCATTACCTATATGTCTCATCTCCCCTGCTGGATTGCAGGCTTCTGCATGTCCCAGTTGCTCCATCCGTATCATCCTTGTCTGTATACTCCTCTTGCCGTACAGTGTGATCTCTGATACTACTCACAGTCTTCTCATTCACAAAGAAATGGCCCTGCTCCAAAACGTAATTTCTTTAAAGGAAACTGAACAACAATAAATGGAAAAAACCCACAAAACTTTAGTTCACCTATCCTGACACAGATACTTTGCCAGACTATTAAAAAAAACTTTTAAAGCTAAATGTGTAGTATACAGAGCCTTAGAAAGCATATTCACTCAGCCATTCGACAGTTATTAAAAATGCGCTCCTCTTACCTAAATTCTCTCTTTCCTTGCTGTAGATTCCCATTATATCCTTTCTCTGTCCTTTGATGATCAGCCAGACTTACTAAGCAACAGATATTTACATACCACACCCACCTAAATCTACAAACCAGCACTAAAAAGCTGGAAAAACAATAATAACAGCTGCTGTTAATGGAATTTGGCACTTTTTGGTGTATTGTACTTTAGGCAACCTTGCAAAGATAATCGTGGCCCCAGAGAGGTCAACTAACTTGTCTCAAACCACGTGGCCAATAAAAAGGAAGCTGAAACACAGGGGCAGATCTCTTTGGCTCTGTTTTGATCTTGTTCCTTGGATTGCAAAGTTCTGGTTCTTTTAAGCTGTCTGAAGGGGGTGTGGCTTAAGCACACACAGAGCATTTGAAGCTTGGTTGCCTATGAGAAGATCCAGGACAGCCCCGGGGGCTGCAGCTCCATCCCTCAGCTCACAGCCAAGTGCTCACAGGCTCCTGGAGTTGGCTCTACCCTCTGCTTGCTGCCAGTCAGCTTCCTGTTTACTCATAGTTTCTGCTTCCTCATAACCTTGGCTTGCTTATGGTTTTGGCTTGTTGTGGCCTCAACTCTCCCCCTCTGCAACCTTGCAGTTTCTGCCCCTTTACTAACTGGTTTAGCTTTGGGCATTTTTTTTTTTTTTTTAATCAAAGTCCCAAGGGGGAGAATGGAATTGACCCTGCTCATTTTTTTTTTTTTTTTTCAATCTCAGCCTGGTCATAGGTCACTGACCAGTCTGGGGATTGGTTGCTCCTGGGTCAAATTCCCACAGTTTCACCTACCAGCTGATGATGTAAGACTGTCCCACCAGCCAAGTCTAGGTTTCCCTTCAGAGAGGATATGTTGCAGTCTTCCTGGGCCGTTGCCTTACTTTCTCTGTTCTAAAATATACTTGATGCAAAGGTCAGTAAACTTTCCCAGATGAACCTTGCCAAGATCCATCCCTATAATGGCTTCTACAACTAAGCACTTTTAAAATATGTCATTGATTGTATATGTTAAACACACATGGTTTTGTATTTCCATTTCCCTTAAGTAGGATTCTTTGAGTTTGGACAACTTCATTACAGTATATACTTTTTGAGTGTGGATGACCAATTATTTTCTCTCTTTATTATGCTTTACTTAACAATGTAGACTTACTCAAGTGTGGAATTTTTGAACCTCAGTAGACATCAGTTTTTTTCACCATTATATAACATTCTATATGCTGTTGTTTTATATATTCTTTTTAGTTTTAGAGTCCTTTTAGTGTTCTTTTAGCATTCCTAGTATATCTGATACTTAGTATGAGAATTCTTTTAGTATCCTAATTTAGTTGTTATCACTTAAATATTTTTCTTATGCCTCTAAAACCACTGTAGGGTGTCCAATAAGGAGTAGCATTCTGGAATAGCACCCCAAGTACCTTGATCCTAGAATCAAGCCATCTATGCTGTTCTTCTGTGGTTTAGACTTTGGTTTCCTAAGAGCCCAGTCATGACAGCTCAGATTGTGCATGGACTTTCCCATAGTTGACTAGTTTGAATGGCAGATGTCTTGAGCAGTAAGTTCTCAGGAAAAAGCACCTTCATCTTGAATAATTCTACCCACTACCTTCTATTCTATACCTGTGTTTGAGAACTACAATAAGGGCCCTAGCCAGAGGAGAGAGCAAAAGGGCCGTCAAAACAATTGTAACTACATGAAGTGGCAAAAAAATGATTCTGGCACATGTATTAGCACACAGCTGAATACTGCATGCTGTTTGATAATTAATCACTTTATGAGACACACACTGCTGTGAATTTTAGCCAGCAAGTTATTACTTGCTCATTGTATGTTCTATGTCCCAAATAAGTTCCTTTGCTGTTTTGTTTTGGGGGAGCATAAGGGATTGAACCCAGGAGCATTCTACCTCTGACCTACATCCCCATTTTTTATTTCTTATTTGGAAACAGGGTCTCACTAAGTTGTGGAGGCTAGCTTAGAGCCTGCGATCCTCCTTTCGGAGCCTCTCAAGTACTGAGATTACAAGTGCAGGCACCACTCCCGGCTTGCTTTATTTTTAGGTGAAAAGAATAAGGGATTATATATGTATTTTGTGCATAATAGGTGAGGTTTGCTAATTCTTGTGACTTGATGGAGAAAGTTGAGAGCATTTGGGAATATAGAAACAGTCCACTAAGTCACCAGCAGGATATCTGGAGCAAAGATTTCTCAATTTCTCTCTGCCAGAAGATCCCACAGAATAGAAACTTGATGTCCATAGAGGGCACTTTGTTTTGCTTTCTTTGAGACAGAAGTTGAGGCCTTTTATTTCGTGTGTGTGTGTGTGTGTGTGTGTGTGTGTGTGTGTGTGTGTTACTGGGGGTGGATCCCAGAGACTTTCTACCTCCGGGCTATGCTCCCAGATGTATTTTATATTTAATTTGGAAACAGGGTCTCACTAAGTCGCTGAGAGCTTCAGTAAGTAGCTGAGGCTGGCTTCAAACCTGCACACGATCCTCCTGTCTCAGCCTCCCAAGTGCAGGGATTACAAGGTTGCACCACCACGCCCGGTTTCCTTTTACTTCTTAAGACAAATTAGGGTTTTCATTAGGCTGGCAGATGGGCCTTTCTGGGAAGGTGCTAAGAGTTTTCATGCCAAAGAAGAGTTCTATGATATTTACCACGGTGATAATACTCTGTAATACCAGGAGCAGGCAAACTTGAAGATGGCCAGCCTTTGCAGCAGCCTTTCCAGAGGTCGCCTCGCCCTGCCTTAGCAGTGTTGTGGAGACCTTCAGCCTACCACAGGTTTGGTGTTTGGAACATCTTGGAAAAGGTGATCCAGAGAAGACACAGCTGGAGGAGCAGCTTTAGATCTTCCAACAGAAAAACAAAGGAAATCGCCTAAGAGAGCACATGTGTGGAGCATCTAATAATTAACATAAGGTATAACACCATCCCACTTTTCATAAAGGAGGAGAGGTTTACAAACGGATGGCCTAGAATGATTTTTAAGCGTGTTTTTGACATTGCCCTCTTTAAGGGGAAGCTTGTCAACTCTGACAGAGGAATGAAATGCAAAACTTTACTGTGCGTTTTTGGGCGAGGGGCTGGAGAGTAAAGATGTTTCCTTTGCTAAAATGTCAGCGCCTTCTTGGGGGAGCGAAGATGGGCAGAGATTTGATGGAAGGCCGATTTGTCCATCTAAGTTGGAGTAATAGCCCGCACCTTTGGTGTGTGTGTGTGTGTGTGTGTGTGTGTGTGTGTGTGTGTGTGTGTGTGTGTAGGTGGGCGGACAGCATGGAAAATGAAAGAAAAGAGAAAAAACAAAACCTAGGTCCAGCTTGCTTCTTACACAGGTGCCAGAGCGATCCCTGAAGCTATGCCCTTAAAAGGGGCTGGGAGCCCGGGTGCCAGGCGGCGGCCCGAGCTCCGGCAGGCCGAGGGGAGCGCGGGCCGGGCGGGGGGCGGCGATTCCGAGGAATGCGCGGCATGCGGCGGCGGGCGGGGCGGGGCGGGGCGGCGGGCGGGGCTCGGCGCTCCCCGCCCCCGGCCGGCGCGGGCTCCGGCGGCGGTGGAGGCCGAGGTGGGGACGCGGCGGCGCTGCTCCTCCGCTGCGGCCGCGAGAGCCTGCGGCGCCGCCCGAGCTGCTGCGCTCCGGCCCATGGCCCGCGGGGCGGCGGCCCCCCGAGCTGCGCGCTAGGCGACCGAGCGGCCCCGGAGCCCATGATCTTCCCGGGAGGCGGCGGCGCCCCCGGGGGCGGCGGCTGCAGGACGCCCCTCCGCAGGCAGGTGAGCCCGGAGGGAGGGGCGGCGGGCGGGCGGCCGGGCCGCGCCCGCCCCGCAACAAGTTTGGGTTTCCCTCGAAACCTTTGTGTGTAGCGGAGTAGGAGAAGTAGTCGTCAGGTTGGTTTGCCATCTTCACGAGGAGCCTCAAAGAAACCTGTCTGATTCGTAGGAAACCCGGAAGGCGTGTGTGTGTGTGTGTGTGTGTGTGTGTGTGTGTGTGTGTGCGCGCGCGCCCCCCCCTCTGAGAGAGGGAGAGAGAGAAAGAGGGGGAGAGAGAAACAGGAACTTCTGTCACTTTCTCAAGGTTTTCAGTTTTCAAAAGCACAGGGAAATCCTGTGACAACCTAGTTGCAGAGATACTGGGATAAGCCTGAGTCATACACACGCCTTTTCCCTATTTTAATACCGTTTCATACATTTTTTAACAGATTGAACTCCAAAGGCACTTCAGTGGTTAGATCAAAATCCCCTGCCGGGAAAAGGCGTGGGGCTGGGAGCTTAGAGTTTGGCCTTTTGTGTTTTTTAAAGAAAGGTTATTGAAGCCATGTTGTGGTAAAATCTCACAGAGCCTTTCAGCGGCGCAGAAATAAAACCTAGCTTTAAAATATGTAAAAAATGTGCAGGTCTGTTTACAAAAAGGTTAAACTGATCTAGAGGTTAGTGACAAAATGCTTGTTAGAAAAACAAACAGGATTTGCCCATATTTTTCTTCCACAATAAATCTTGGGTCCACATCCTTAGACACCGAGACAAATCAATTAACTTATTAGCCCAGTAGTGATACCAGCGAACTGTATCCTGCCTTGAAGACCATGGTTCTATTAAGATCAGGACTGATGACAGTGATCGCTTGTGGCTCTGGTAGAGGCGTTTATAGGATTATGTTTAGCTCTTGTTGGTCTTAAAGTCCTTTTTCTTTTTTAAAAGTATGTGCTAGCGTAAGTATTTTGGGAGTATCAAAGATGTCTGTTTTTTAGTCTTTGGTTCTTTTACATATTCACTTTCCCCTAAAAAGGTAGTAAATACACTCTGGTCTGTGTGCCTTTCCTATCAAGTCAGTGGAACTTTTACCTGGGTTAAGAATCCCCTTCTTTTAATTAAAAAATAAAGTCTATGTTAGTGATTTGGCTGAAGTATATGTCCAGATTGTCAGGATTCATAAACAGGCATCTCAACTCACTTCATGTGGTTCTCTAAAAACAAGTGCCCTCAGATGCAGTGTGCATACATTTCAAAAGTGAAGCTGTGCACAATGAATATCCTCCCGGCCCCTCTTCCTCCCACCCACCCCACTCTACCTGAAAAGATGGCTAATTATGTTAGGGCCTTGTGTATTCATTTATTTGTTGTCAAAACCCAGCGGGGTGTTAGCTCTGAAATGGGAAAAGGCTTGGAGGGCGAGGCCTTTTGCCATGAGGGGCTGGAGGTTTTGTGTGTGCAGGGGGGATGGCCTGCTGGCCTGCTGGCTGGAACACACAGATAAGATGCTCTCTTTTCACAGAGCTCTTCTTAGATTCAAAGACTAAAAGGGCTGACTGAATCAGAAAAACAAACAGACTTTCTTTTTTCTATAGGCAGAGAAAGAAATGAATGTGTAGGCATTATACAGACACAAGACCTGGGGTACCAGTGGTATTTGAGTCAAAGGTTTCTTTTGTTAGTATTTAGCCATTCACTGGAAGAGCACACTTCCAGCTCGGGGACCTGGCATGCCTTGAGTGACTTCTTGATCTCATCCTGGCTTAGCTTAAGCCGGAAGTATAAGTCATGCTTTTTTTTTTGGGGGGGGGGTTGTGATGTTAAACTTGCGCCTTTCAGTTCATATTAGTCTGTTTTGATGAAGAAATGGACATTTTTAGGTTTAGAAGGCAGTTTGATTTTAATCTAGAAATACTTAATGAGCTGATTTTGGATAATTTGCTTGAGGGGAGAATTGACTATAAGGAGTGCTTAAAAATCACCTTCAAAAAATGGATCAGAATCATTTTTATTATATATACCTAACAGTAGTAGCTAACAGTCATTCAGAACCTTATTTCCTGCTGGTTGCTGTTCCAAGTGCTTTCTGTGGATTAACTGATTCCATCATCTGGACAGTCTTATGAGGCAGGTAATATTACTGTTTCCATTTTACATTTACCACAAAGACATGGATTAAATAACTTGCCCTGAGTGTATACAGGCCAAAATACAGGGCCAAGATTTGAACCCTGGCCATCATGCCCTTAAAACCACCACACTACAACTGCCTGTTCACAGGCACATCTCAGTAGAAACTCCTGTTGAGGAGTCCAGGTTAGGGATTCCTCCCACTTTGCAGGGGTGGGGGGTAGAGGGTCTTTGTGAGAAGGAAGACCTAGTGAATCTGGAAGGTGAGTTCATTGTGTTGTAAACAGCGCTGATGTAAAAATACTGCCTTATCACATAATAGTAAAATCGTTCTTAAACCTTTTTACAGTTTACATATACAAGAGTCAGCCAGTTTCATCAAAGCAGAGGTGGTTGGTACTCATCCTCCTCTTGTCCACCCTGTGGTGTAGCCAGGGCATCCAGTAAACAGGATTTTCCTGCATCTCAGGCCTTTGAGCACAGTAGACATGTACCTGCCCTTGTCAAAGTGAGCTGCTTTTGAGTAGAGTGGTAACCCAGCAGTCCGAATCCAGATATGGTGTGTGGGTTCAAGTCTCAGCCGAGAAGTGTGTACATCTTACTGTTGACTGTGACTTGGAGATATATTTGTTACGTAGATCCAGCCTGATGGTATAAAAACAGAGTACCTCCAAACCAAAACAAAAATCATTTATCAGGACTTTCGTAATTGCAAAAATATTTTAGTCTGATTTGAAAGAAAAAATGTGTTTTATATTTAAGAGCTTTTATATATAGAAAAATGGATATCTCCCTTGTGTTCTCTTTTGATTTTTTATTATTAGTGTTTGTCTTCCTGTTTCCTTATTTCCACTTTGGTATTTCTTTTGTGAGATGTGGTACCGTATCTTATGATTTTTTTTGCAAAATTTTTGGCTTGTAGCAAAGCCTTTTTTGCTAAGTTGTATGTTGTCCCAGTGGTTTGCAGTGCTGTTTTGCAGGTAGGGGAGTGAACGTTAAAGTGCATGTGTTTCTTTTTCTTTACAAAAGGCCTTCTCCTACTTGTTCTAAGTAAGTGTTGCTAACGTTTGGTGAGTGAAGTACTTATCTCTTCAGTTTAAGTAGATTTACATAGTTTGCCACTTTCTTGGGGATTAACTGGGTGTAGCTGCACGTGAGGAATTCTGCAGTGATTCAGTGTTTGGCCTGTTGAGAGGATGACACACAAAGCTGTTGATTAATCCTCGCCAAGCAGTTTCTGTTCACAGCAATTTGTGTTGAATAGATTGGGTTTTGTTAGAGTTCAAAGATTAAAGTTGTGTATGGGAAATAGGTAAATGAATATTGTCCAAGCCTGTCCCCAATTTTTTTTTTTTTTTTTTACATGAAGGTGAACATATTTAAGCCACAAAGCTTGGAGACTTAGGAGAAAGTCATTGAAAATTAACTGATATGCATAAGCCAGATCTGGTATTATTTTCATATTATATACCATCTCTGTGTTTGTGATTCAGTAGTACTTCAGAGTTAAAGTGACCGGCTAGATTTTAAATATCTATCCATAGCCTTTTGAAAAGTATAGAATCCTTCATCAGTGACTACACATTTTTTCTGTTAGGCACGCCTTTTGGCATCTCACTACATTTTCCATAGTTCACTTCAGGTTGCAAACACATTTCTAGTCTTTTTTTTCTCTTTTCTTTTAGAGACTATTGTCAAGTATGTTCACCATATATTAGTAATTATTTTGTTTTTGAGCATTTTCTTGGCAGTGCGGGAGAATATGAATTCACCACATTTCTGTAAATATATTTCTAAAGTACTCAGCCAGTAAATAAAAGATGTGTGTGTGTGTGTGTGTGTGTGTGTGTGTGTGTGTGTGTGTGTAGTCCCCTCTCACCCTCAGTGATGTTTAAACCTTGCAACATTGGTATAAAGTAGAGAAGGGCCTGGAGATTAAATGGGCAGTGAAATTAAATGGCCTCATTGGTGAGAGCCTGGTCTCTGGGGTCAAGGGCCATGGCTGCTGTCAGGAAAATGAGGAGGAAGTGCAGGCAGGAACAGCTGTAGCCGCCGCACACTTTCCTTTACTTGGCCTCCAAAGACATGTGGCGTACAGGGCGTCTCCAATGCCGCTTTGGGAATTGTAGCACTGTAATTTATGAGTGTGTTTTGTTTGCTCCATAAAGGCCTTTACTCTAGGACTCTCAGATGACACATTGGGCACTGAGTAAAATTGGAATTTTTGATCAACAGTGAATAATTTTTCGGGATAAATATCTCATGTATTTTTGTCATGCTGCATATTTTTATTTGCTAAATCCAGCAACCCTTTTTTGGGGAACACAATTCACTTTTCAAAAGTAGTCATAAAAAAGCAGGAATATAAAATATGCTGTTCCTACTTTTTCCATTTAAAGATTTTGCCTCTTAGCGTATTCATTTTGCTGTGATAGTAATGCAGGTATCACTTTTTACCTTCTTAAACCATTTAGTAATGCTTCCTCCTACACTTAACCTAATAAAAAGATCCTGGCTTTAAGTTCTGGCCCTACCATTAGCATGCTTTTTCACTTAACCTCCCTAAGCCTCAGTTTCTGCCAAGTAAAGATAATAGTGCACACTTCACAGGGCTGTTGTTAATCCTTCTAAGGTGTTATTATTATTAATGTCCCCACAGAGGGCAGGCAACAGCAGGTGGTCCTAGGAGACACTGGCTGTGTGGTCCTGGGAGACCATGTCACAGTCTCCTAAGAATGAGGCATGTTTTCAGCCTCTAAGAAGGACTATGTTTAGAATGTGGGCAGCCTCAAAAGGGATCAGAACCTGGAGGCTGAAAATGAAGTGCTCCACCACAATTTTAAAAGAACCAAAATGAAGTAGAAAGGAGAATCCCACCACAATTAAACAGCTGTTCAGCTGAATTCTTATTAGAGGAGGAAAGCTCTTTAATCCTCTATTTTTTTATGTAAATACATGAATGCTGAAGGTAAAAGAACACTTGTCACTTGGCCATAAAAAAATGCTACCTTTTAAATTTGCTTAAAAACTGACAGCTTAGGTTATTAGTAGAATGCATGATTATTTCCTGAATTCCTTCCTTTCTTTTTTTTTGTATTTTGATTTTCAAAGATGCCGTCTTTGAAAAAAATATATATATATAACCTTGGACATCTGTGTAGGTGTTTGGTGGGTTTAGTTTTAAAAACTTGTATCTGTATAGAATGCATTGTTTGACACTCTAAAAGCCTGGGAAACTTTAAAATTGGATAGACATACTATAGAAGAGGGAAAAAACCTTTCCTGGAGGTAGGATAAGGTTAAAAATGGTAGGTGGGAGGCATTGTATTCTGGATTAAATTAATAAGCCAGTATAAGTGTTGTTTAACACTTATTGACAGCAAAAACATAACTTGGAATTGTACGGAATAGAACCCCAGCATATGGCAATCTATGTTGGCTCCTAGAAACATAAGAAATTTTAAAACAATATACTATAAATTGGGAAATATTATTTTGTTTATTAATTATATGTACCATACAGTCTCCAAATTATAGTTTTTAGAAAACTAAAAGTAAATACTTAAATATTATCATGTGATTTCCTCTATTGTGGAATCATGAGTAACTACTTTCCTTGATTCTTTACACATTTTTCAAACCTATAGTCCCTCTAGCCCTCTACAGTGAACATCCAGTCTCTTAGTTATCAAGAAAAAGACAAAGTAAAAAAATTTTTTTTGAAATTTTTATTATCTTTAATTTCTGAAAATTATAAAACCACAAGGATTTCTTTCATGTTGAGAACCTTGGAAAGTAGCATGCGGCTGGTGCTGTATTTGCCTCTAGTCCCAGCTCCTGGGGAGGCCGAGGCTGGAGGATTACCTGAGCCCAGGAGTTTGAGGCCAGCCTCGGCCACATGGCAAGACCCTACCTCTTATAAAAAGCTAGTCTGATGGCACTACACGTTTCTCATGCCTGAGTTTTGAAGTATGATCCTTTCCTCTCCTTCGTGACTTCCTTTTTTTTTTCTTCCTGTAAACTTTTATACCACCTATATGGAAATTACTTATTTCTGATAATCTATATTTGTACCTGTATTTATATAAGCATAGGTATATGTAATATAAATATAGATTTGTAAGTATACCTATATTTATACCTATTTTAAACAGGCCTTATAAACTCTTAAGCACTTTCAAAGCACTTATTTATATGTATTAGTGAGGGGAAAATACATATGTAAAGTCATATTCTAGATTACTCTTTAGGAGAGAAGCTATTTTCAATATTGAGGAATTACCACAATCGCCTCTTTTTATTTTACCTGTAGCTGCATTCAGTTATAGTAGCGGACAGATAAATCCTTCCTACACACACACACACACACACACACACACACACTTCTGTATTAAATGTGACAAATTGAGACTTTTCTACTAATGTCAGAATTCTTCAGGCGTATTTTATTATGACTGCTCATGATTGTTTTCATTGCAAAGCTCTTTTTCAGTTTTTACCTTCTTCAAAGGGCAGTGTAGTGGAAGGTGTGGCTTCTTAGAGGCATATTTAATGTATCATGGAACAATGTGGATTTCTGTAAGAAGTATGTGCTAATAGATAGCGTCAGCACTGTTAAAAGCATTTCTTGGTTTGCAACCCAGAGGGAGTTTCAGTGACTCCGGGGAATTTTAGGTGTGTACTGTGGAGGCCAGAGGCTACCAGGCTTGAGGGGCAAAGGAGGGAGAGTGGGGGTTGTGTGTGAAAGAGCAGAGCAGTGTTACCTGGTGGGTACCTTGTTCAGTTCCTTTTATCATTACTATTTTTTTTTTTTTCTACTGGGGATTAAACCCAGGGGCATTTTACCTATGAGCTATACTCCTAGCCCTTACCAAAAAAAAAAAAAAAAAAACAAAAAAAAACAACTCTTTGAATCAAGGTCTCTCATGTTTAATGAGAGTCTCACTAAGTTGTGGAGGCTGGACTCGAACTTTTGATCCTCCTGTCTCTTTAGCCTCCCAAGTACTAGAATTATAGGAATGTGCCACCATGCCTGGCTTTGTTCATTTTTCAAATTGGGTATCTTTTTATTGACTTGTGGGGTTTTAAATATATTCTGTCCTTCATCAGACATATGTATGAGAACATATCCTGATTTTGTTTTCAGTTTTCCCTTTTACTGTCTGATTTTATTTAATTATTTATTTATGGTATTAAGGATTGAGCCCAGAGGTATTTAACCTCCAAGCTATACCCCAAACCCCATTTCATTCTTTGTTTTAAAGCAAGGTCTCATTAGGTTGTTGAGAGTCTCACGATGTTGCTGAGGCTGTCCTTGACTCTGCAACCCTCATGTCACAGCTACTCAAATACTGAAATTACAGACATGTGCCACCATGGCTGGCTGTTACGTTCCTTTAAATTTTTTAAAATTAATTTTATTTATTTTGAGCTACTGGGGATCGAGCCAAGAGGCCTTCTGCCTCTGAGCTACACCCCCAGCCCTATTTTATTTTTTTCATTTTGAAGCAGGGTCTCACTGAGTTGTTGAGGGTCTAAGGTGCTGAAGCCTTTGCTAAATTGCCCTCAACCTGTGATCTTCCTGTCTCAGCCTCCCAAGTACTGGGATTGTGTATTTCCATGCCTGGTTTTAATTATTTTAATTGATTTATTTGTAGTACTGGGGATGCCTTGAAAATGTTAGGAAAGTGCTCTGTCAGTGAGCTACATTATTAGTCTCCCCCCCACACCACCACTTTTTAATTTTTATTTTGAGACAGGGTCTTGTTAAGCTGCCAACTTGCAACCCTCATGTCTCAGCTTCCCAGGTAGCCGGGATTGTAGACAGGAGTTACTGAGCCCAGCAGTAAATTCTTACTTTGCTAGTTAAAACAGCAAGTGATCAAACATGCAAATTCTCTTGTTTTGGCACTGGGTAGGTAAATTGGGAGCAGATATGTAACCTCATTTTATTTTTATTAACTCAGATTTTTATATCCCATTTTTAAATTTGTATCAATTTGTACCTAGTACTTTGTCTGCTCTGTCTCTCTTTTCTTTTGATGGTACTGGGGGTGGAACCCAGAGGCTTTTTACCTCCCGGCTATACTCCCAGACATATACATACATACATACATACATACATACATACATGGATATATGGATATATTTGTTTGGGAAACAGTGTCTCACTAAGTTGCTGAGATCCTCACCAAGTAGCTGAGGCTGGCTTCAAACCTGTGTGATCCTCCTGTCTCAGCCTCCCAAGCATGGGGATTATAAGCATGTGCCACCATACCCGGCTCTCTCTTCTTTTGGAACTGCCAATAAATCACCTTCTTGGAAGATCACTTGATGATCAACCCAACCCTATCTATTAAAATATTCTAGGGACTGCTTTGTTTCTACTTCTGTTTTGTAGGTCAAATGTATCAGACCAGCTAGATCAGAATAGATTCATTTTTTTGTTTATCCTAAAGCTTAAAGAAAACTCAGGAACATTGTATTAATAGTTGTTAAGTTATTGTGTAGCGTAAGTTAAGTGATCTTTGAAACAGACATGAATACTTAGGAGGTAAATTGGTTGTGCCGGGAATACTTTGTTGCACAATACCGGGGAGCTAGCTGTTGATAACAGCTGAGAGATGAGCAAGACCCAAGGATGTACACCCAGGTTTTATGGATAGCTGAGTACCCAAAGTGCCCTGACACTGTACTTAAAATGTTTCATACACCCATTGTTTCCACAGCTTTTTATCAATTTGGCAAATGGATCTGTGTCCTCCAAAAGACTTTGTGACTGCTTGTAAAAGGGGCTGGAAGATGCCAACATTTCTAACTCAGGAAATGGGATGTTGTCATATCATGGAAGGTGACCTTTCAGGTGGAAGCAACTACAGCTAAAGATTTGAAGATAAAAACATAGGCTTTATTAGGGGAACAGTGAGGATGTAGGGGAATAATTCACCTCTGTGGGATGCAGGGTGGAGGCTAGAGGACAGAGGACAGTATGATCAAGGTTGCTAAAAAGAGGGTGAAAGGAGAGAGGCTCCTTTAGAAGGTCATGTCACAGGTATATAAGATGTTGTAGTATCAGTGTGAATGTATTAAATAGAACAGAGTCAAATATTATACAGAAGGAATTGCAAGATGGGGCTGGTGACTCAGAGACTGGGGAGGGGCAAAGGTTTTGAGAAGAGAAAATCCTAAATTTCTAATCTTAAGTGACTAGGAAAATGAGCTATAACCTTGCTTGCTCTGGGTTCAGTGATGAGAAAGAACACACCCTTTCTGTTAAAGTGATTTTTCTGCATTAAAAAAAAAGATATTAAAATAACTGAGGAAACGCTAGGCATGCTAGAGCATACCTGTAATTTCAGTACTTTGGAGGCTTATACTGGAGGATCACAGGTTCAGTGTCAGCCTCAGCAACTTAACAAGACACCCTCAGCAACTTAGTGAGGCCCTGTTTCAAATTAAAAAACATAAAAAGGGCTAGGGTATCACACAGAGGTAGAATGCCCATAGATCCAATTCCCAGCATCAAAATAAATAAATAAATAAATAAATAAATAAATAAATAAAATGGGAAAGGGACTGCTAAATTCTACTGGTGTTCAGCAAGGTGTCCAGGTCACTTTCTTATAGAGAAGAATTGTCCAGCCTATAGAATGCTAACTATATTCCCAGTGAGAGCCACTGTGAGAACTCACTTTGGCTCTGAGAAATGCATAATAAACACTTCCTTTCTGCTTCCTTGAGATTGCCTTGAAGTCATTGTGGAGGCTGATTCACATGGGGATGTGGAGTTTACATATTTACCCTGGATCTTGACAGTCTTTAGCGTGGCGTGTGTATACAGCAAATCTCTTTCTTGGTAATATGTGTTATTTATAACTGTGCAGTCACCTGCAACATCTACAGCATAACAAGTGCACTGGGCAGGTTAAAACACCTCCCACCTGCACAGGAGCACAGAACAGGCACAGGCATGGTACGGGAGGGGTTGGGGTATTCACCTTACTGCGCTGGTGTAGTCTCTAAGGAAAGATGATGAATTTAGTTTGGCCATTTTAATTTGGCCACATGGATCACACATCACTTTTCCTCCTGATGATCCCAGATCCCAGGCAGAAAGTTTTAGCAAGCAGTTAGATATATGGAACTGGAGCCCTGAAGAAAAGAGCATTGGGAATAGGTTGAAGAACCCCAGGGAGACAGGGTGTCAAGAGAAAGGATCAGACCAGCCTTAGGGAGCACAGGTTTTGAACTGGGAAGTAGGGTAAGTCTTTGGCAAAGTGGGAGATAGGACTGACAGAACAGTGGTAGACTCCTGCATGTCACCAAAGAAGGCCAAGGCAGGGCCCTTTCAAGGAGAGGTAGGCAGCTCTGTTAATGTTGCCTTGAGACCAAGGGAGACAAAGGCCCAGGGAAAGAAGACTGGAAATATCTCTTGGGGTGAGGGGGGTCTATGCCTTTGAAAAGAAGGTTCAATAGAGTATACTGTGTGTGTGTGTGTGTGTGTGTGTGTGTGTGTGTGTGTGTGTGTGACTTGAGGGCCCGGCAGACAAACACTCAAAGGGAAGGAACACATTCCAGAGGATTTGAAGAGTAGATGAGTAACTGACCCGGTGGAGAGGTAGGAGGGTCAGTGGAGCCCAAGAATTTGAGACCAGCCTGGGCAACACAGGGAGAGCCCAGTATCAAAAAGGAAAAAGAAAAGGTAGGTAAGTAAGGAGGATGTGTTCTTGGAAAATCAGACACCAAGAGGAAACGGCCCCTTTTGACTCAAGAGTGACAGACTGGAGACTAGACAAGTTTAGCATCTGATATTGTGGTTCGTAGGTACTAGAAAACGGGTGATAGTTGGAAATAGGTTTTACTTTAAGGCAAGATTGAGGCGGGTTGCTTTTACAGGAAAGGGATCTCCTCAGAGAATTTCCTGTCGATGATACTGAAGTCGAAGAAGATGAGGTACGGCGGGGTGGGGAGGCGGGGGAAGGCCAGTGAGACAACACCTTTAAGAGCTTACTTTCAGTAAAGAGGTTAGGTCATCTTTTCAGATGAAAAAGATGGGGTTCCAGTTTAAGGAGTGTGACCAAAGGTTTTGAATAATTGCTCTCGGGAAGCTGCTGAGCACTCAAGCGGAGAGGAGGAAAGGATGAGCCAGCCATGGCGAGGGCCCAGCGCTGTGAGTCATGGAGGTGCCCTGACATCCCTTAGCAATCGCTGCGGTGTGCCGGGGCAGGAGGGGGGATTGTATAACGCGTTTATATGGGGCTTGGTGAGGTGAGAATGTGGCACAAATTGAGGGCGTTATTATGAGGGCCAAGAAGACAGGCAAATCCAGACAGATAATGAACTTTCATGGCGATACTAAGACACAAAGAAAAGTTTGAGAGAATTGTCGGGAAACGAACTTTGTCAATTTGAGATCAAATAATGAAGGTAATTATAAGACTGTCACCCCTTTGATCCCTAGCACCACAAAACAAATAAAAAAGAAAGTGCAGAGTACTTTGGAGATTTAAATGAGATAATATATACATGGCTGTCTGTTACTACATAACAAGAAATAATAGAAGTAAAATCAGACGGAGGGTTCAAGTTGGAGGTAGAATGCCTCGGGTTCAATCTCGAGTACCAAAAAATAAAGTAAAATAGAATATAAGTAAAAACACTATCAAACCAGTTGAGTGATGGCAAGTTATTTGAGTTACACACACACCCCTCCCCCAGCCCTGTGAAACAGTCTTGCCAAGTTGTTGAGAGTGTCTTGCAGTTGCTGAGGCTCGCTTTGAACCTGCAATCCTCATGTCTCAGCCTCCCAAGTATTGGGATTAAAAGCATGTGCCATCACAATCAACTGTTTTAATTTTCTCAAAACTAGGGATAATAATTGCTTGTTGTTTTTGAGATGACTCATGAAGTCATACTTACGACAGAACTTGGCACACTCTCTGGCCTAAATAAATGCTCTAGCCTCTTCCCTCCTTCCTTGTCTCCTCACATGTCAGTTAACACACATAAGGGTCTTAGAGGTTGGTCAAGGAAATCCCACAATTGCAGTAGTAGATGAGAGCTGTGGTTATTCTGTTCACTAACAAAAAATACTTTGTGGTAAGGAAAATCTGAAAGAAAAGTTGACTTTCCATTGGGGGAATAGGAAATGATCCTTGTACCTGGCATTGGCTTCCCAGGCATAAGGGTTGAGTGAGTTCTTGGTGATGTGGAAGCAACGTAGCAGTGGGGCTAGGGTTCTGAAGTGAAGGCTCCAAGTCTTATGTGATTGTTTGGCTTCTTTAGGCATCTAATTTTAAATTCATGGCATTTGGTGTTTAAAGTTGCCTTTCCCAAATTGTGTTCACAAAGATATTTGGGTCTTATTAAACACTGAAAGTATTCCAAGCATTAAAATATTTAGTGTTCAAAGAAACTTGGGAAACACTACGTATTATATAGTATTGCCTAGAAGAGTTAACTATAAATTAGCAGAAAGGTCTTTGAAGTCCTGCTAGAAACAACATTTATCCAACTTTGTGTATTTCATTGTTTTTCTAGGATTATTTGATCATGAAACCACTTAGTCCTAAAATATTTACTGTGTACTTGGAACATTTGGGGGAACATTTACTTAAAAGAACCTTTTACATTTTAGAGTCAGAGGGGGGGTATTAGAGGTCGTTTGGTCCACCCCCTTTAATTTACCCAAGAAGGAATTAAAGTCCAGAGACATTGAGGACTTTGTGCAGAGTTTCTCATCTTGAAAAACCTAGGTCTTCTGACTGGGGTTCAACATCTTTGTTTTTCCAGATATACCATATATTGACACCAACTCTGTTCTAATGAGCTTTTAAAAAACAATCTGATAGGAGCTGGGCATGGTGGTACACGCTTGTGGGAGGCTGAGACTGGAGAATTGCAGTTCACGGACAGCCTCAGCTACTACTTAGTGAGGCGCTTTGTAACTCAGTGAGACCCTGTTTCAAAATAAAGAATGAAAAAATAGGACCAGGGGTTTAGCTCAGAGGTAGAATGCCCCTGGGTTCCATCTCCAGTACTGCAAAAAAAAAAAAAAAAAAAAAAAAAACAAATAAATCTGATAGAGCTTTCAGGTTGTTTTCTTAAGGGTTTTTTTTTTTTTAATAATTTGCTGAATTGATCAGGCCTTTGGTGATTATATGTTACTTATTATCTTCACATGGTATAATATTGACAGTCAGCTTTCTTTTTGCTTTGAATTTTTTCTCTCAAGATTAAATTTCCTACCTGTTTGTTGCATCTTTATAGCATCTACCAAATCAAGATAACTAGCTTGAGAAATCAATCTAGTTTAAATGATCAGTGACCTGGAAACCTGACCTGGAAACCTCACACATTCTAATTAAGGAAAACTCTTTTTCCCTCTAACGTCACTTTGTCTTTTTCATATGATTGGCTGTGGGCAGACAAATTTGCATATTTCTAGCCCCCTTCCTGCCTGACTTATTCCAGCATGTAGAATTTACTCTGTGGTTCTTAGATGTAAGATCCTTTGTAGGAGAGACCACAGTTAAGACCTTACAGCCCTACTGTTTTGAGACCCATTTGGAAAATACTGCTGTGTGTTCTTGGAAAATCCACACGGCCAGTTTCTCCTTCTTTCTTACAAATGAGATATTTCAGACACTAGTTGTCGACTTTAGATTTCTCTTTATCTATTTTAAGGTTCTGAGTTGCCCGGTCTGAAAAAAAAGTAGTATCTGTCAGAAAGCCTCACTAACTGTTTCTGGTGTGTGCAACTTGAAATTTTATCCTGAGCAAATCCTATGACAGGATACTATACCGTTTTGGGTGAAGTGACCTGAGGACTGTGTTATGTATGTCATGTGCACACAGGGTCCTTAGGAGAAGGGTAACGTGTTCGTGCACACAGGGTCCTTAGGAGATCAGTTGTTCGCAGTGTACTCATTTTGGAGGCCAGAATGCTTCCTATCAGATAGCTTCTTTGTAGCAAAGCCTGGACTAGAACCTGTGTGTCCTGTCATCGTAGTTTTGACCTTTTCAGAGAAACCCAATTCATCCAGTAAATAATTTCTTTTGTTATTTTATTATTTGTTTGTTTTTTTGTGGTATTGAGGATTGAACCCATATGCATTCTACCTCCAAGGTGAATCCGCATTCCTGTTTTTGGTGTGTGCAGTACAGGGGATGGGACCCAGGGGCTGTACCCCCCACCCCACCTCTGAGCTATACCCCCAGCCCTGTTTTATACTTTACTTTGAAACAGTCTCACTAAGTTGCAGAAGGCCTAGCAAATTGCTGAGGCTGGTAGTGAGCCTCCTGTTTTACCTCTCAAGTACTAGGATTAGTCTCATTACTCCAACCTCCTGAGTCCATAGAAGGAATTTGGAAAAAAAAAAAAAAGAAAAGAAAACAATTCCAACTAGGATACTAATGCTACTTATTGGCACAGTTGGTATAAGATAAACACAGAATAGGACCATATGACGGTAAGTCTGTTTCATAGGTTTGGTTAAAAGGTTTTGAATTGCCGGGTGTGGTGGCGCACATCTGTAATCCCAGTATTTGGGAGGCTGAGACCGGAGGATCGCAGTTCGCAGACAGCCTCAGCTACTTAGTGAGGCCCTCTGCAACTTAGTGAGACCCTGTTTCAAAATAAAGAATAAAAAACAGGGCAGGAGGTATACCTTGGAGGTCGAATGCCCCTGGGTTCCATCCCCAGACCCGCAAATAAAAAGGTTTTGAATTGTAGGGGCTCAAGCTTGTCTAGGTATTTTCTTTGGTTCAACTGGAGAAGGCATTCTTCATGTATCTATGTAATCAATACTGCATTGGTTATTTTTATTTTGAATTCCTAAAACTTGACTATAATTCTGAAATGGTGAGACAGAGCTATGGAAAAATACAAATAGCAGCCTGGGCACAAATATTAATATTTTTCTTTAATATCTTCCAGCAAAAAATTATGTTTAATTATTTATCAAAACAACCTGGTTTAAGCAAACTATGGAGGCACTAATATATTTTTTTGCTAGGTATGCTGTAATAATTTTCTGCAAACAGAGTTTTTTAAATGACAAAGAATTGTTTTCTCACTGGTGGCTAAAATTCAGAGATCAAGGTGCTGGCAGAATGAGGCTCCCTAGAAAACTGCTAGGGAAAGCTCTGCCCCCGGCTTCTCCTGATGACTTGTCTTTACATTACATTCTTTCTGTGTGCCTGTCAGTCTGTCCTGGTCCCCCCCCCCACTTTATTGTATACCAATTATATTGGATTAAGGACTTATTTTAATTCAACTATGTCTGTAAACATTGTTTTCAAATAAGGTCACAAGATACTATGAGTTAGAATCCCAGTCGTGTGTGTGTGTGTGTGTGTGTGTGTGTGTGTGTGTGTGTGTGAGAGAGAGAGAGAGAGAGAGAGAGAGAGAGAGAGAGAGAGAGAGAGAGAGAGAGAGCGCGAGAGAGAGAGCGCGAGCGCGAGTGAGAGAGAGCGCGAGCGCGAGCGCGCGTGCGCAGAGAGAGAAAGGAGAGAGGATTGAACCCAGGAGCACACCACCACTAAGATGCACCCCAGTCTTTTTAAATTTTTATTTTGAAAGTCTCACTAAGTTGCCAAGGCTGACCTTGAACTTTCCATCCTCTTGTCTCTGCCTCCCAAGTATTGGGATTATAAGCATGCACCACCACACCCGGGTCCAGTGTCATTTTGAGGAGACACAATTTAACCCGTAACAACCTGGTATTAAACGTTCATTCAGTGTAGGTAAAATTCATCAGTTGAGTATTTTTGTGGGCCTAAAATAAATCTAAACTACTTGAGAATTTGCTCGTGTCCACATTGGTTTGCATACCAAAAGTATTATACTCATAAGTCCTGTTGTACATATTGTATACGGAAGTTTTCCGTTTCGTGTTTTTCTTTACCCTGGAGGATTAAATATTTTAACTATGTAAATGGATCTAGAAGCATCTACTTCCACTTAGTCTTTAGGACCTTGAGAATTCCCACGCTGTGTGTCCAAGTCCACGGCTTTCATTCCAGTCCAAAGTTCCTGTCTTGCCTCTTGCAGTCTGTTTTTCCTTCCTCTCCTCCAAGCATTTGTTAGGCTAGCACAAATTACCACAGAACTCTGTCTTCTCACCAGCAAGGTCTCATCCCTCTCACCTTTAAGTTGAAATCCAAGTTGTATCTCTTCGAAGAAGATAGTTTCCGTGACCTCCCTTTTCTTTAGGTCCCATGACTTACTGTGTTAGAACCAAGTTCTGATGGGATGGTTGGTCCACTACAGTGGAAAGGCAGCGTAGCCTTTGTGTTGAGATTGGTCAAGTTGTGCTACTACCCACAGAAGCATCAGGTTACCTCTGGGGAGTGCAAGTGAGTTCCTGGAGTTTTTACCAAGCAGTTCAGAGCATGGAGTCTTGCCCATTTGTTGTTTGTTTTGAAAGCAATTTTATTATAATTATTATTGTTGCTGCTGCTGTTAATATTTATGGTACTGGAGATTAAAGCAGGGGCACTTTACCCCTGAGTGGTACACCCTCAGCTCTGTTTATCTTTTATTTTGAGTCAGGGCCTTGCTAAGTTGCCCAGGCTGGCCTTGAATTTGCAATCCTTCTGCCTTTGCATCCTGAATAGCTGGGGTTATTGGGTTGTGCCAATATGCTGGGCCTGAAAGCCATTTTAGAGCTGTAGTTCTTAAGAAAATAAAGTGGTAGTAAAATCTGAGTTTCTTAAGTCTGGTAGAAGAATTCAAATATGTACACATGTACACTACAGGTACCTTAGTTTAAAATTTTTTATTTTCTTTTTGGAGAATATAGATATCACATCTTAGATGGCACTTAAAAAAAAGAAAACAGCTAAGTTATTTCTCTTTACAAAAGATTCCTTCTTTACATATAATTGTTGTGTAATTGCTCAGTTTTTCTTTAACATTTTGTTTGGGTATGTTTCTCAGTACCAAATAGATTTTTTTTAATGTGGTACTGAGGATTGAACCCAGAGACATTCTACCTCCAAGCTTTTTCCCAGCCCCTTTTCTATTTTGTTTTAAAGCAGGATATTGCTAGAATGCTGAGAGTATGCTAAATTGCTTAACCTGGTCTTAAACCTGCTGTCTTTCTGTCTCAGCCTCCCAAGTACTGTGGGATCAAGGGCTCATGCCACAATGCCTGGCTACCAACTAGGTTCTTGAACATCTTTGAGCACAGGAACTTTTATTTCTTTGTAGAGTAGTGTTTATGTAATTCATGTATATTTTGGGGGCACGGTATTTGCTGATTTTTATTCTCAGAACTTCTTTAAAAATATTGTTATTTACTGCATTTGAAACATGCATTCGCTCAGGTAGAATTTTCTGGAAACATATCTGTGTGTGGAATTAGGCATACTTACCAGTCATTATTTCACCAAGAATGTGTCAATGCCTGGCAGTGCTGTGTGTCAGGGAACGCACCTTGAAGTGCTCTTCACTTTCTGCCCAAATAAGATATTTAGGTTTTCAAGAACAGCCACTTTGTGAAATTTTTGCCACAAAGAGACAATGAGAAATGACCACATGTGTAATCAATTCTGTCTGAATATGAACGCAAAGGTCTTGTAACTGTGCCGGAAGGGCACTGTGGAAGGCCTCTCCCAGGGTGAACCATCCCTGCAGATTATGTTATATTCATTTTTACCTAGCGGAATACGTAGGATTGTTAACCTAGAGCTGGACATTGTACTCTCTACGTGTCAATTAATGGGGAGCTACAAAACCTCACATCTGAGGGAGAGTTGACTAGAACTGTCAAATCAGGGAAGCAGAAATTGCTTGGATAAGCTGGTGCAAAAGAGGATCTGAAGGGTGCGGCCAGTTTTAGAACTAGGCGACGCCTTTTCCTGTTGGCTGACCAAAGGGTCAGGTGCCATCTGGAAGAGTTGAAAGATAACCCTGTGGAGAGCAAGAGGCAGGATGGCAGCTGCTTGCGAGGGCATGGACAGAGTCAGAGCCCCCTGAGGGCTCAGATCTGCTGTAGAAACTATGGGGTGGGTGTCCCACATAGGCCAGACACAAGGGCCTGTGCACTTCAATGCCTCAGTCTTGGCTTAAACCTGTATGTACTACAGTGATGCTTCCTAAACTGGCCTCAGGACCCCTGCATCAGAATCTCCTTGGGTGCTCATCAGAAATGTAAATGTCCGGGTCCTTCAACAGCATGCACACCTGCACTCTGCTGCACATTGTAAGGTCTGCGGGTGGTGAGAAGTTCACAAGAATCTGAGGACCTCTGGATAGAGTATTCCTCGGAGCGGGTACCCTGCATGTTTGCGTCTCTCAGTGAAGAAGAATGGACTGTCTTACAGAGCAGTGATCTTTTCTTTCCAGAGGCGCAGCAGGCAGAGCCCGTGCAGGCAGGAAATGTAGATGGGCGTGCAGTGAAGAATGAAAGATGAGTAATCGAGTCAAAATTGGCTCCAAAGAAAAATGGAGATACTTCACTTAAGGCTGACGTCAGAGGAGCTAACAGTACGTGCTCCTTGGAGCCTTGGTGAGCCAGAGCGCACTGGTCTAGCTGGACTGATTCCCTAAGTTTCTACAGAAAATGGTGTGTGGGGCTGATCTGTAAATATGCAGAGCTGGCTAAGGTGCCAGAGCCATAATCCCTGCGCCCAGGCGAAACTCTTTGAAATCTAGGAGAGGGAAATACTTTTTTTTCTTCATTTTCTTTTTTTCCTGATAAATGTCTGTCATGTGATTTTTTCAGGTAGCTGGCGTGTGTGTGTGTGTGTGTGTGTGTGTGTGTGTGTGTGTGTGTGTTTTGCCGCTATTATCTTTCCTTTGTTGGCCTTTTCCTCAGTGCTTCCTGTTAAACACTGCAGTGGCAGCAGAGATGGGAAGGTTCCAGGGCCCATACCACTGCAGAGAATCCCCTACCACCCACAAACTGCCTGGCTCTCCAGCCAAAGAGGAGGCAACCTGACAACCGTGTGCAGCCCTGACACTGTCTGCCTGTGTAGCCTCTGTCCATAAAACTTGCCAGTAAATCTTGTTTTTTACTATTCATTTTAGGAAAATATAAACATTCATTGATTAAATAATGCTTGCTAAAATATATTTACCCAGTTCTTAGTCATCATAACAATATTTGGAAAATATTAACTTCTATACAGACAACCATATAGTGTAGAGTTTGGTTGAATAGCTAACAAGAAAGCAGCCAGGAAAATCAACGGATGGAGACTGTCTTAGGATTTGATCGACAGACAATGAATATTTTGCGATCAGATTTGTTGAAAACAGCGTCTTGTTCACCATGTAGAAAACATGCTTGTCAATTCCTCAGATGGCATCTAGCTAGAGGAATGATGAGCTTACACAGAATATCAATTAGTTCAGAAAGATTCCAGCATGCTAGAAGGTAAGCCCAAGTTAACAAAGGGAAGTTTAATAGGAATAGATAATCATAAAATACTGTATTTCTTTAATATATATATATATATATATTTTATATAAAAAATTTTATATAGTTCAGTGAATGAAAAGACCTGGGTGGTTTGTGTCTTAGTTTCAGCTGCTCTAACAAAAGCGGTTATGTGGTTTATCACAATAGGGATTTATTTCTTACAGTTGTGGAAGCTGGATACCATCGCAGGGGATTCTGGTGGAGACCCAGAAATTGTACACTGTAGTTTCTTCACATGATGGAACAAGAACTCCTCAGCTCTGCAGGGAGGGGGGCATCTGTTTTCTAAGGGCCCTAAACCCTTCGGAGAGCTCCACCCTCATGGCCTAATTACTTCTCAAGGGTCCTACTTCCTAATGCTGACAAAGTGGAGGCTAGAATTTCAACATAGAAATTGGGGGGTGGGGGGCACAAACATTCAGTTCATAATAGTTGGTTTGACCATAAAATACTATCAGTCAACAAACTGACTTAGCTATTCAAACTTTAGTTTTACCTACATTAATTATAATGTTAAGATTAAGAAGTAGAATCATCTTACTGCACACACATTTCTAGTCCACAAATTCTTCTGGGAGCTGGGATTTTTTTAAGTTGTAACACATTTTTTCTTTTCATAGAAACATTGCATTTGATGAGTTGCCTCTCAGGTTTTTCTATCGAAATGTTCCTGGTGGTTAGTTGCCCAGGTTTGTCCAGAAACGTCATCTTGTGGTGGACTCCTAGGACTGGTAATGCCAGCTTAAGTTCTAAATCTCTTGTCAGCAAAAGCTTGCCATGTAATAGATTAGATAGAAGTAGAGAGTAACTTTCTTGTTTCTAATAATCATTGTGAAAGAAAGATGGCCTTTTGTACCAGCCCCGCCAGGCTTCAGAATAACATACACACTGCTTTAAATTCACTTCCTGGTGTTCATCTCCACTCTTAGCTGATAGCAACCATATCCTGGGAGTTTAGGGATTTCAAAGAGGGGCTCTAACCAAACGCCTACGTAATTAGAATTGCAGGTAATAAAACTGATGCAGGAATGATGGCAGTTTTGAACAGACCAGCCTCTGTCCATATCCCCAACCCCTTGTAATTTTTTTCTTTTATTTTTCTCTTTTTGGTACTGAAGATTGAACTCAAAAGCATTCTAACCTTTGAACTACACTTGTAGCCCTTTTTAAATTATATTTTGGGCCGGGCGTGGTGGCGCACGCTTGTAATCCCCGCGCTTGGGAGGCAGAGACAGGAGGATCACGCGGGTTTGAAGCTAGCCGCGTGCGTGCTGGCTTAGGAGATCCTGTTTCCAAATAAAGATATAAAATAGGTCTGGGAGTGTAGCCCGGAGGTTGAAGGGCTTCCAGGAACCCCAGTACCACCAAAAAAAAAAAAAAAAAAAAAAAAAAAAAATATATATATATATATATATATATATATATATATATATATACACACAGGGTCTCATTAAGTTGCTGAGGGTGTAGATTAAAGGTAGAATGCCTCTGGATTTAATCTCTAGTACTCTCCTCCTCAAACAACTAGCTGACATTTCAAGTTTGTGGTTTCTTAATATAAAAATAATTTTATACATGGCCTCTGATTTCACAGCTAACACTTTTTGAAGTAGAGTTAAGAGTCGAAATAGACTTAGAGAATGCCATGGTAGTGGGCTGAATAGTGCCCACCCAAAATGCCTGCGTTCCCAGAGCCTCAGACTGTGACATTATTTGGAACCAGGATCATTGCAGGTATAGTTCATTGTGCATCATGAGATAAGACCCTGCTGGAATTAAGGAAGGCTCTAAATTCAATAACTGGCCTCTTTAAGATGAGAAGACAGAAAAGACCATGGGAAGATAGAGGCAGAAGTTGGCCTTCTGCTGCCACAGAGCAAGGAGCAACAGAGGAGCCACCCAAAGCACAGAGAGGAAGGGAGGGTTCTTCTCTAGAGTGTTCAGAGGAAGTGGCAGGCTGCCAGCACTTTGACTTGGGGTGTGTGGACTCCTGAACTGGCACAGAATACATTTCTATTGTTTTAAACTACCTAGTTTGTGGCAACTTGTTATAGGAGCTACAGGAAGCAAATAGAGCCTCATTCTACTTTTTCTCCATTTATTTTTCATCTTAGAGTAGCTGCATTTTTGCGTGCGTACACACATGCACACGCATACACACACATGCACACGCACACACACACACACACACACACACACACACAGTGTTGTACTTACCGTATAAACTGTGAATCTTAAGTTTCCTAACAGAAACCAATCACACTGAATTGTATTAAGATAGCTTTACTTACTAGATTGGCATTATGAAGAGATGTGGTGCATTTTAGGGAGTAGCTTTTTAATTATTTTTAAACTATGCTGGAAAGAGGTAGGGGTGTTGCAGTTCTCCTGAAAGAAATTTGTCAAACCACTCAGATGACTCCACAAAAAAGTTAGCCTTCAAAAACTCACACTTCTCTAAGGTTAAAATTCAATTAGAAGGATTGGAGTGAAGGTGTCATTTTTCAATTTAAAGTCTAATAAAGCGAATCCTGGCTAAAATGAATAACAACTGCCTGACCAGATGTGGCCATTACCAAAGGCAGGATGATCCCAGCGTGATTACGTCTTCTCGAAGACTTATAGTAATTCTGATTAATCTGTTTTGAAAAGAGAGCTACCCACATAGCCCATACATCCATAGGCAATAAGATTAAAATTATTAGAACCTAGTTTTTTTCTGAATCATAATTCTCACTATCAATCATAATTTGTCTAGTGTCCCTGGTGTTTTAAATCTTAAACTAGGCATTTTAAAAGTCCGCCTGTCATGGAGGTAGGAAATTGTTCAGAGATGCTTCAGTCTAGAGAGGAAATATAATCATTTCCAATGAAAGGAAAGATCCTGCTTCAGCCAGGAAAAATGATACAATTAATGCATTTCTCCCAGATGTCAGACTCCTTTCTAAGGTACTTCGGCTCCACCA
Source organism: Muscardinus avellanarius (assembly GCF_963383645.1). Taxonomy (NCBI): domain Eukaryota; kingdom Metazoa; phylum Chordata; class Mammalia; order Rodentia; family Gliridae; genus Muscardinus; species Muscardinus avellanarius. The sequence goes on from NC_137787.1 coordinate 75,256,635, forward strand.
CCGTCTCATCCTTGCCAGCTTCCCTCACCTCCTTCTATTCCCCGGAGCTGTTCCACATGCAACACTTGAATGCCTGCAGCAGCCGCTTGGTTGCTAGAATGTGTCAGTCTTTATTCTTCACCAGACAGTAAGCTCTTGGCCCCGACTCTGTGTATAGGGTGGGTGACCAAGCAGGGCATGGCCCCTTGTCCTCAAGGGGCTTACAGACTGTTGGGGGGGAGATTTAGTATTCCTTCAAATGTAGAATACCAGATGAGAAAGTGTTAACCTTTTGTTTGAGATGAAGATATCACAAATTGAGCAGATCTAAAAGCAAGCAAGTTGCCTAGAATGTTTTTTAGCAATATTTACTCCTTTGGAGCATAGCTGTGATACTGATAGTCAGAAGGGAAGGAGAGAGGGAGAGAGTAAGAGAAGGAGGAAGGAAGGAAAGAAATAAGCGTCATACAGTTTTGCTGTTTTGCAACTAGTTTCTTGAGCCAAATTTGTGGCTGTGTTTTCCTGGAAGGTTTTTAATAACCATGACTTAGGTATATTGTTTGTGGCAAAGGGAAGTTTTTATAGAAACCTTTAATTAATACAATCCTATATCAAGTAAGGCCTCAGATACAGTGCAGCTAAGTGGCATGCTCCCCCACTGCCATCTCTCCTCCACTTAGCTCCTGAAAAGGTTGTCAGACTGACCTTGTTTTACAACCAAACTGCCACCTCCTCTGTGACCTTGGGAAAGGGCCTTAGCCTCTCCCTTTTCTTACCTGTAAAATAGAGGTCAGCATACCTCTCTTCTTGTGATTAAATGAAAGAATACATACAGAGCACTTATTTTGGTACTAAAAAACATGATAAATGATTTATAATATCAGCATCTAGTACTACAACAGTTCTCTATGAAAAAATTCCTATAAATTGTTATTGTTTAAAATATCTTTCTGAGTTTTGCTTATTTCACTATTTTAAAGACTGCCTAGATTACTTTGATAGTAACACAAAGATAAAAGGTTGTAGATCCAACTAAAATGAAAAAACAAAGAGCTAAAGATACATACCTTTTAAGAGAAAAACCATTATCCCTGGTGTTTTATCTATGTCTAGGATATTGTTTGTCTGGATTCTCATATCAGCTATTATTACAAAGTAAGTTTAGAGTTGCAATAAGAAAGAATGAAGTTGGGAGTTAGAATCTGTGATAAAGGTAAAGTTTTTACCTGTATTTCTGGAGGCAAAGTTTCTACCTGTATTTCTGGAGAGAGCAGAGAAAGATAACCAGCCTGCCAAAGATTTATAGATAAATTCTAGTTCTAATATTTATAATTTGCATATTACTTTTTACAAACATTCACATATGAATGACATGTTCTTTTAATTTGTCTTAGTTTGCTTTTGGATAGAAGTTCCTCTAAAACTCCTGTGAAAACATTGGATCCTTGATTTTCTGATACTGGCTATTCTCAGCACAGTATTCACTAATTCCATCTGTTTTTCTGAAATGACATATCTTTTGTTATGGCCGAGTACAATTCTGTTGGGTGTATATATTATTTTATTTATTTTTATTGTATATACTTTTTATTTTTTGCACTACCAGTAATGGAACCCAGGGGTAGTCCACTTCTGAGCTACATCCTGAGCCCTATTTTTTATTCTTTATTTTGAAACAGTGTCTCATTGAGTTGCAAAGGACCTCACTAAGTAGCTGAGGTTGGCCACAAACCCAGATCCTCCTGTCTCAGCCTCCCAAATGCTGGGATTACAAGCATTCTGGGATCACCATGCCCGGCTTATATATTACTTTTTTTATTCATTCATCTGTTAATGGACATATAGATTGGGTCTGTACTTTGGCTAGTATGAACTGTGCTGTAATAAACCTAGGTATGCATGAATCACTATAGTACTCTTTTTTAAAGGGTTCTTTTTTATACTTTTATTGGTATATTATACTCTTGCATAATAATGTAGTCCTTAGTGATGTGTTCTAACTTTAATTCTATTGTACAGATACTAGGGACTGCCATGGATCACATGGTGGTCCCATCCCCAGTCTTTTGAGGAACCTCCATACTGATCTCAGTAGTGAGATATATATTCATTTACAATCCACCAACAGGGGATGAGAGTTCTGTTTTCCCCACATCCTCATCAGTATTTATTATTGTTTGTATTCTTAGTGATTGCCATTCTCACTAGAGTTAGATGGAATTGCTGTGTCGTTTTTTGTCTGTATATTTTTGTGATCTTTCTTTTGTTGTGTACAAATTTTTAAATTTTATTTTATCCCACTTATTGATTCTCAGCTTTATTTCCTGAGCTATGGGGGTCTTATTGAGTAAATCTTTACCAATGACTGTATGTTGGAGAGTTGATCCTGGTTTTTTTTTCTAGTAATTGCAAAGTTTCTGATCTAATTTCTAGATCTTTGTTTCATTTTGAGCTAACTCATAGGCAGGGTGAGAGAAGTCTAATTTCATTCTTCTACATAAAATTAGGCCTTAATATTTAACTGGGCAGAGAGAACTATTTTGAGATTAAGTCTAATAAAAGTAGTAAGAGAAGTAACTGGAAAAGTTGAATTCGAAGGACCCATAAAGTCATCTTTAGAAAGAAATAGAAATTGAGCTGGGCATGTTGGCATTAATATAATCTCAGTACTTGGGAGGCTGAGATAGGAGGATTGCAGGTTCAAGGCCAGGCTCAGCAACTTGGAGACACCCTCAATAACTTAGAGAGACCTTGTTGCAAAATTAAAAGATAAGCTGGGTATTGTGTCACAGGTTTATAATCCCAGCATTTGGGGACTGAGACAGGAGGATTGTGGTTCAGATTCTAGGACAGCCTCAGCTCTTTAGTGAGGCCCTTTGCAACTCAGTGAGACCCTGTTTCAACATAAAGAATAAAAACTAGGGCTGGGGGGTGCAGCTCAGAGGTAGGATGCCCCTGGATTCCATCCCCAGTACTGCAAGAAAAAAAAATTATAAAAATAAAAAGGGCTGAGATTTTTAGCTTGGAGATAAAATGCCCTTGGCTTTAATTCCTGGTACCCAGAAAGAAAGAAAAATCAAAGTTTAAAAACTCTTAAAATTGTTCCCTCCTTGCATTTGTTCTTTCATTAGAAAAATATTAGTAATGTACAGGGTTCTGACATTTCAATTCTGCTCCAAGTCACACCTTGTCATTATTATCTACCTGGTCCAGGCAGGGGTCCCCATTAGCATAGGGGCTCTGGCTTAGTGTTCCTTTTCCTGTTCTAGAAGGCCTAGGGCTGCTCTGGGTTCAGTGGAGGTGGAGCAGAGAGCTTGGTTCCCTTTGCTGGTCATTGCGTCTTCAAAACCCAATTCCACTCAGGCAGGACTTTTCTCCAGAAGTGGTTCCTGGTGGTGACTGAGAAAGGATGATGAGTCCTTCTAACTGTGCGCATTTAGAAGGACAGAGATTTATGAAACCCATTTTGGGTAGTCATTGCTAATGCATTAGGTTCATCTGGAATATCAGTTGACAGTGAAAAGGCACATTTGATTATATGTAGCAAAGGTAAAATGTATCATGAAGCCAAATGTAATGGGAAAATGCTGGGGAAAATACAAGTATAGGAACCAAGTGCTGTGCTGCTGTTGATCCTCACATCTAAGCCCTAAACACACAGAGGTTCTGGGGCTCTGTCCTGCACAGTCGAAACTCTATTATTATTATCGGGCGTGGTAGTGCACGCCTATAATCCCAGTACTTGGGAGGCTGAGGCAGGAGAGTTGCAGGTTCAGGGACAGCCTCAGCAACATAGGAGACTCTCAACAACCTAGTGAGACTCTGTTTCAAACTAAAATAGGGTTGGGGTATAGCTCAGAGGTAGAAAGCCCCTTGATTCAATCCCCAATATAAAAAAAATACAAAAAAAAAGAAAGAAAAAAAACCACAACAAAACTAAGCAAAAAACAGTTTTGTCCAAATTCCTTGGAAAAAAGTTTTTCTGAAATTTTCATGCCTAGTAATTAGTGGGCATCTTGAGTTTATTTTGCTAAAGGTGACTGATGCTTTCTGAGCAACTGCAGCAGCAGAAAATAAAGTTGAGTAAAATTTCTATCTTTGTTTTCTTTTCCTTTGAGCAGTAAATCTGTTGAGCAGAGTGTTGTAAAAATAATTTTAAAACTAAAAGGAGACACCTGCATCTGGGTTATGTGAAGTTTGAAAACTATTTTCCAGATTCTGCTTCACAGAGTGGGGCTCAACCTCATTTTATCTCCTTCAGAAGACACAGAGGAATGAGCCAGGCCAACATGTGGCTTGGTTAGCTTCCAAGCACCTGTGTGTTCCAGGGTTGATACCATCATTACTAAAGTGATTTGACAGTAGCATCAGGCCTGACTCCATGCAAGAGAGGAAAGTCTCAGAGCTGTTGTTAGCGGTAGATAGTTGGTCCAAATAGACAGTATCATTAAATAGAAATCTGACTGTAAGAAAGCTTTGTCCTTGTGGAAAAAGGAAGAATATGCTTAGGTCAAATGCAAAACAGTTCTCCCGAGTATGGTAGTGGCTGCGGGGAACAGGTCGCATTGATTTTTGGACTTCTGGAAGGAAACCAGTTTGTCTTAGAGAGTTAATCTGAGCGTATTGATTCTTAGGCTGAACAACAAAGGCAAAAACTAGAGTTATATGAAAGGAAAAATCTTACAAATCTTTCCACTTTATTTTTAAGGAAACAGGTTGAGATCACTTAAGTGTATGTGTGACATACACGGAGCACAGACAGTAGATTGGCAATTTCAGTGATGCCCGAAGAGTTTCTGTGGCGTACACCTGTTAACCCAGTAATGGGGAGGCTGAGACGGGAGAATCACCAGTTCATGGCCAACCTCAGCCATTTAGGGAGGCCCTAGGCAACTTACTGAGACCCTGTTTTAAAATAAAAAAAAATAAAATAAAATAGGGCTGGTGATATAGCACAGAGGTAAAATGTACCTAGGGTCAATCCCCAGTAACTCCCTCCCCCCAAAAAGTTTCTAATCCAAGTCTATTAAATCACAAATTGACCCTGATTGTGCTTCTACCAGATATTAAACTACCATAGCTAGCCTGTGTGACTTTTAAAATTTTCTCATAGAAGGTATAAATAATTATACCATGTGTGATATTTGTACATATGTAATATGAATATATAAAATAGAATTGAATGTAATTCACAAGCATATTTTTAAAGTTTTGAATTATAAACTAATAGTACTTTTTTTTTCAAGAAAGAAACTGGATGTCTAACAGACGTGGATATTCAAGTAAGTCATTTAGAAGTTGACAGTGGATAAAATATGCAGTGAAAAAGAACCTGTACAAAATATATACTTTTTTTGTAATACTGAGGGTTGAGCCTAGAAGTGTATTTCCTTTTTCATTTCTTATTTCAAAAGAGGGTCTGAGTAAGTTGCTGAGGGCCTCACTAAATTGCTGAGCCTGGCTTTAAATATATGACATACCTGTCTCAGCCTCCCAAGTACTGGGATTATAGGGATGCAAACACATCACCTGGCCAAAATATATACTTCTCTGATATTTTATCATTATAGTCTATCAGTTCTCATTTTCAAAGAACTTTTTAGGAAAACTGGGCTAGCCTGAAATGTCACTTTTGTTGCCATCCTTGTTAATAAGGTCTGGTGCTTTCTGAGAGATGAGGACCTAGCTCTGCCTCTAATGGGCAGTGCAGCCTTGGATGTACTGCTACAAGGTATGACTTCTTCCAGCCTTACTCAGGAAATTGGAAAAGCAAAGCCAGTCGTTGGATTCAATCAGTGCTTCTTTACATTTTAAAAGCCAAGCTCTCTTTGATAAAAATACTGCCTCTCCTCTACACCCCTCCAGCCATCCTTCTAAGAGCCTAGTCTTGTCCTGGCGAATGATTGGCTCCTATAATTCTGAAGTCCATCCCCCATGATGACAATCTTTTATTTTAAACAAACACCAGACTTAGAAATGAGCAAAACAAACATTTTCATCTCACCTTGTGAATAGGTGCAGTTTGTTCCCGAAAGCTGTAAGGGGTCTTTTGGAATTCATTCCCCAAACAAAAGTCCAGAAGCTTGCTAGAAAAGTCCCACCCCAGCCCTGGAGTCAGAATCTGCATTTAACAGTTCTGGAGAACACTAAGCAGGCCGCACCTTTGATATGTGCTGCAGACCATTGTTTTCAACCTGCTGGTGGCAACAACATCAGTGGATGTCTTACTCCATTTAGTAAGTCATCAGCAGCATTACTTTATTATTACTATTTTTTAACAAAACAATCTAGAAGCTGGACAGTGGTGGCCCAGCACACCCATTTCTTGGGAGGCTGAGACCAGAGGATGGCAGGTTCAAGGCCAGGTGGTGCAACTCAGCATGGTCCTCCACAACTTAGAGACCCTATTTCAAAATAAAAAAATAAAATAGGTCTGGGGGTGTAGCTCAGGAAACTCCAGTACTACAAAGAAACAAAAACAAAAAAACTATAATGATAAAAATAAAAGAGCTACTCTGTTCTAATGTCAGTCACGTTTTATAATTTCCTATATTGTATAAGATACTGCTGAATCATTATGAGAAAGAAACAAACATAAACGTTAAATTTTGCATTGCATTAACTAAAACATTTTTCCTGTGGACATTTTACAATAATATCACAAGATTTCATAGTTTTTTTTTTAATCTTTTTACTGTGATGAGAGATTTTGAAAACTATTCATATAGTTTCTCAAAAGTACAAATAATGATTTTTTTTCCTCTAGGAAGTAATTTGTGAAACTCATAATATGACAAGCCCCCTCTCATGTCTTTTTGCAACTAAAATAACATGACTTGAATAAATTGGTTCGGATTTTTTTTCTTTTTGTAGTTTACTTATAATTTTTCCAGCTTAATCACTTTGCAGTACTTTCCGTAAGTATTCTTGAATGTGGAGAAAGTATATTTTCGAATGGGAGATTTCCACCCTGAGAACTTTGCAATCTCAGCAATAATTCTTGCCTTTCAAGAGAGACTAAGCAAAGACACAAACTGTACTGTAGATTGATTTTAGAAAACAGCTGGGAGGAAGTTGTCAGCCTGGAATCCTAACTCCACCCGCAGGAGGCAGGAAATGCAGAACCTTGCAAAGGTGTTTGGAACTCTCAGAGCAGAAGCAACATGTCACTTCCCTTAGGAAGTTTACTTTTTCCAATTTATTTCCAATAAAAAAGAAAAGAAAGGGTTTGCCCTTGTCACCTTCCCAAGGCTCTGTGTTTCGAGGAACACCGGTGTGGGTCTGGAAATTGCTCACTTGGGGCTCAGAAGAACTGCACACCTGCAGAGTGTGGAATTTAGAAGGATAATTAAGTTTCGCACTTGAGCTTGGTCAGGATTTTATGTTTACCGTGTTCTAATAGCTAGTTGTTTGGGAGGTAATTTCTTTATTGTTCTGAATTTTCTTGCCAGGCGTGGTAGCGCACACTTGTAATCCCAGTATTTGGGAGGCTGAGACAGGAGGATCATGGTTTGAGGCCAGCTTTAGCTACTTAGTGTGGCCCTCTGCAATTTAGTGAGACCCTGTTTCAAAATAAAGAAAAAAATAGGGATGGGGGTGTAGCTCAGAGGTAGAATGTCCCCTGGGTTCAATCCCTGGTATCGCAAAAAAAAAAAAAAAAAAAAAGGAATTTCTTTTTTAAGGTTTTGGGGAGCTGTCATATAGTTCTTTTCTGTGCAGAGTGAATAGAATGTGAAGTGCAACTTTTTATATTGATTTACATATTGAGACACCAAAATGCCAGGCTGCGCAGTCTAGTTTTGGGGAGCTCAGAGTATTGTGTTACTTTATTGTCTTAAATTTGTCTCCGTCGACTTCAGTTGTAATTTTACTAGAGCTTGTGTATTAGAATATCGACTCCACCGACTTAAGTCGATATTAGAATATATTAGAATATCGACTTCAGTGACCAAGTGGAGAATCAGCACCGTGTAAGGGCTCAGGGCACCTGCGCTGTGGTGCAATGCCTTCTAATCTCAAGCTGCTGGCTGTAAGGAAAGTCATTCTTGGGGTCTGCCGGTTTACACTCTTGTTCTGTTCCTCCGTTGGTCTGTGAGGCATGGAAGCAGAATCAGTGGCCTGCTGGGTTCCACCTTATGTGCCTTAGCTAGAGCCTGTAAGAGGCAGCACCTGGCCATAGACCATCAGAGCTAGAAGGGGCTTACAACTCGTTCAGTTTCCCTGCTCATTTCACAGACGAGAAACCTGGCTGTGCAGACATGGCCTTCATTCCATGCTCTAGCCAAGGTGGGACTTGATTCTGGATATTCTGAGTTTTCTATTCAGTAATTTTTGTTTTGTAGAGAGAGGAGGAGTATTTTTCTAGTTTTATATTCCCCACAAGCTATTCTCTTCATTTATATATATGCCAATTCTTGCATGTAAAACTGAAATCTCTGCATAGAAATTTCTTCACCTAGGTTCGTGGTAAAGAATCATTTTCATAGGCTTTAGATGAAGTAAGATATGTATGTATGTGTACACACACACACACACACACACACACACACACACACACACACTGGAGATCCAACAGTGCAGGGCCTTAAATATGCTGAGCTGTTGCTCTCCCCTACTGATGAGCCATATCCCCAGCCCCATTTATCATGATAAAATTCTCTTCTCTTCTTGTGGGACTCTGGTAATTTGGGGCACACGTCTGTCTTCTACATTTTTTTCTATTACCTAAACACCAACCATCAGAGCTTCCTCTGGCCTAGCTGGGTTTGCCATGTCACTGGCTTTCATGAAGAATGACCTTTCCCGGCTGTGTCTTGGTTTTTCCTCTCCCACACTCCACCTGTCCTCTTTGGGATGGATTACCCATTGCTTTTCCTCTCATTGACCTGGAATTAATATTCAGCCCCATCAGCCGTCTGCCCCCGCAGTAAGGCTTTCCTTCCTCAGCCTGTTTGTCCCTTGCTGCTGTTCTCTCCCCTCCCTGGTATTCCCTTGGCGGAACTCTGCTATGGTTAGGAAGTCTACCTTCCCATACTGCTCTGTGTGATACAGTGAAGGGTAGATAAGGGAAGGAGCCCACTGTTAAGGCTTTCCCTTCCTGATGACTATGTCCTCTGGAGAGGAAGTTTGGAAACCACTGCCTTAGGCCTCTCACTATCTGTCTTGGCCCTCCTATTTTCTGGTAGATAACTTAATGTCTTCAGTCTGATGTCTTCTTCATGTTGGTCTTTAACACACATACACACACCCCTCTGTTTTTTCCTGGCCTGGAGGCTTGGGGTGGGGGCTGTCAGTGGGGTTCTAGAAGAGCCACTGGAGGCAACAGGACTGTTGAGCTGCTTGCATTCAGGAACAGAGAACTGCCCTTAAAATATATTTGAATGGTAAGGAATCTAGTGTCTTGGTGGGATCTGGAAAATTTGACATTAAGACAACACATTGTATTTATATGTTTTCTGCCATGGATGATCAACACTCACCCTTTCTTCTTCTCAGCCCCTTTATGACCCCTACTTCTACCCAAAAGTGCGTGTCCAAGCTGTTTTAGTCTCTAAGGACTTTTTCCTTTTATTTAAGTTGCTTTTCATCTGCCACAGTCTCTATGCATTGAATTAGTCATGTTGTATTTAACAATGCAAGTCTTATTTGTTTCTTTTATCAGAAGCCTAAGAAAATGATGCTTTATTCATGAACTTAAGCGAAGAAATTTCTATGCAGAGATTTCATTTTTGCATGCAAGAATTGGCTTTGATAGATATCTCGGAGAAATAATTGCGAAGCCCATAGGGGAATTTTTATTTTTAGATTTTATTTGAATAGCTAATATAACATGGATCTCTCTCTTGTGGCAGGCTTAAATCCAACAAAAATATTTAATAATCTATTGCTCAGTTTCATAATCTTGAAACACTGTGAAGTTTGTTTCCAAAGAGCGAAGGTATAAAAAAACCAATAATTAGCTTTGTGATTTAAGTTTTAATATCCATGCTTCAAATGGGATTAAGTGATATTTCTCTGCTTCCCTGGATGTATAAAGAGGCGCTATTAGTCTTCACTGCACTGGTTACCATGCTTTGACACCCTAGCCTCAGGCATTCCTGCCCCGACCTACTGGGAAGAGCAGCTCCATCTTGGCCAGTTACTCAACCCTCACCCATTCATCATACACTTTGCAGTTTTGTTTTTCCAGTTCCTTGAACCAGACCTCCTCTTTCCCTGCTGCCATTCCCAGCCCTTGTACAAGGAAACAGAGACAGTATCCTAACTGATGAAATTGGCCCAACTGAGTGCCCTCCCACTTGCTAATTCCCTGAATGAATACTAATAACAGTAATTATTATTTTATTACTATTTTGTTTGTATTTTGAAAGTATAGAGATATGAACCAGTGTATGGGAATTAGAAAAGCATGAAGTACCTACACGTAGTATTCAGTTCATGCCAGAGTAGACATTATACTATTTCCCAATGAACATGCTAATGTAACTTTTCTCTGCTCTTAAGAGCAGCTGTAGTTATAATTTTGCTTCTGGATAAAGGACGTAGTTGATGAGTTAAACTTTCCTGCTGTTTGTGGTGGTGTTGGTGGTAATTGTGTTGACAGTGGTGGTATGCATATGTGTAGGGATCATGGGTGTGAGGATTATAACCTTAAACTATAAGGGTTGGTAGCCTTAACAAATATTTGAAGGATATTAAAAGGCAGGTCTTAGTATGTACCAGAACACTTGGTAAATTGCAAGTAAGGGGAAATTGCAAAGTAAGGAGGGAAGAGGACAGTTACAGCTTCAGCTATAAATGTAGTCAGAGCAGTGTTCTTTAGCTTATTAGTAATAGGAAGGAAATGAGACAACAGAATTTAAAATGACAAGTGTTTTTTTTTTTTGTCTTTGCTGAATAAAAATCTACAACAGTGTACTTGATTACTAGTGCATTTTGGTTCACATGTGGTTAATTTTGCTTCCCCTGCGAAATACTTTTAGACTTGTATTTTTACATAGACTAATTAATGTGGTGTTGAGTTTTTGGTATATGTGATGGAGAGGCAATAGCATTATCCCATGGGTCTTGCCATATGCCTGGTGTTGGTCCTGTCTTTTGGTGTGGGAGTCCTCAGTCTTCCCAGCAGGTGGGAGGCATCAGTGCTGTCCATAGAGGAGGTGCTCCCTGTGTGTTATCCACACAGAAAGTCCTTCTCTCTGACTGCTACTCACACGGTAAGTTCTCCTGGCACAGAAAGTGCTCCCTAGCACCGGAAGTCCTCCTGAGTGCTAATGAGCTCTCTCCCTGTTCTTATCTTAACCCCTCGAAGGGGTTACAAGGGCTTTACTAATCTGATCACCCCATTTTTCCTCTACTGACTTTGTTTTCTACCAGTTTCAGCATGCAAATTAAGCCCAGAAAAAAAAAAAAAACAGAATTATTTTATTCCCCCTGCCCAGAAAACAAGAATAGTATTCTGTTAGAAGGCTGAGATAGACTCTAGGCTCTTTGGAAATGAATGGGCACTTAGCCATGACCATCTAGCCACTGGGTTTCCTAACTAGATTGAATGTGTTTAAATTAGCGATAAGTTTCATCCATAGGGTCTTTTCAAATCCCAAGGCAAGCCTGGCATGGTGACGCATGCTTGTAATCCCAGTGTTTGGGAGGCTGAGACAGGAGAATTGCACAGATTCAAAGCCAGCCTCAACTACTTAGTGAGGCTCTCAGCAACTTAGTGGGACCCTGTTTCCAAATAAAGTATTAAATAGGTATGGGAGTATAGCCAGGAGGTAGAAAAGCCCCTGAGTTCCACCCTCAGTACAAAAAAAAAAAAAAAAAAAGAAAGAAAGAAAAAAGAAAGAAAGAAAGAAAAGAAAAAAAAAAGAAAAAAATCCCAAGGCAGGCTTAGGGTTTGGGGAGGCAGTAAGTAGTAAGTACAGTAAGTAAAAGGACAGTCATGATGAACAAGGAATTTTCTTTTTTTTTTTTAAACTTATTGTCTGTGCTTTCAAAACACATAGTCCAACTTAAAAGTGTCATTGCTTTAAATTAATCAAGTTCTCAAATTGTAAAGATTTTTAAGTATGTGCATTTCAATTCAGGAGTAAAGGTTTAATTCTTCACTGTTTTAAGCAAGCATTACTAAAACATGGACTCCAGTGTTCAACTGTAGTATGCTATAATTTCAAAAGTCCTGTATATAATTCATTCTTTTTAAAAAATCTGCATCAGATTATTTATGGCTAAATTTAACTGATATATAAAACAAAAATTATGCACATAAATGGGGTAACATGATGCTAGTATAATCATAAATATTATGTAATGCTTAAATCAGGTTAAATTATATCTCCTCACATTAATTTTTTATGGTGGAAACTTTGAATTCTTTTCTTCTAGCCATTTGAAATGTGCTATTAACTGTCGTCATCTGTAATTACCTGATTGTGTAGTAGCACAGAACTTCTTGCTTCTGTCTAACTGTAACTTGGTACCCATTGATCTAACTAACTTAGTACCCATTGATCAACCTCCTAATTTTTTCTCACTAACTCTTCCCAGACTCTCCTCACTATCATTCTACATTCGACTTCTATGAGATCAGCTTTTTGGATTTCATATGAGTAAGATCATGCAGAACTTGCCTTATCTGCCTGGCTCATTTTACTTAACATAATTATCTCCAGTTCCATCCATGTTGTTGCAAATGACAGGATTTCTTTCTTTATGGATGAATACTATCCTATAACAGGAGATATATCACACACACACACACACACACACACACACACACACACACACACACACACACCACATTTATGATCTATTAATCAGTTGATGGACATGTTAGTTGTTTCTGTTTCATAGCTATTGTAAATAATCCTGCAATAAACATGGGAGTATGTATATCTTTTTGACATACTGATTTCATTTCCTTTAAATACATATCCAGTAGTGAGATTGCTGGAACAGATGATAATTCTAGTTTTAATATTTTGAGGAACCTCCATACTGTTTCCATAATGGCTGTGAGTATTCATTCTTTAATGAAAAAGCTTAGAAAGTGAAATTTTAAGAAACAGTTTTTCTTTTTTAAAGCTGGCCTTGTTTGTTGTTGTTTTTTTGTTAATCTCTGGCTGACTGTGTGCTCACTAAATTAACTTAGGCACCTTTGACTTTCTTTTTTCTTTTTATTTTTTAGAGGTACTGGGGATTGAACCCAAGGACATTCTACCTCCGAGCTACACCCTCAGCCCTATTTTTCATTCTTTATTTTGAATGAGGGTCCCACTAAGTTGCAGAGGGCCTAAGTAGCTGGGGCTGGCAGTGAATCTGCGATCCTCCTGTCTCAGCCTCCCAAGTACTGGAATTACAAGCGTGCGCCCCCTCGCCTGCCTTACCTTTGACTCTCTTACCTGTAGCAGCCAGTGGTATTCAGTGTTATATTTCAAGAAACTTGAATTTAGTAACTAGGTTGCAGGAAGAATAGGCATATGAAAGGAAGCAAACAAGGTATTAGGATGTAGACAGTGCTTTGAAGTACCACTTAGGGCATAGCTTGAATTTTTGGCTTTGCTATCTAGTAGACCTGAGTTCAAATTCCAGCCCTGTCACCTACTACATATGGTACGCTTCTTAGCGTCTCTTGAGACTCAGTTTCCTAGTTTGCAAAATGGGAGAAGAATGACATGCTCTTTCTTTGGATTAAGTAAGGTAATTTATGTAAAACACTTGGCCTTGTATCAGACCCATATAGGACACACCAAACAGGTAATATATAAGAGTGGCTATTACTCATACTATTAAAGCTATTATCAACCCATTTTCAATGTTTAGGAATAAACATCTTTATTGTGTTTGAATTTTCTTCTTTAAACATGTTCTTACCAGAATTTAACCTTTTAGATTCAGTGAGTTCTAAAAAATAATAATAATCTTTGATCTAAAATGCTGTATGCCAGAAAATAAAATAAATTGACAACCTACATGAACATTCAGTACTTTTCTCTTTTGGGTATTTTTCTCAGTCTTCATTTAGCTATGAGAAACAGTTAACATTTAGTTTAAACTTGATTTTGAACTTTGTTCTATTCAGGATTTACTAGAGGCTAGTGGTCCTCCTTGAGTGTAATCGGGACCCCCCCCCCCCCTTTCTCCTTTCTAGGGTCAGAAGTCTTGGAAGCTGCATTCCCCAATAAGGCAGACAGGGAAGCTGGGAGGCACAGACAACACACATTCCCTACCTGCTTCCTACAGAGGGAAAATGCTACTGTGATAAATACAGATGCCTGTCAAGCATATATTAAATCAGCTATGTGGATTCAGGAATGTAAATCACAGTTCTACTTCTCCTGTCAAAATAAGTACATAAATAAAAACCTACTTTCATGTCCAAATAATCTCCAAATAAATCATGCTCCCAAATGTCTCCTTTAATCATACAAGCCCATGGCAAGCACTTGGTTTTTCAGCACTGATGAAGCCAGGTTGGAGCAGATGCAGGCTTGGAATGTAGTTTTGGTGCATTTGTTTGTTGGCTTTGTGCTGAGGTGATTCTACTAGGAGGTGAGCTGGGACTGCATCCAGGTCCCTTCCAGGTCATATGCAATCTATTGCTTTCAGTGCCGGGGACCTAACCCAGAGCCTGGCTCATGCTGTGCAAGTGCCCTACCACTGAGATACCTCTCCCTCACCCTAGCCCTTCATCCCTGTGATGGTTCATCCTCTAACAGCTGCTTCTGAATCCTGAGCCCTACTGTGACTATTAGTGTGCCCTGCAATAGGGTCTTGGGCACTACTTGGAGGAGACTTAAGAGAAAAATCAGTTCTTTCTAGTTGTGCTGCAGCTACAAGTTCTCTGAGTCTGCCAGTAAGAGGCTTAGGCCTTGGAGGTCAGTGTATGTGCTCCTTCATAGCACCTCAGTTCTAGCTGAGAAATGTGGGTAGGTTGGATAAATGCAGGTAGCAATTTAGTGACTGCAGAGAACAATCACAGGCCTTTGTGGTACAGCTAGAGTCTGCAAAGGACAGGCTTAGTCTTCGTTTTTATATCCAGAAAGCAGAGTCTTCAGCCTTTAGAGAGGAGCCAGCAGTGTGGGGAAAGCATATGAGTTCAACTGCTTGTTAAGTAAGGGTAGGAATCAAATAGATCTCTGAGATGTGATCTCAGGCGGGGCAGTTTGGGTTTTTAATTAAGCAGTACTGATGTTCTCAGTTGAAGTCCAGCCTTCAATAGATAGCATTTCCACATTGACAGACCCTTTTTGCTTCTCTCCTTCTAAAAGAGGATCTCTTTAAATGAAGCAGTGTTTGGACTTGAACGATATCTTAGCAAAAGCTGCAGTGGGAAGAAGAATGTGAAAGATCTTACAGGAGCAGAAAAAATGGTTACATGTCTAAGCTATGGAGATCACACATTGAGATATTGTGCATTGAGATATTGTGGAATTAGTAAGACCATGATAGAAACTAGGTGCAGAACCAAAAATCTACAGTGAGACTGCTGACAAGGTAAATGAGGGAAATTTATTGCAAAGGATCTTCTTTTCAGACTCCCCACTGTGCAATTTAATTTGTCTTCTGTGCACCTAATCTCTGGGACAGTAAAAATCAAACTACAAACTGAAATTTTTATTGAATGTCTAGTGACTATTTGATTTTATATATTCAAAGTGTTAATAGGAGTGATGATGCCCTTGGGTTAGTACACTTACTATTTGGAAGATGTGAGGTGAAAAAGTTTGTCCTGGTGCAAAATTACTGAGCCTTTGCTCCGAGGACACTGTGGGTTTCGCTCACCCCCATCTCAAGCTGAGCCCGTTAACTTCCTCACAAGTCACATGTGTGCCACTGGTTCAGAGAACTGTGGTTTCATTCCCTCAGTTCACAAGGAATTATCTGGTGTGAGTACAACTTCAGACATTCCTCCTGGGTGGCTGCTGGTGGTAAATCTACTCTAAGCCCATGGTTGCAGGCTTTACAAGATTTGGGGTGATGGCCCAAGGCCCTGGAAGGTTTCCAGCACCTCTACCTTTCTCACAGGGGTTAAATTTCACAGGGCTGGGGCCAGAAGGAAAGGCAGCAGGCCTGTGAATTTTATCCACATGTCTCAAGGAAGCCATGTGCCATTCCTACTAAGTGAAGTTATCTTTATTTGAGGATCTGGGTTAAATTCTAATTTTCTTACACTTGAAGAGTAATCTTTTTTTTAAGAGGCCTCTTAATAAAATGATCAGCAGCTTTCAATCAAATGTTCTTCAGAATTTGAAAACCTTTTCAAAAGTCTAGTGATTTCTAAATTACTGTATATTAAGATGGTATTATCATGTGACATCATGAAAGTTAATTTTGAGTGTCAGAAGATGTGTTCCTTCAAATGTGTGGATAGATTAATTTTACATGAATTTAGTCACATTTAAGGTGCACCTACCTACAGAATTTTTTGAGTAAAAAATCTTACCTCCTGTTGAAGAGATTTTTAGTAGAATGGATTGATCTTTTCAAAGGTATAAATTAAAATTTATACCTCAGAGTAGCTTAAGAGAACCTGTACATAAACCTTGATAACTTCATTTTATTCCAGAGCTCATAGTGCCTATGAAAGTTGCCTGATCCCTCGCCTCTAGTGATTTGACACTGCTGGCCTTTGTTTTTGCAGCAGTCTCTGGTCCCAGCGCACCCGATGGCCCCTCCCAGTCCCAGCACCACCAGCAGTAATAACAACAGCAGCAGCAGTAGCAACTCAGGATGGGATCAGCTAAGCAAAACGAACCTCTACATCCGAGGCCTGCCCCCCAACACCACTGACCAGGACCTGGTGAAGCTCTGTCAGCCGTAAGTACGGTTGCCCTTATGGTTTTAGCTACGCAGTATTTCCCTGATCCTATTAAAGATGATATAACTTGAATTTTAGGAGATGCTTTTACAACATCTATACACCCTTAGAATTTCAACAATTAAGTGAGTTTTATGTCTTTGGACACTTACCCAGGAATAACATATGCAGAATGCCTATAAAATTAACTGGAATATTTTTTCTTAATGGAATTTGTCTTTATCAGCTTTTACTTTTAATAAAAATCTGAAATTTTTTAGATTCATACTTAGGTCCTCTTCAGGAGTGCTCATTTTGGGTTTGCTCTGGGTCCCAGTCTATCCTGTAAGCAAAATGTTGGGTGCCATTATTTGTCAGGAAAGCAGTTAACCATCTAACCTCATTCTAAGTCTATATAAAGCTCTGGATTTTTGCTGAGATAGTGTTAGTCCCTCTTCATGAGCTCCTGTAGTTCTCTGGCCTTGGTTGTTCACAGTATTCTCTTTGGAAATAAGAACTCACTTCCACTTTCTGAATCTCATGAAGAAATGTTTGCATGTGCATGAAGTTTCAAAGTAAATTTGTATTATATGCTAATGCCATTTATGAATAGAATATAAACATGCTGCTTTGGTGCAATTACATTAGTCCAGCTAAGTAAGAATGCACTAATTTAAACTAAGGATCAAAATCACCACACAGGGCAAGGATTGTTGTGTAAAGATGAAAAGCATCAAATATTATTGAGCAATAAATGCTTATAAGTAGAATACCACTTTTTATTTATCCTAAGACAGTAAGTGGTCCTTTATGAAAAGAATTTTGTATAATTGTAGATAAAGACTTCTACTAGAGAATCTTTTCTCTTTCCTGTAAAATATTCTCATTTTAAAACATCATATGTTAGCATCTTATTTTTCTTGTCCTGGGTACAGCCCAAATTCTTTTTTTTTTTTTTTTTTTTTAAGGTTTTTTTTTTTTTTTCAATACTGGGAATGGAACCCAGGAACATTCTACCTCCAAGCTACACCCTCAGCCCTATTTTTTTATTCTTTGTTGTGAAACAGGGTCTCACTGAGTTGCAAAGGGCCTAAGTAGCTGAGGCTATCCATGAACCACATTCTTCCTGTCTCAGCCTCCCAAATGCTGTAATTTTACAAGCATGTGCCACCACGCCCAGCTAAGGGGAAAAAAAATATTTAAAGACTAACTTGGGCAGGATTTCCCAACTGAAACTTTAGTAGCATCTGTCCTTCTATAAGGAGGTGGTGGTTACTTTGCCTTGTTTTGTTTTGGGGAGAGAATAAGGAGGGCAATAGATGATGCCTCTAAGATCTAGAGAAGTTTCTAGAAGGCTATTGCTCTCAGCCCTCCCCCTTTTTCCTTCTCCATGTCCTGCTTTTTGCCTGTCTCTTGGACGTGACTTTAGCCCTTGGCTTCCAGGCCAGTGGGATAAGTCAAGGCACAAGGGTCTCCTCTGAAAGCAGGTCCAGTTCTGGGCTTGTCGCACCTGGCTGGAGGTAGCAGGATCCCTGCCATGTGCACCCTGCCTCATTGCAGCTCTTCAAGACCACAAACAGGCCTTTGCTATCTTGTCTGCTGTTGTCCTTTCATTGGCGTCGTCTTATGCTTCTGCAGCATAATTACAGGTAGAAAGAACGCCATAAAGTCTAAGGACCTAAAAATACAGCTTTGTAGGAAACAAAAGAATGAAGCTAATGCTTAGATTCTTAAGGTATAAGAGAAGGGGAGAAGATTTCAAAAGATAAATTGTTCCTCAGCTCATTTTGAATGATGTAAGGTGAGTGTTGACATCAAGGAGACAGTTGAGTAACCATAAAATAATAGAGTAATGTCATGCATTCTGTGCAGAAATAGGCACGTGAAAAATTCAGCCGGAAATTTTTGTATTGAATCAAGTTATATTTTAAACATAGTAGAAGAACATTTTATCCTTTTTTCTAGAATATTTTTTTTTGTCATTGGTCTATTTTACGTATATGTTTTGTTAACATGCGTAAGTATTGCTCTCTTTGCTGTTATCAATCGTCTGTTTGCCACCTTCCTGTCACTGGCCAAAGCAGGCACTTGCAGAATCCCAGGTTGAATATTAAACTCTGATGATAGTTTTCTTGTTATGTATCGATAGAGGCAAGACATAGTAACAGGGGACCCTATTTCAAAATCTGCTGTAAGCTTCATTCTGTTTTAACACAGAGAATCTAATAAATAGCAGATTTCACTAGCTGACAGTTTTGTATGTTAGCATTGTAGAGAAAGTAAGAAAGGGCATTTCTGTTTTGAACTTGTTTCCAATAAAGAGTGGCTAGTTGGTGATGTGGAAGTGACAAGAACTTTATGGGAAAGTGACTCATCCTAAAGCTTAAGAAACCTAGTGAATATAATTAGAGATTTTAGAAAAGTGGGTATCAGACACTACTCGGGAAATGTAGGTGTAAATCTATACCTCTAAAAATGCAAAAAACATTTTAGAACTAAAAATTTGGCAATTTAATTAACGGTGAACCTGATGAGGCTGAGTTGGGGAAGAAAACAACAACCAAGATTTGTCTCTCCTGGAGGCTTGGATTTTTTTGAAGATTATCTAACAGACAGATGGGAAGAGATACCCCAGAATGTTTGCTGTAGTGGCCCGCTTCCTTCCAAACAAACATTTGAAGCCCAATATGACATGAAGATTTTAAAAATTGGGAGGGAAAGTAAAGAATGCTTTAAAAAGGCTATAGTTGGAGTAGAACATAGAGATTCTAGAAATTAGGAGAGATGGCAGTGAAGAATCACACTCCCTGGTGTAGAGAGACTCATGATATTAGGAGGTGTGGACCACTGTGGATAAGAGGGAGGGGAATGGCAGTAGGAAGCCCAGCCCTGGAACACAGCAGGTTTAGGTTACTGCAGGAGGACAGAGACAAGGACCAGACAGTGGCGACAGTAGTAATGATCAGTAAATGGACAGAAAGTAGATGAATGTTCTAGACAAGCCAGCAAGCTCTAGTTAACGTCTACATAGTGAAATGTGTATGGGAAATCGTGGATCTCATGACTCCTCCAGGTGTTCCAGCTTTGTTCCACGTTTCTAGATGCCCATCTACTTAAAGAGTGTGAGGGTGCAGGTAGCTAGCACTGACGTTTAGGAGATGGGATAGTCTGGGTAGTAGAAAGGAGTTATCTATTGCTTCTTGACCATCGGATGTTCCTGTTTCTCTCTCTTCTCTGAGATTGAGCTAAATGAGCACTCTGCTGGGTTCTTGTTTTTATCTGTGTTTGTCAGATCAACTTTGGTCAGTAAAATTCTTCTCCCATTCAGACCTCTCAGGTAAGCCTCTTTCCAGGCAGGTGAGTTCAGGGCTCTTCCTGCTTCTGTTTTCTTGCTGCAGTGCCTGTTGGTATTTTGTTTCCAGGTTCTCAACTAACACTGCAGTGGAATCATGACCTTCTCTTATTTCTCTAGCTTTTTTCACTACTGTCTTCTCCTCCTTAACTCTTCACCCTTTTCATTTCTGTTTTCTTGGCTGGTGACTACAGTTCTGTGCTCTCTTCTCTGTCCCCTCCTCCGTAGTATTGTTCCATAGTGTTGTTCTCTACTCTTTCCAGTTTGCTACACCTTTTCACCTTAAATATTATACTTGTGCGTTAAACTTCACATTATCTCCTTCCTCTCAAAACTCACTTTTCTAACTGGGTGTGGTGTCACACGCCTGTTATCACAGTACTTGGGGCTCTGAGACAGGAGAACTTCAGGTTCAAGTCCATCCTCAGCAACTTAGTGAGACTCTTGACAACTTAGCAATAACATGTTTCGGAATAAAAAGTAAAATAGGTCTGGGAGTAAAGCTCAGAGGTAGAACATCCTTGTCGCTTTTCCAGATTTTCTTTCCTCAGTGTAGAGCTTTAGAGCATCATTAACACCATCCCATTGTGCCTTAGTCACCCAGTCCTGGCAACTATTCTTTTTCACAAAAGAAGACTGGGTGCTTCCTTTCTTCCTCCTGTGACATGACAGGAGAAAACCATTTTCTTGGGCCTCCACCTGCCTCGGGGATCTTCAGCCCCCACCCCCAGCATCCTGCAAGGTTATGTGCAGATTCCGCCTTCCTCCTCCTGGTTCAGGCCACACGGATAACTCTACTTGCTATTTTCTTATTTGTTGCATGTCATCACCTCATAATCAACCTTACTTCCACCCAGTTCTCTTCTCCAAGCAAACTATGAGAGTATATACTGCTAACAGGATATCATCTTCACTAATTTCTTACGTCATCTTCACGGATTTCTCACCTCACTCATGAAATCATGGTCAGGGTTGTTAGGTTTTGAAATACCAATGTTATCTACAGTACTTAGCGAGTACCTGATTGTCAGTCCATATCCTATAAAATGGATATAATGCCTTTATCAAAAGGTTTTGATTAGATTTTGACTATCCCTTATCTAAAGTGCTTGGAACAAGAAATATTTCAGACATTTTCAGATTTTGAAGTACTTTCATATATGTGTAATGAGCTATCTGTGGGATGGAGCCAAGTCTGAATGTAAAATTTGTTTTTATTTCATGTACACTTTCTACGCTTGGCATGAAAAACGTTTCATACACTATTTTTACCACACCAATGTTTTGACTGTGACCAATCACACACCGTAAGGTGTGGAATTTTCTGCCTGTAGTAACAGGTTGGAGCACAAGAGGTTTTAGGTTCTTGGATTAGCCTGTACTGGGAATAAAAGAGCTGGTTCTTTGCCTAGAACACAGCTATCACTGAGAAAATATTGGTCCTTCTTTGAGCCTGAAAATCCAGACTACTAGGAAAAGCTTAAATTATATTTAATTATACACTTAAAACCAAGGAGGGGAAAATGACAGATTCTGATTTTGAAAACTGAGAAAGTCAGGGAAGTAGTTTTTGTTCACATAACTTGCACCTTCCTTTCCCTTGAGTCTTCTGTTTGGTAATTGCAGAAAGCTAGTTTCAGCCTTATGCAACCCACCCTTGATTCTATTATTTATTTATTTATTTATTTATTTATTTATTTATTTATTATGTGGTACTAGGGATTGAACCAGGGACATTCTACCTCTGAGCTACATTCACAGCCCTTTTTATTTTGAAAGAAGTTCTCCCTAAGTTGCTAAGGCTGTCCTCAAACCTGTGATCCTCCTATCTCAGCCTCCCAGGTCTGGGATTGCAGGCCTGGGCCACCATGGCCAGCTTAATTTCTTCATAGTTACCATGACATAGAAAATATATTGTATCCAAACTCCCTTTTTTAATATTTAAAAATAGCATCTGTGTGCAAAGTCTGGTCCATGGCTCGTTCTTCTTGCAGTGGGAACCACAGTATTACAAGTCTCTATTGGTCAAGGCTGGGTGGCTTAAAGATTACTACACATTGCCACCATGTAAAACAGTCCAGGCAGCTGACTATTCATAACTTCTTTAAAGGAAGACCATTCTATGGCTATTCAAACAAAACTAATTGCTACTCCTCCCACTTTATAATTTTTTCTTCCTAAATCAGTCCTTGGTGAAATAATATCTTTTGTTTCATTCAGTAGATTTTTAGTTTGTTTTAAAGTGCATTAAGCCAGGCGTGGTGGTGCATGCTTGTAATCCCCGTGCTTGGGAGGCGGAGACAGGAGGATCTTGCAGGTTCGAAGCCAGCCACACTGGAGTAAAAGATCCTGTTTCAAAAATATAAAATAGGTCTGGGAGTGTAGCCTGGAGGTCGAAGGGCTTCCAGAAACCCCAGTACCACCACCAAAAAAAAGGGCATTAAAACATATGACTTTAATGTAAATATGAAATTAAATCTAACTCATTATATGATAGACTGTTACTAGTTAAAAGAAAATATTTATAAAAAATCACCAATTTCTCAATACCTTTCTTCCTACCCCTTTGTTTTCTGTTATTTGTGAGTTTTTCTTATTATTTTAATGGTGATACTGATCTTAAAAGGTGAAGCAGAAAAGCAAGAAAGATCAACAGAGGTAGACAGAAACAACCAACTATAATTTCAGACAGAATAAAGTATTTTTATTTGTGATGTTCTGTGAGAAATCAAAGGAAAGTTGTGTTAACCTTGATGTGAGGGGACTTGGGTCCCTTTCAGAGAGGGAATGACATCCTGGCCTTAAAGAGGAAAATTTCCCAAGTGGTGTAACTACTGATGTTGTCAGACATCAAGAAGAGCCCGAGACATGTGGGAATGCTTGGATGTTTAAAAAGGCACAGAAAAATAAAAATAAATAATTATAGCACAAAGAAGGCTTCTCAGTGTGTTGTGCGGTGGCATTCGGCATCTAGTAGTTAGCCAGGACTCCTTGGTGACTGGACCGGAGAGTGTGGGTGTAGAGAGGCATGAGGGGACACTTGGAAGAAGAAGGCATTAGCTGGTGGAGTGGAAGAGAAGCACCATTACCTCCCTTCCCCCATGATAGTTCTGAGAAAAGTAGGAAGGCTGGTTTGGAGAAGAGGAGGACTTTGAGAGATGGGAGAGGAAGTATCCCTAAGCCAGGGCTATGAAAAGAAGGGGGATGGTGCTGAGACTAGAAGGGGATGTCTTGAAGTGGGAACATCAAAATTCAACCCTGATTAACAATGACTGCATGGTTTCAGTCTAAATAAAAGAAGGCTGGAGTTGCATTAACTGAGATAGAACACAGGAAAGGCACCAACTCCTGTGGTTTCTCAAGGAACCTAACCTCCAGCCTCTTCTGTGTTCCCCAGATGTGTCCACTTGTACACTCTACCCACAAATGTGATCCAGTGAATCCAGCTCTGTCCTGAAACTATTAGTTCATTTGTTTAGTCCTTGTTTTGAAAGAATAAGTTGTTGGTCATCTTAAGAAATTAGGACGGCTAAACAGGAAAATGGACAACGTGACTGGGCTATGTTCTTTCTTTGAGTATCTCTATTATATCGGCAACTTTTGAGATTTCCCTAGCAGAGTCTCTGTTGAAAAGTAATTGCCTTCTACTCTGGAATTAAATGGTCATCCTTTTATTCCCAAATGATCAAGCTACTGCTAAAGTCACTGCTTTATAGTATCACAAATAAAAACAGATGACATTATTATATAACCATTGGAATTTTTAGGTTATTAAAATTGCATTTTATAAGAGTACCAAAAACCATACCTGGTGAATTTTTATTCTTAGATTTCTTTGGAGGACAGGGAGGGAAAAAAGAAAAGTTAACAGAAACATAAAGTAGTTCTTCCCTTATTAAGTGTATCCCTTAAAAAAAAAAAAAAAAAAGACTAACACCTTTCAAGTTTTGTTCTTTATTGATCTGAAAGATTCTCAGTACATAAAATACTAGTAGCAATAGTTTCTGAAATTTGGCTTGCAAGCATAATAGAATGACATATAATAAATAACACAGTGAGGGTTTATATTATGGAAATTGAGCATTTTGCTGAAAAGTATGGAGAAAGATATGGAATTTTTAGACTTTGTTTCATCTTTTAAAAAATAATGCCAATTTATTAAGTTGAATGTCAGGTCACTTATTGTAACTTAACTCCCTCCTCCTGGACACTATTTCAATAAGGTTCAGTTATGGCTTGGGTCTAGAATGTCCCCCTCATGTGCTGAAGGCATGGGTCCCAATCAGGCAAGGTTCAGAGGTGGGTGTGGCTATAGGAGGTGTGTCATTGAGAACATGGCTTTGTGGACATGTGTGTCCCTGGCCCCTTCTGTTTCTCTCTGTTTCCACTTGCCATGAGCTGAGCTGCTTTCTTCTGCCATGGTATTTCTGCCTTGGAGCCAGCTGACCATGGACTGACCTCTGAAACCAAGAGCCAAGTAAATTTTTCTTCCTCTTAAGTTGTTCTTGTCAGGTATTTTGGTCATAGAGACAAAAAAGGTGATTTCAAAGGTTCCATGTAGTTGAAAAGTTTAACATAGGATATATACATTGGAGACAGAAAATACACAAACTTTATGGTCTTGTTTTAAATAAAATAGAGGTCAGAGTTAAAAGCTTAGGAGCAGTAGTGTGCATCTTTTCCCACTTCATCTCTTGGGTCAGTAATAAGGAATCGTGTTCTCATTTATGTCAGTTGCTTCATCTCTCTTTAGGTGGTAGAATTCTTGCACTTCAGGAAATTCTTATATTCTGTAGGTCTTTGACATACCAAGAATAGAACTTTTGAAAATACCAGAATTTTACAAAAATTAATTTAACATCCAATGAGGGAGGGAGGGAGAGATTGATGTTCATTAAATAAATGCCCATTTTCCAATACAGAAAATTTTCATTTAAACCTCTTTTTATTCTTTCTTTAGTTCTGTCATTAGAACTACCAGTTTATTTTTTGAAATATAGGCTATTCTCAAAAGTTAAAAATAGTATTTAACTCTTCAGAGTTGCCTTTTTGAATGCAGATGCTGGTGACAGGCTGTGCTTCTTCACTGGCTGCTTGGCTAGTTGCCCCCTGCTAAGAGTCCCCATGACTCAAATCTGTGCTGTAGCAACATTTAAAATAATTGTCGGTCAGGGATTTTTAGTATCATGAGTAGCTAAAACCTCAAATATTAATTATTGCCAACTACCTACTGTATGCATCCATTTGATATTTGGGAAGGAAATATGAGTTATATCTGTTTTCTAATTTACCCTCTGTGTAAAATTCATTGGTAAACATGGATATTTAGATGTTTGGTCAGCCCTCCTACTGCCAGTTGACCTTTCTCTTCAGAGTGTCATTTTGCTTTTCCTAGGCATGATAAAAAGCCATTCTGCCTGGTAATGCCCAGATACTGCACAGCAGAAGTTAGTTGGTAAGCCAGCACTGAAAATAATGATTATAAACACATGAATTTTTTTTTTTTCTTTTTTGCGGTTCTGGAGATGGAACCCAGGGAGTGGCATTTGACCTCTGAGCTACACTCCCCGACCCATTTTTTATTCTTTATTTTGAAACAGAGTCTCGCTTAAGTTGCGGAGGGCCTAAGTAGCTGAGGCTGTCCACAAACTGTGATCCTCTCTTCTTGGCCTCTCAAATGCTGGGATTACAAGCATGTGCCACCACACCCAACCACATGAATTTAAAAAAAAAAAATCACTTTCTCCTTGTCTGTAAGTGCAGATGGTGTTTACTGTGTGTCTATTCCTTCTTCCATTATGTGAGCCTTGAATTTCTGTAGCAGCCCTTGGGGGTGTTTCAGCCATTATGTGAAGGCAAAGGTCCTGTCATTAGGAAGAGAAGCCTCCTAAAAATCTGTATTTGGATGTTGTGCTGGTATTATTTGTTGGGTTATCATGAATCTCAGAAATTTACAAACTCTCCCTTCACCTGTCAATCATTTTCAGTTCATAATGAATGTGTCATGGGGAGAAGAGGGTAGAGAGAGGTTGGTCAATGAGTACTAAGTTGCAATTAGGGGGAATAAGTTCTGGTCTTCTAATGTACCATAGCATGACTAGTTATCAATATATATTTCAAAAACACTAGAAGGGAGGTTTTGGACTTTCTCATCATAAATATACAATAAATGTTTTAGATGTTAGTATTTTGACTGCCCTGATTTGATCATTATAGCAATGCATATATTGTACCCTGTAAATATGTCTAAATTTATGTGTCAGTCAAAAATAAAACTTTAAAAAGGTATGTTAAAAATTCTTCTTGTGTATAAACTTCTAAATGATGTTAGTAGCTAAAGGTCAGATGAGGTGATAGAAGCCTATAATTCCAGCTACTTGGGGGCTGAGGCAGGAGGATCATAAGTTTCTAGCCATCCTGAACAACATAGTGAGCCCCTCATCTAAAAAATAAAAGCTAGCAGCTAGCAGTGTCTAATGCTTGCTGAGTGCCAGTCATTATGACAAGTGTTTAATTATTTAATCTTTTGAGCCATTTTATGAGCAGTAATATTTTCCCCATTTTAAGGATGAAGTTGAGAGAGGTCTTTGTCTTCTTGCTCAGGATAATACAGCTGATGATGGTAGAGCCAGAACTTAAGTTCAGACAGTCTGACTCCAGAGCCCATATTTGGAACCACTGTGCTTTCTGACTCCCCAAATAGATCTCAATGTCAGTGTGTCTTCCTCCATCCATCAGTAGTGCCTGTGTTCTTCCAATGACCACATATTACAAAGATTCGTTTCCCCAGAACCCTGAAAGAGATACACAGTCATGATAGATCCAACAAGGTTTTATTTGAAAAACCAGCTCTTCTTAAGTCTACTTACAATAGCCAACAAAAGCTGGGCATTGTGTATGTCTAATCCCAGCTACTCAGGAGGTGGAAGCGAGAGGATTGCAAATTTGAGGCCAACCTGGCGACTTAGTGAGATACTCTCAAAAAATGTTTTTAAAGGGCCGAGGATGTAGCTCATGGCAGAGCACTTGCCTAGCATGTGTAAGGCCTTGAGTTTGACCCCCAGTTCTGACAAAAGAAAAAAGAAAGGAAGGAAAAAACGAAGGTCAAGAGAATCAAAAGCTCAAAGTAGAGGCAGGAGGATAGAAGAGAAACCCATCTTTGCTGACATCTAAAAAAGCAATTTCTTTCAGTGTAGCTGGTCACTGAGACTTGGCTCCTGGTTAGCTATCTAGTGTTCAACACTCTCAGATAACATAGCACAGAGAAGGTATCTTATTTGTTCTTTGCTTGGTGCCTAAGAGGGGGTTATATTCTTTAGGGATTGTTGATAAATCCTAACACTGTTTTAAAAAGTAATGGGCAGCAGGACACAGTGATGCACCCTTGTAATCCCAGTACTTGGGAGGCTAAGATAGGATCAGCCATATCAACTGAGTATAGCCCTTTGTAACTTAGTGAAATGGTTTCAAAAATTTAAAAAAAAAAAAAAAAACCAAAAAAACAGGACTAGGGATGTAACTCAGAGGCATTTTGTCCCTAGGGTCAATCCCTAGTACCAAAAATAAGAGAGGGAGGAGGACGTATGGGAGCATAATAATTTTCTAAAACTACTGAAGTTAGATTACAACAGAAGACCAAGCCACTCCTCAAGAAAAGTGAGTGCTGATTCCCATTTTATCTTTTTAAAATTATTATTGTTGTTGTTTTTGTTGTTGTTATTGTTGTTATTTAGTGGAGATTGAAACCAGGGGCACTCTACCTCTGAGTTATACCCTCTGGCCTTTTTTTTTTAAATTTTGGTTTTATATATATGTATTTTGGAGGGGTACTGGGGTGGAACCCAGGGTCTTGTCTACCTCCAGGCTCTGCTCCCAGACCTATTTTTATACTTTATTTGGAAACAGGGTCTCACTGAGTTGCTGAGAGCCTCACTAAGTAGCTGAGGCTGGCTTCAAACCTGTGCAATCCTCCTGTCTCAGCCTCCCAAGTGCTGGGATTACAAGCATACACCACCATGCCCGGCTTTTTTTTTTTTTTTTAAACAAAGTTTCACTAAGTTGCTGAGGGGTTCACTGAATTGCTGAGGCTAGCCTCCACCCTACATTCTTCCTATTTCAGCCTTGCAAGTACTGGTATTACATGCTTATGCCACCATATCTGACTAATTTGGTCTAAGTTTATAAATGCTTATTAAGCGTCATGTCAGTCGTTTTGCTGGATCCTGCACTGGCATATTTCTTGCTTCCAAGGAGATTCCTGTCTTGTATAGAAGATGAACTTCATATATAATGTAAAGCAGAATGTGAGAAATAGAAAATGCTACCAAGATTGCAGAGTGATTGTGAGTGTGTGTGTGTGTGTGTGTGTGTGTGTGTGTGTGTGTTATTGTTGGAAGAGGGTCCCAGGAAAAGCTCCCCATTTGAGTTTTCAGGTTGGACAGCCCAAGCCCAGGATGAGTTTGGCAGCCGGCCTGGTCTGCTATTTGTTGGGGCCACATGGTGGGGAATCTTTAGTACCGGCGGAAGCCTTGTACTTCTCCAGGAAGGTAAGTGAGAAAACTACCCCAGAGTTTGCCTTAACAATGCAGAATAGAGGGTGGGTCCAAGGAGGAAGATGATTCAAAGGTGACTGTAAGATTCAAAGTCTAGGAAACAGAGTTTGGTTTCATTAATAGATATGGAATCGGGAGGAAGAGCTTATTTTTGTTCTTGCTTGGAAATTCTTATCCAGTCTCAGGGGAGACTTTTCAAACTGACTGCCTGTTTGCTTTACGAGTTTGTGTACTCGTAAATGGGAAGAAGCAAAGCATCAGTTCCAGATGGTGAATCTTCAGTGCAGAAAAGAAATGAGTGATGAAGCGTTGTGCTTAATGTCCACTGGGCTAGGTGACCTATTCATTGATTACTCACTGACCACTTCAGTGTGTTAGAAACTTTCCGTTGAGATAGTCTTGATGGTCAGCAACAATAAGATTATGTATTTCTCCAACTCTTACCTTCTTGAAATTTCATAGTAGAACTTTAGGGGTTAATTTTTTTTAATTTGGGTTTTGATTAATAAGATGTTTTCAAACTCCCCTTGATTAAGATCATTTGGCTTCAGACTAAAGACTTTTGAGAAGAGATTTTGTAAGAGAGCCATGGGACTGAGTGGGAGGAGGATGAGTTTCCATAAATGGGGTATCTAGAATTAGCGAGGAAGTAGACTCATAACACAAACAGTCCTGACCAAGCCCATGGCTCTGCCAGGGGACAGGGACTTTCTTTTTTTCTCTTCCTGGCGGTCTCTGCCCTCACTGACCTGGCCATGCCAGGCCTACACTTGTGTAAATTGCTTATGGGGCTGGCGCCACTTGTGTTCCTCATTTTCTCTTTAAACCATTAGATCTTCCTGTCTTTGTGAAGTAGTCACTGCTCCCAGATGGGAAACCAACTTTTTTAAACATCAGCATTTGCATGCGTAGCTTTAGATTTCCAAATGTATAAAGGGCATTTTCTTACAGTCTAAGGACTATTTCTTTCAACATGAAACAAAGAAGCATCCCTGTGTGGTCCTAGAAACAAATTGAGCCCGCCAATCCTTTTAGACAGGAGCACTGTTCCTTGCCAGTGGTTTTCCTAAAATGTTTTATTTTCACCTCCAAATTCAGACAGTAAATTATGAAATTATTGTCTCCATCCCTTAATAAAATGCATAGCTTTTGCATCAATGCTTAGTCTGTATCAATGGCTATGTGTAGCTCATTAGATAATGGAGTTGGTGCACCCTTTCCATGGGTTCAAAATCCATGGATTCAACCAACTATAGATTGAAAATATTAGAAGGAAGGTAATGGTGTTTGTACAAAAAATGCAAACTTTTCTTGTTGTTGTTCCTGAAATAATATAGCAAATATTTATACAGCATTTATATGGCACATGGCACAGTAAGCAATTTGGAAATTACTTAGGGTATTTGGGAAGAGATTCATAAGTTATTTGCAAATATGCCAGCATGTTATATAAGGGACTTGAGCACCTGTAAACTTTGGTATGGAGGGAGGGAATGTCTGGAACCAATCCACCATTGATCCTGAGGGAGGACTGTGTTTGGTTTCTTAGATTTTTTTTCACCTATTATTCTTTTATTTGTTATCTTTAGTTTAAGTTTGATACCATGCAGTTAGCTATTAAAAGTCACACTTAACTAATTTTGGCTAGGTTTTAAGGCAAAAGAATTTGAGCATTTATTTCATTAAAAAGTTTATTAAATTTTTTCATCTAGAATGAACTATTGAACTTTATATCTCTTTCAGTCAAGCACTGCTAATAAGGAATGCTCATCAAGATTAAATTTTGCATGCCCAGACCCTGCTTTAGCTTCTGAGTCAGAATATTAGGATCCAATGCATATGGAGAGAGGCACTGTAGCATGCAGTTATACTAAGGAGCACAGGCTTGGGCTTCCCGCTTGGTTCTTCCATTCATTTCAACAAATTCTTCCAGATCTCTGTTTCTTAGTCTCCCCACCTGTGAAGTCAGGGTAGAATAGCCATGCAGTGTTCTGGTTGTGACTAAGTGGGTTGAAGTACTCTGAACATTTTCTGGCATAGATTCATGTTACCATTTTTAAAAGCTTCCCAAGCCAGGGGTGATAGTGCATGCCTGTAATCCCATTATTTGGGAGGCTGAGACAGGAGGATTACAGGTTTGGACAGCCTCGATAAGTAGTGAGAATCTCCTAAACCTACTGAGATCCTATTTCCAAATTAAAATTGGTCTGGGGGTGTAGCTTGGGGGTAGAATACCCCTAGATTCAATCTCCAGTACCAAAATAAATAAATGAAGTTTCTCCAGCACTTATAATAATATTCAATCCCAGTACGGGCTTATGTTTTAGTCCTTTTGTGTTGTAATTGAGAATGCTGAGGCTCAGAGAGGGGTAAATGGCCTTCCTGAAATCACAAAATTAGGAAATAGCAGGCGTAAAATAGATTCCATGTTTCCTCAAACACTCGCCTATCTTGATTTGCCTCTACCCACAGCTCTGTCCTTTACCATTAATATGAAATATCTACACTTCAGTTTCTTCCCGAAGAAGTTTGTTCTTTCCACTGCCCGACTCTGTTAAAAGCTGGAGTAAGAAATCAGACTTATAAAGAATTGAGTGAAGGTTTCAGAGTTCCTTTGTTCATTGAGAAGCCTCTCAGTTTTGTCAGAGCACACAAAGAAAAGGCAAAATATTTACGTTGTGCTGTATTGGTGTTTGTTAGGTGATAATTTGGTTGCTAGCAGTGAATGGTAGATGAAGGAGGCAGGCACCACCCATTCTCCGGGGCTTGATGGGACCAATGCTTCTTCCCCCTGGAGCAGAACTACCCCAACATGGTGGGCTTTGTGTTTGTTTATTGATTGGTTTTTAAATAGAAATTTAAAAGTAGTAACTTTATCATGTTTTACAAGTATTTAATTTACAACATTGATAGAATTCATTAGTGGGGCAGCTTTTCCTAACTCAGAAGTCTAAGATCAAGGCTCCTAAGTAACATTTCCACAGTACTGGTAACTTGAACACATCTAATTTTTTTCTGTATTTCATTTTGTTCACTCAGCATTTGGAAAGTCCTCATCTATATCCATAAGCAGTTAAAACTTAAAACAATTATTAGCCTGTTAGTATACTCTTAAAGAAATCTGATCCAGAAGCTGGAAAGAACCAGAATTTTTGGTTCAACATTAAACTCCTACTATTAACATGCCCTGTGATAGATATAAAAGTCAGACCAGGAGCATCTGAAACTTAGAGCTAGTGCCAATCAATGACGTTACTTTATCATGATTCAACATGGTAGGCAGTTTACTGTTAATGCAGCTGGCTCCTAGATGCTGTTGAGGGTGTGTGCCAACCAGTTGCACCTGCTCCTGGCCTGAGTATGATGTGTGTAGGTTATTTGTTCAATGTTATATGAATGGACATGTGCAGACTTGAATTTCCAAAAGAATGCCAATGCAGAGTCAGAATTTTATTAACCAATGACTCATTTATAGGAAGCTCAAGTGTATGCAAAGAGATGGCAGGAAAGCATGTTCTGCATTTCAAGCGGTGACCTAGATGGTGGTCATCAGTGTGCTAAAATTTGTTGTTTCCTACATTTGCCTTCATGTCCTATTTATTACTTGTTGTCTGTATTTAAAGACTAAGAGGTAAAATCAAATGGAACTCCTAACGCACCTGTTCAGAGCCACTATTTTAGGGAGAGTGGATTTTATCTCTGAATGCAGTGGTATCCTTGGAGAACCTGATGCATTAACCCCATAGCTGTCTGCCTCTGTAGAAATCCTGTCTAATTGATGATCATTTGACTGGGCATAATAGGATGTGCTCCTAGGAAGACCCAGTGAAGGAAGCTCCTTCTTTTCATGAATGTATTATCTTCTTATTTTGACTACTGAGAAGTTCTAAGTAGCTTTGCATCTAGAACTAACTCTTCTAAAGAATCACTTTCTGGTTCATGTATCTGTAGCATAACTCTCCTTCTACCTGTATTTCCCCTTCACTTGGACTCTGTATCTAATTCTGCCTCATGGTGGTGCATGTGTTTTTGCCAGCAGCCTCAACCTTTTTTGGGGAAGAGGTATAAAATATTTCTCACACTCTCTATTGAACTACCCCCTCCTAAAATCATGGTAGAACAAGCACTGCTTGGTAGTCATCTTTTGTCAGTTTGTACAACAATTATTTCTTTTTCCAAAGTAGCTTCCTTGGGAATGCTGATATTTTGCACACCTAATAGCATTTCCAGTAGTAAAGAAAAACTGGTCCATTCTCTTAGGGGATGATTAACAGTTTCTTGGATTATCAGTAAACATAAATTTTAAAAACACAAATAATCACAATTTCCAGCAACTTTCAGCTTGATTTCATATCTCATAAAAGGGGAGGATTTCTTTGTGGTTCTTGATAAATTCCCTGAAAAATTCCCAGCCTTGAGCTTGAAGGACGACCTTCCTCCTTCTGGAAGCAGTTCATCCTGTGTAGTTTGGTAAGTAGTTTCGTCTCCTCTCCAGGTCACCTTTCTGCTTGGATATCTCTTGTAACAGCACCAGCTTTAACTGGTCTTCATAGGTAGACAATTATAAGATATCCAGGATTGTTTTTGCTTGTTCATAAAGTTCAATAGTACCTCTGTCTTACTGTGTAGCTTTAATGATTTTCTGACCTCATATACTGCCAGACCCAGGTCTCCTCCGCTGTTAACCAATGCCCAGGGCAGAATTTTGAGAAAAAAAAATGGATGAGTGAATGAAGTTATTTGCAACTCTTTAGCAATGAATTCAGTAGTAGTGAATGAAAGCCACATTGGAGAAAATTAGAAGTTAACACTTTATAAAAGACATTGGAGTGCACCAAATCAGTAGCCCTCATTCTCCACGTGGGTTGTGTGATATTGGGCTAGCTGCTGCCACACTGCCACAGCTGCAGGGTGTGTCCCAGGCTGAGCGTGCGCTTTCGTGTTTTGAATCACGGCAAGCCATAAAGATAGCACTTCTGGACATGTGCCTAAAACCAGTGCACCCCAATGATGCACAAGATGTTCAGGTAGGCCCTGTTTCCAAACAGAGGTAAATTCAGGAATCCTGGCCTCTAATCCTAGATGGTTTTTCCACTCTTTTTTCCCCACTGAGACTTCACAAGTCTTATAATGGCTATTATCTATGTCATACCTACCTCTGACTCAATAATTTTTTGACTTTTTCCCTCTTTTACTTCTCTACCACTCCACACCAGGCATGGAGTATCCCTGCAGGCCTGCTTCTGCTTTTCAGCACTTGTGTGGCTTTTTCTCTCTACTTGCTTTGCTCCTGAGTCCTTCCCTCATCCACTCCAAGAAATCTGCTCAAGGACCACCTTCTCAGTGAGCCTGTCTTAGCTACCCTTTAAAAACCTGCAGTCTGAGCTGGGTGTGGTAGCGCACACTTGTAATCCCCACACTTGGGTGGCTGAGACAGGAGGATCACGCAGGTTCAAAGCCAGCCTCAGCTACTTAGTGAGGCTCTCAGCAACTTAGTGAGACCCTGTTTCCAAATAAAATATTAAAATAGGTCCAAGAATGTAGCCCAGGGATAGAAAGTCCCTCAGTTCCATCCCAGTACCTCCTGAAGTCTGCCCCCACTCGACTCCTGGATTCTCTAGCTCAGTCTCCCTTTTATTGTACTATTTAAGTATCAGACCTTCTAATATATTGTTTGCTTTCCTGACTTTTGCCTATTTATTTTAGGCAAATATCAATAATATTTATTTGTTTGTTCTGGGGTACTGGGGATTAAACCCAAAGCTATTCTGCCTTTGAACTATATCCCTGGTTCTATTTTATTTTTCGTTTTAAAACAAGGCTGGGCATGGTGGTGCACATGTGTAATCCCAGTAATTGGGAAATAGTAGGATTGAGACAGGAGGATTGCAGGTTTATAGCCCATCTCAGCTATTTAGTGAGGCTCTCCACAACTTAGTAAGACTCAGTTTCAAAACAAAGAATAAAAAGTAGGGCTGGGGTATAGCTTGGAGGTAGAATGCTTCTGAGTTCAATCTCCAGCACTGCAAATAAATAAATAAAGCAGGGTCTTGTTAAGGTGCTGAGGCTGGCCTCAAACCTGGAATCTTCCTGTCTTAGCCTCCTGAGTATTGAGATTGCAGGTGTGTGGCACTATACCCAGCTAAGAAATCTTTTTTTTTTTTTTTAAATAAAATGCCTCTCTAAATGGCAGAAAGGAAGCCTGGAGCATGAGCCCAAATCCTAAATTACAGAAACATTATTATCTTGATGGCCAAACTCAAGAACTCTGTCTGAAGTCAGTTAATATGTGTCTGTCTGCCTGTCTGTCTCTCCCTGTCTCTCAGGAGCAACTAAAGGCTCATGAATGTAGAGTATTCAGTGCTTGGGAAGGCTGTGGTAAAAATGAAGGCTTCTGAAAATGTGACAAGGACCAACTTTAAACTCCCCCATGATACATATTTTTTTTGTTTTTTTTATCTATTTATTATTTTATGTGTGTTTCTGTAACAGAAGTAATTTCCATAATAAGGTAAGTTGCCAAGAAATGTATTAAGGAATGGTAGGTAAAGAGCAGCCATTTTAAGCCACTGGCTCTTCACTGGTTTCATCAGCAAATTGAAGCATAGATCAGGAATGAACAAGCAAGTGACATGCATTGCCTCGTTTCCTCTTCCCTGGCAGAATTGCTAATAAATGGATGAGAACACTCTCTCCTGCTAGGCCTGGCTGGGCTTCAGAGTCCTTCCCTACACAGCACTACCACTGGTAACTCACCAGAGTTGACATGTAAGAAGAAAGCTATTTGGAACTCCTGGCAGAGTCCTTCTGGCGCTATGGTCCAGAAAGCAGGGAATTAAAGGTTGTGCTGTGTCTTTACAGGGGCCTAGAACCTTGCTCATTTCAAATTTTTTGATATTAAATATCTCTGCATGAAAATTAATAAACCCAAGTGATCATTAACTGGGCTGTCTTCCAGTATAATCAAGAATTAGGTTATACTAATTTGGGATATAGAATTTTACCTGAAATTTTATAAGATTGTCAGCTTTCAAAGCAATAGGAGATAAAATTTTCTTATGATTCAGGTTACACTTAACTCTTGGATGTGAGCATCATCATGAGGAGCAGCTATCCTTTGACTGCACTTGTGCTGAGGAGCTGCCTATGAGTGATCATCCCCAGGTCATTTGCTGTCCTAGATCAGTGCTGGTTGGTAGTCACTAGACAAGCTCTTCAGACTCACCCACCAGTGAGAAGTCTGGCACTTGAAAGAGTTCTGTCAAAGCCCTCTTTTTCCTGCCTTGTTTTTGCCCATGTGTCCTCTATTCTTTACCATTGATTTTTTTTTTCTTTTTCTTCTTACTCTACTAAAGAGCAAAACCAGGGCCTTTCATTTGCTAGACAACAGCTCTGACCACGGAGCTATATCCCTAGACCTTTTCTAAATTTTATTTTGAGATAGAGTCTCGCTAGGCTGACCAGGCTGGTCAAGAACTTGTGATCCTTCTGCCTCACCTTCCAGATGGGATGAC
This sequence comes from Muscardinus avellanarius, assembly GCF_963383645.1. Classification (NCBI taxonomy): domain Eukaryota; kingdom Metazoa; phylum Chordata; class Mammalia; order Rodentia; family Gliridae; genus Muscardinus; species Muscardinus avellanarius. Next base: position 75,292,830 of record NC_137787.1, read on the forward strand.
AGACACATGCCACTGTGCGTGGTGCCTGTCTTCAAGGGTAGTTCTCCTTATGAGCTACTCTTGAGTACTTTCTAGAATGATCTAGGCTATATATGAATACACATATGTGTGTATTCATTTACATATATGTTATATATGTAAATTTATACACATATATATATGTACATACACCTTTATATACACATATAGTATATATACACACATACATATGTTTGAATGCATAGATGGATAAATATCGTTTTTATTTTTGTAAGTAAAGTAATGAAAAACATCAAGTAGAAATCTTTATTTCTTTAGTTGAATGGCTATTTTGAAAGGGACATCTTTTGAAATATCTTTCAGAGTACATTTGGGGTGTCAAGTACATTTTTTAAAAATATACCTAATATTAGTTTGGGGTGGATTTATATGGTGTTTCCTTTATGCCTATGTTTTAAGTTCAATATAAATTCTTTAATTGGATAACAATTAGTAAACTTGTTAATGGCAAAAAAATTAAAGGAAGTGACAGTGCAAGTCATTGTTCTGTTCTTAACCAAAGTTCAGAAGTACTATCCTGCCCATCCCCATGTAAGGGACAGTGTCTAACTCGTTACTGCTTGTTTTACCTTCTCAATCGTTAAATTAAAAAAAGGTTGATATAACAAACATAAAAATGCCTCATGAAGTATAAACACTATCCAAACAAAGAATAGGGGATATCAGGACCTCTATTGATTTGCCGTGGGCTTAGATTTGAAATTTTCCCATGAAACACAGCAGAATTCCTTAGTATAGAAATGTTATAATTCATGTGGTAATATATATGAGAGAATTTTTATACCATTTTAGAGATTAGTGAAAATATAATTCTCAAAATTGCCCGTTACATGGAAGGAAATTGGTAGATAAAAGTTTAAGTTGGTTTCACCCATAGTATTCGTGGTAGGTTATTTGTATCAGTAGTTGTTGACCTCCTGTCTTGTGTTTACCACCATTCTGTTCAGAATAACTTTCTAGTTCTGTAGTCTTACTTGATCTTTTACATCAAAGAAATTCATTATGTGACCATATCTTATATCACTCTATGTCACATGAATGTTACTAATGGTGGCAAAAGTAAAGTTAAAATGGTATTTAAATAAAGCACAGTGTGGTGTTATAACCATGAATATTTGTTACCTGAAAATCTGTTTCAGAATCTCATGCTTGGGCAAGGCTGTGTTCGCTTTGGTGGTTTGAAATGTCTTACAAGCAATAATGTTGGTGTTTTCATTGGAACTTTAAACCATGTGAATTGTTAACATCTACAGAAGCATGGCTTTCATATTCTGAGCAATTAATCGCTAGCCCTTAGAAAGGAGAGGACATCCATGGCCCCCACTGCTATGTTAATACAAAAATGACTTTCATTCAAAGCCATTCATGCTTTCTCTGATAATAATTTCTTACACAATTTAAATGAAAGCCCAAAGACTTACTCTCTGGCATTGATTTTGCGCTTTTTATTTCCACTGATGATAAGAAAAGGTCTTTTTTTTCCATGTACTTCTAGAAAAGGAAACACTTTATTTTGTAATCAATTATTTGGCAAAGTTCACTATTTAAAAAGAATTTCTGCATAATGTTGAGTTTAAATTTATTAAGTAATGCTAAAGAAAAAATAAAGCTCCCTTTGGTATATTTTGAAAGATAGCTTTAAGAAATTTTGTTTGTTTAGAGCCCTGCGGTGTTTTGAGGATTTTATTGTTAAGACCACTAACTTCTGCTTCAGTTATTTCATTGCTTTGAATTGCCTTCCAAGTCTTAACTCCAAAGACTGGCTTAGGACGATGAAGAATCCATCGTAGCGTTAGTTCTTGGCTAGTTAATGTATAGCTGTGTAGCTTCTCTTGCTTTGCTGGCTGCTTACACAGTAACCTCATTCCTGTGTTGGTTGAATGTCCTGAGTAGGAATGACAGAATGGATGTGTAAGTCAGTTTTACAGCATGGCAACTCGGTTCAACTCGGCTTACATTTAAAAATAGTTAGAAGGGAGATTTGGATATTTTCTATGATTTTTAAGGATATGTTTTTATTCTTATATAGTTGTTATTTGTTTGTTTTTTATAGTACTAGCGTTTGAACCCAGGGCTGGGGGTTTCACTCAGAGTTATAACGCCCCTACTTTACTTTTTTTTAAATTTTGAAACAAGGTCTTGCTAAGTTCCCGCATGCTGTCCTCAACCCTGCAATCTTCCTGTCTCAGCCTCCCAAGTACTTTGATTACATGTGCGGGCATTGTGCTTGGCTTGGCTTTTATATAGTTTTGATAAAATGTTCATCTTAGGAAAATAGGAAAGTAGGTCACTATCCTCCAAAAACACTCCAGCTGGCTAAGAGCTCCCAGTCAGCACTGGGAGGGCCTCCTGGCTACTGCCCACTATGTCTGTGTCATACCAGGAGGCAAATACTTGAGGCATCACATCTGGACTGGCATATCTACATTAAAGTACATTCTGATGGTGAATACTGTACCCTGTCTATGAGAAGAATTATGAAGAACCAAACCAAAAGAAGTCGAGAGCTAAATGGGTTTTTCTCACCACAGGCAAATACAAGAGATCCAGTATTGAGACCTAAGATCTAGAGAAGGCTTTCAAAGATTTGAGGAAATTAGTTAAGCATTTGGGCAAATTGAGAGGGCATGTGGTATTAGGTTCTAGGATACCCAAGGTGAATCTAATAACAGGAACCTTCACACTGAGAAGTCAGTATCTGCTTGAACACTGATTTTGACACAGTGCATCATTTAGCCTAGGCTGTTAGAGTAACACGCACCTCTTAAAGTTTAAATTTGGCATTCTAAGGAAGATTATTCCTACTATTCACCATCTGCTTCCAGATGACAATCAAAATATTTAACTATTAGACAGAACAAGCACTGGCAAACTGAATATCACCCCCACTCTGCCCCCCAACAGGGACAACTGATCTGATTTTTTTTTTTAAATAGGGTCTCTTAAGCCAGCACGGTTGGCTTTGAACCTGCGTGATCCTCCTGTCTCTGCCTCCCAAGCGCAGGCATTACAAGCGTGTGCCACCACACCCAGCCTGATCTGATTTTTTTAATGGAGTTTGGAAGGATATAATTTACCTGGCTCTCTTCTCTAGAAATAAGTAAAAGACAACACATAAGATTTGGAGTTAGTTTAGAAGCAGAAGACCTGATTATAAACTTTGGACCTACCAGTTACTAACAAGGGTTGTGTAAAAACTAACCCATCCGAATGCACTAAGTATTTAAGTTTCAATTTCATCATTGAGATAGAAATTGTTACATAGAATAGTAATTACTTGCTCCTGTTTTAGGTGCCTTAACTTTCTCAGGAGTGGGTGGCTTCAGTTCACTCTGGAAGACCTCTCTGCTGTGTCCATAGGACACTTCCAGCTCTGCTCTTTGGGCTAACTTCTTACCTTTAAATAATAATAACCTGTCCTCTTCTCCCGCTCCTGAATTTTCAGCTGCTGTCTGTAAACTGATCATTTCTGGTATAGAAATGCCTAGCATAGTGCTCTTTTCTGAGCTGCTGTTTTATTCTGCCTGCTAGCCTACATGATATTCATCTTACCATTGTGGGTTACACAATAGGAAGAAAAATGCTTCGATCTTTCATTGTACTAAAATTACTGTATAACTTGAGACAGATTTGCCTGAGACCTAGTCTCCACTTTGGAGAGAAAAGAATAGAATACTAACATCATAAGGTTGCTTTTAGCTGCCATGTATATCTTTCTGCTGTGTAGACTACCAAACCCATAGACGCTCATAATAAGCTTCAAGTTTCTATTATCAAGGTTCCAAGTGCCGTGTGCATGTATGTCATTCTCACTATAACTACATTATGATGTAAAACTATCTTGCACCAATGAAAGTATAAAAATATTATCAATATCAATGTCATTTTCTTTTAGGTTGAAAGTTAATAATGTATTACCAGTCCAGTGTAGAGAGTCATTGTATTCTAGGTTCAGTTTAATAAACTTTTATTATTAAAGTATCTGCCATGTATCAGGCAGTGTGCTAAGTGGTGGGATAATGGCTCAGCTCAACAATTAGAACCACTTTGAAGCACAGGACACCTAACACTTACCCACCTAGGTTGTGATACTGGATTTTCTTTTCTGTCCTCAAGTCTGGCATCTAGACTGAGCAATGAACATAGTATGCACTTGGTAGATCATGGTAAATTGTATAGTTGAGAAATGTTTTGCCACTTCATGATACTTACTGTTTGAAAGTTAAAATTTGACCTCCTGCTTTTGAATAGTTTGCAATTTTCTTAGAAAACATCAGTATTTCCATATGGTGTTAGAATCGTAGACGAAGGTGCTCATCAAGGCAGGCTTTGTAGATATGGAAAGGAACACAAAAATGTATCCACTCATCTTTAGCCTTTGGCTGTGGTCACACTATAAGTATATCAGGGAGTTAAGTGCAGGTCTTGGTTAAATTCGTGGAGGAATACATTTGTCTTTGATAGTGATGCCTGCTGCTTTCCCCAGTGTTGCTGCTTGTAGGTTACCTATTTAACCTGCTTTACTGGCTATTGTGAGGACTGTGTAAGATAGCTAGTAGCTCTATAATCAGTATATCAGAAATGGGTCAGTTAATTTCATTAACATAATATTGACTTTTTGAAAATAGAACTTTAAGGTTAAGAAAAAAATGTCCATTCAAATGGTATACACTTTTTTCATAGTTCAAATTTCTAATTAATTGTTTTTCATATCTTTAGGTAATTTTGAACCAATCAAAAATAACCAATCATATCTTCAAAAGATAGGAATGAGCATTTGGCCAACAGAGGATAGGATAAGAAACATAGGTAGTTTTAATGTAAATATTTGCTGGTCCTCCAATACTCTTTTGTACATTAGCCTTGTCAGTAAGTTTGGGTTTTTTAGCTCATATTCTTGAACTTTGAAAAATATACTGTATAATTTGATGGATTAACAACACATAAAAAGATATATTGCAGCCTCTCTTTCTGGATGAATTATTTTTAGATTTTAGAAAGGGTTTTGTTGTAATTATTCCCCTAATGGCAAAGTAAATATTGTAAAATACTACAGATGCCTCACAAGAACCCATTTTATATCTTCCTCACTCCCATTTTCCCTGGCTGATAATTAAATTTTACTCCAGGTGACTCACAGCAGAGGTCAGACTTTCCCATAATGGAAATAATGCACATTAATAGCTGTGTGGTAGCTGGTAACATGTCCTTAATTAGAACCAGTAATCCGATAAGCTTAATAACAAAACAGGAGGCCCCGCTGAACTTGTTCGGTCTCCATATGCAGACCCAGGCAAAGCAGCGGCGGTAACGTGGCTACAGCAAGATAGCAAAATGTGCTCCAGTGCTAATCAAAGTCAGTTTGTCATTGTAGTGTAGATATAACTGTTTTTTCTAATTTATAACATTCAAAGAGGATTTCTAAAATGCAGAACAGCCATTTTTGAAGGCAGAGCAATAGACTCATTGATTTTACTCATAGTAATATTCACTAGAAATTTGACTTTCTGAAAAGAGAAATCCCCTGACCTTAGGAGAAATGCGTTGCCCCTCCTTGGTAGAGCTTGATTAAAGTGAGCATTTTAAACCCAGAACTGGCAGGGGCCTCTTCCTAATATGCTCTATAGTGGCAATATTGCCTGGAACTGGTCCCATCAGTAAGTTTCTTGAGTTAGATTCTATGCCATGGTAGCTTCTTAGGTCCTTTATTCCAGTTCTTGGGAAAGTGTGTGTGTGTGTGTGTGTGAAAGAGAGGGGTGGGGGGGACAGAGAGACAGAGACAGAAAGACAGAGAGACTGACTGACTTAACATTTCTTGGTTAGTTTGTAGTAGGGTGATTATGGTGTAAAATTTTTCTGACAAAAATAGGGTATTCTAGGCATGTTAGCACACACCTTTAATCCCAGCATTTGAGAGACTGAGACAGGAGGGTTGCAGGTTTGAAGCCAATGCAGGGTAACTTAGTAAGACCTTGTTTCAAAATAAAATAAGGCTGGTGGTGTAACTCAGAACCCTCCTAGATTCTATCCCACACACATTAAAAAAAAAACCATCTTTTCAATAAGAGGTATATTATGAATTTCTTTAGCTCTGAATAAGTTAGAGAATAACAAGTTTGCTTATGTTTATGAATAGTGACCAGAGACCCCCTGTCTTTTATAACTTGCAGATCAGAACATTTTGGTTATCTGTGTTTCTTGTTTAATTGCCCCCACTTCGGCTCTGTCTCAGGTGTTGCTGGCTCCTCACTCTCAAGCCTCCTGTAATTTCTGCCACCCATTCCTGGGAGGGCTCCTTCCTTTCTTCCTTTTCCCTGGTGTTCTCTGAGGTCAGCTGGTATGTTTCTGCGGTTACTAGATGACTCCTTGGAGAGCAGAAAGCCAGTGTTGGCTCTCCTTGAAGTATATTTTGAGAAATCCTTTCTTCTAATGCCTTTCAGAGTCTCACTTCACCTTAAGAACCATGAGTTCAGTGATGTCCCTTTAAAAGATGTCAGTTGGTGTTGAACACAGAGATGTTTTCACATGATTGCTTCATCTGGCTCCTCTAAAATATTTTGACAAGTAGTCTTTAAATAGCATTACCCCATTAATAAATTAGAGCAAAGAAAGTGACATGTTTTAATATTTTCTTTCAAAGGCAGTGTATTACCATGAAAAAATTGGAACAACATAAAGAAGAAACTAAAAATCAAAAGTAATACCATTACTAATGAGCCCCTCTGAATAGTTTATTGGTTGAAACACACACGTGCATGCTTGTGTGTGTGTGTGTGTGTGTGTGTGTTTAAATTGATGTAAACTGATTCATTAAGGCCTCTAGGACAGATTTGTACATGTGTACATGTGTATGTGTACATGTGTACATGTTTGAATGTGTACGTGTGTATGTGTAAGAGTGAGAAGGAGACTCAGAGCCCAAACACGAGATGATTCTGAAGACAAATATGTGAGGTCACACAGCAATGTGAATATTGTGAACATTCAGTGGTCACTAATGCTGATAAAATAAAGTCTTTAAAATGTATTTCTGTGTAATGAGGAAAAAACCTAGTACCTAAAATCTAGTCTAACTTTTACTAACTATGCATCAGTACAACTTAAAAACAGTGGCTACTGTATGTGTTTCACACACGTGTGTTAATGACATATGGAAATTTCTGAGCCTTTATGTATATTTGTTTTGCTGATTGGGGTCCTTCACTAAGAACCTTTCTTTTCCAGACACTCCACAGTGTGTAGGAAACGCATCATTATGTTTCAAATCCTGGCATTGTGGCAAGAATTAATTCATGAGCACTATTCCCAGAACTTTTAAGCCACCACAAATGATTTTCAAGTATCATCATGGATTTGACATCTGTTTATTTCCAACTACATCAGAAACACAGGAAAAACTAGTAATCAAATCATTGTTACCATAAATATCAAAGGAATGAGAGCCCCAAGTATTTATTTTCCTGGAATGTTTTACTGAATACTATTGAAGTAACTTGGTCATCACTTTAGAATTTATGCTGAGATTGTAACGTTATTCATAAGGAAAATAAACTTTTTCAGTGGAACAGACGAGGTGTGTTAGAAGTGAGGGGGGAAACGCTACCATCTATTTGGACAACATATGTCAGAATTTTCTTTCAGTCCACATAGCTGACAGTCCTGGCTTTTCCTGTAACCAGCCCCTCCTCCTCCTAGGCTGAGGGGGCAGGGAAGGAGGATTGCAAGGGGAAAGGCTTGGTTGGATCCTGGCTGCCTGGGTAAGGAGGGATGATGGCGGGCAAGTTGCTTCGCTCACTGGCCTCTATTGTCCGATGATCAGGCGGGGGTCACAGTGGCTGCCGTGAGGAGGCCCTGAGATGACAGATGGGAAGGTCCCGGACAGTGCTCTGCACAACCCGGCATGCCGCAAGTGCCGTTCCCCTCTCTTCTCCCTCACCACCCCTCCCTTGGCTGTGAAGTGCTGTCCAGTAGCCTTCAGTTCACCCTGTCATCGCTGCTTTGTGGCCTCTGCTTTTCATAGTTCAACACTTTTTGAATGAAAAAATAAATTCAAATACCATGTAGTAAGCACCTCATATTTAAAAGGCATTGGGGGTAGATATGTAGTTCCTATCCATAACAAGATTAAAGAATAGCTGGGCATGGTGGCACACACTTGTAATCCCCATGCTTGGGAGGCTGAGAGGGAGGATCACACAGGTTGGAAGCCAGCCTCAGCTAATTAGGCTCTCAGCAACTTAGTGAGACCCTGTTTATCTAATAAAATATAAAAATAGGTCTGGGAGTATAGCCCAGAAGTAGAAAGCCCCTGGTTTCCATTCCCAGTACCACCAAAAAAAAAAAAAAAAAAAAAAAGATTAAAGTATATATGATGAGAGAAAAGACAGGTAGATATGCAAGTGGGTAGGTAGATGGATGGATCGATAGCAATATGAAAGCTGCTTTCTTATATACAAGAAATACCAGATTGGGTTGGAAGATGCTTGACTTGTAGTTATTATGCATTTCCATCTACACCCTACTTAGATCAACAATAGGATATACTATTAACTTTTTAATATCAAACAAAATTTAGAGTCAAGTACAGTAACACATGCCTGTAAGTCTAGTACTTGGGAATCTGAGACAGAAGGGTTGCAAGTTTGAGGCCAGCTTTAGCAACTTAGCAAGCCCCTCCATAACTTTGTTTGTGAGACCCTGTCTCAAAATAAAAAATAAAATAGGGTTTGGAGTATAGCATGGAGATAGAATGCCCCTGGGTTTAATTCTTAGTACTATATAAGCATAAAAAATTAGTGTTCTTTTCTATATTTTGATGTAGTTACTATAGTAAAGGAAAAATGAAAGTATGTGATCGACAATCTCTGACTTTCCTAGTTATAGCACTGAATTGGACCCCTTTGGGAATCATGTAGTATGTACCTTATAAAGATTTATAAGCCGGACGTGGTGGCGCATGCTTGTAATCCCCGCGCTTGGGAGGAGGAGACAGGAGGATCGTGCAGGTTCAAAGCCAGCCGCGCTGGCTTAAGAGACCCTGTTTCTAAATAAAAAAGTATAAAATAGGTCTGGGAGTGTGGCCCAGAGGTAGAAGGGCTTCCAGGAACCCCAGTACCACCAAAAAAAAAAAAAAAAATTATAGAAATTATTTTTATTAAATTCATCATGCATTTATATTAGAAATTGCTTAAAGTTTTGAAGACCTAATTTCATATATGTGTGTGTGTGTGTGTGTGTGTTTGTGTGTGTGTGTGTGTATGAAATTTTTACTTTTTGAAAATCTGGTGTTTTTTCCTATTTTCTGCCTCATCTTTCCACTTTGCTAGTTTAGTAAAGACAGCATCCTTGGTACTGAGGAGCCTGAAGGAAATCTTTAACCTACATATTGATCTCTCTGTTACTTCCAAAGCTTCTTACCCATGTCTGCTATTGTATGCCAGCCAGGATATTATTCCCAGGACCCCATGTATAAGAATGCCTGCCTGGGTAATGAAGAAGCTGAAATCCATCTTACAATTGCCAAGTTCTATACTCGAAACCTGCCTCCTACCCTTCCAACTTTTTCTAATTTGCAAACGGGGTGCCTCAGGAGCTCGTAGCCACCTTGGTCGCTCCCACATGTGGCAGCATGTGGTTAAAATGTGCTATCTGTGATAAGTAGAGGTTTCAGATCTGCAAGACTGGCTTCAGATTTGCATAGTTCCTTGTTTTTACGTAGTGAATAAATATGTGGCGCCTCCTTTCTATCCTTAAAATGGAGCTTATCAAATAGAAATGTACCATTCTGACATGCGATCTCAATCATATATGCTATTCATTCTGTGCAGAGTGTATATGATTAGAGCTCATTCAAAGCCCTAAGAATTGGAAATGATGAGGGAAGAATTGCGGAACATTTTTCTATGCCACAGGACTTAATTTGCACTATGAGGATAACCACAGAATTTTACCGAGTAAGTTAAAAGGAAAATGCTTTGGGGACATTTCAAGTAGAACTTGCTAGTCATTCATTGCTTCCCAAAGATTAGCTGTAGAAGTTGAATGATTATCTCCCATAGACCTACCATCATAAAAATAAATTTAGAGCTTGGTGATGCATGCGTGTAATCTCAGTACTTGGGAGGCCGAGACAGGAGGATTGTAGGTTCCAGGCCAACCACAGCAAATTAGTAAAACCTTGTTTCAAAATTAAAAATACGGTTGGCAGTGTACCTCAGAGGTAGAATGTCCCTGTGTTCAATCCCCAGTACCATTAAAAAAAGAAAAAAGATAACTTTAGAAGTTTAAAAGTTAGATCACTGCCCTAATTTGTGCCCATTTAGCCCCAACTACCACAATCTAAAGCAGGAGTCATCAGCTGCTTTTAACATGAGTCAAAAATGCCAAACTACTACTTCCCATGGTAAGAAAAATGTTAAACTGTGAAAGAGGCAACGGCTCAAAACATACAGAGCTGCAGCAACCACCACAGCCAGTGGCTGCACGTGGCTGTTTGGTGCTGGGAATGTGGCTAGTCTCATGGAGAAGTGCGCTGCGAATGTTAAATACACGCCAGACTTCTGTGTAGTAGAGCAGTGTTACACCAGTCATCGATATATCCTATTCATTATATCTTGAAATAATAATGTATTGGATATATTGGCTTAGGTAGAATATTATTAAAATCAGTTTCATCTGTTTCTTTTTTATTTTTTTTAGTGTGGCTACCAGAAAATTTAAAATTATGTATTTGGGTTGCATTTGTGGTTTACATTCTATTAGACAGCAGTGATCTAGGATTTCAAGAGAAAAGAGGAGGGGGTGTGTAAATGGCTTTTTCACAGCCCAAATCTCACAAGAGATTCTGCCCCTCACCCCCTTTTTTAGCGGTAGAGTTATCACCCACCAAAATGAGACAAATACATATTACTTGTCATATACTTTTCCCATGCAGTGGCTATTTTGCTGCAGCTTACTTAGTATTTAGATTATTTATAATTTTTCTACAGAATTTTTACAGCACAGTTTTTGTACACAGTCCTAATAATTTTCTTAGGAGAAATGGTTTAAAATTTTTGCTACAAATTGTCCTCTAGGACAATTCTTGACAGAAATGCATGCCTGTTTTTACATTTTTCTTTCTAATATGGGAATTTTTTTCTTTTATCCCTCCTCCTTCTTTTGTTGTTATTTTTGCCAGTTAGCTAAATGGTTTATTATCTCTATTAGAAAAGGGAAATCAACTAAATTTTATGCTCAATGTGAGCTGCTCAGTAGAAAATTACAGGAGAGAATGTTAAGGGCAGCTTAACCTAATCCATACTGGATGGAGGTTTAATTTGCATCTGCCCAGTAGCAAATCAGACTCAGTGACCATTCCAAATTATGTTTTTAATAAATGTCTATCCGTCTTTGGCAGCCTTGAAGACCATAAGAAGTAAATAATTGAAAAATGCATGAAATACCTAGCAGGGTGAATCTTATGGGAACCAATCCATAGATGTACCCTAGAAAGGAAGTTAACGTTAGTGTAGTTTTAAAAGAACATAATGAAGATCCTGGGGAAAAGAGTCCTTCTCAACTGGGAAGTTCTTAATTGGCATGGCTGCATGGGAGACAAGTTACATCAGTATTGCAAGTCCAATTAGCCAGGAGTTTACAAAAATCTGTCCTGTGCTTTCTAAACTTGAGAAGAACAAATGCAAAGAAGCCCTGAACACGCTTTAGCTTGCTTTCTTTTTGTTAGCAAGAGCAGGGATGAGTTTATGTCAAGAAATTGGTTGTCTCCGTTGTCTCTAGCACATTAACATATTTCTCACACAGCCATTTGGACGGTTCCCTAGGAAGTTGCTGTCCTATAATTGTCATGGCTGAGTTTCTACACAGTTTTAACAACAAGAGCGGCTCAGCCTGTGGGTGAATTGGATGCTCTCAGACATTATTTTAGCACCTTCCTTTCCCTGGATGCTCTGTATTCTGAGTAGAGTTTGATGGCACTACAAATTCATCACACCTTTGTGGGTTTTTTTTTTTTAATGTGGTTCATTAGTTTGATAATAAAATAGATATATGTTTAAAAGATTTTCCTCAAAAATTAGGCCATACACATTCTCTCTTCCCCTTTTCAGGTGTTGCAGAGGTCAGTCACATTCCCTTTCTCCAGGAACCATTTATTCCTCTTTGTTGATCTTATAGGTCCAAACTATGCCCATTGGATTCTAAATATGTCTTCCTCTCTCTTTCCTGTAGAGTTAGTTGAAATAGATTTGTGTGTGTGTGGTGCTAGGGATTGAACTCAAGGGTGTCCTAGCCCAATTTTATTATTATTTTGAAACAGGTTCTCACTAAGTTGCTGAGGGCCTTGCTAAGGTACTGAGGCTGGCTGCAAACCTATGATCTTCCTGTCTCACCCTCCCAAGTGCTGGGATTACAGGCATACATACACTTGGCTGTGTTTTCCTTAGGGTTCACTATTCAGGATTCATTCTGAAGAACTAAGTGTTTTCACCTCTTTGAAGTATTTGCTGATATTAAAGAGATCAATTTGTTTGTTCCATCACAACTCGTGTCTTACTCTTCTGGGATTGAGCATCTCTTGTATTTTATGCCCAGCCACTAGAAGGAAATTTGAGTTTTCATTTAATGAACCTAAAGGTGTTTATTTTTGTCCACCACCCATTTCTCTCCCTCCTGTGTTGCTTCTGTAATGAAGTTAGTTGATTGCAGAACTAAGAAGGGCTTGGAGCCAGGTCTAGAAGTGGGCTGCAGCTTAAGGCAGTTAGTTCTCTGTCTCCTTTCTGGGTTAACGTGTTTGTGGAAGGAAACAAGCAGCTTGGAGAAACTATTGAGCCCAGTGTAGGCTTGGGTGTTAAGGGGGCAGTTATCACCTCCTTTTGGAGGTGGTGTGAACAGGATGTGGTGGAATCTTTCCTATGGAAAGATTCCAGACTGGCCTGGTGGAGGCTGACCCAGGTCAAAGAAAACACATATTTTGATAAGCAGAGCTCAAGTAGTAGGGAAAAGTACCAAATTTGTATTTAGAATTATACTTTTTTTTTTTTTACTTTTTTGGAACATATGCCATCCTCCTTATAGGAAAATGAAAATTAGTATTATTAGATTCACAGTATGAATTATATGTAATACATATTTTCACATGAGCAAAAGAAAGGTAATCATTTTCATATCCCTCTTTTAACTCAGCTAAAGGCAAACTGACCTACCCTCCCTGCTCCAACCCACCATCATGCAGCAGCACCTGGAGTGGGATCTTCAAAGAGTGAATCTTCACCCATCTGGGTAGCCGTGTATCACTCATTAAAGTATCAAATATGTGTCTCTGGCTGCACTCTGATACCATGTGCTCAGAAATTTTCTGCTATCTCTAAGATCTCAACTCCTTTTAGAGGTTCACTTCTTTTGGGGCCTAAGGGGCCTTTCGTAAGGCCTATAGAATGTCACCTTCACATTCAGAACACATTTCACCTTGACTATTTAAGTATACAAAGTCAAGTAACCTCAAACAACCCAGCCAGGGAATCAGGAGCAGGGGTTGTTTTCTGCTGCTTCAGCAGTGGTTCCAAGGAGTCCTGGAGACACCATTGCTGTTAACATTCCCACTCCAGCCAGGAGAGGATGAGAGGGAGAGGAGCAGTGGAATGCCACCTTGTTGTCTGGTTTCTTTCTTGGTCAGTTCATATGCAGTTTTACAAAATTGTAATCTGCTCTTTTTGTCTCCATGTATAACTTGAAAGTAAAATAAATTGAGTGCTCTAAGTTGGGGTTTAAAAAAGATATTTTTGCCATTATTGTTTTACTCAGCAATTCTATATACATAACCCTTGTTCTAGCTGACATTAATCTTGTTGACCATCTAGTCCAGTCCCCTTCTCAAAGAAGGGGTACTAAACCCAGGCCCAGCAACCCATCGAGTTTTAATGTTTCCCAGCATATTTGGATATGTTAAGGATTAGTTAGCTAAACAAAACTAGTGTTAGAGGTCTAGTAACAGCTAAAATTTTATTTTGTTAAAAAAATCCCAAACTGAGATAAGCAACGTCTTTCATAAAGAGAAAGGCTATTTTAATATAAAAAATGTCAGAAGCACACACTGCAGAATAAATTTAATATTTTAGCAGATACACTACTCAATTTTCTCTTTATCATCGCTCCCCCGTGGATCACCTCCTCCCAGGTCAGTTTTTTGAAGCACCATCCCCGACCCAGCTGGTCACCTAGCTCTGCTTGAAAGTTTCCTTCCCCAACTAAGAAAGGCCTTTCTTATTGTTTCCTTTCCCAGGTGAGAACCTGCCAGGACTTCAGCTGTTCCAGCCTCTAGAATATGATTTCTGTAGTTTCATATATGGTGCTCACTCTCTAATGAAAGATTTCAAAAGACTAGGTTAAAGGAGATACTTAGAATAATTGCATTCCGTTTAGAAAACGCTCAGTTAAAACAGGCTATTGGTACTCATCTATTCCTCCATTCCTTTCTTCTGAAATTTAAGTGTTTATCATTTGTAAGGCCCTGTTCTTGGGCCTAATGAAAACAAACAGCCCAGGAGTCCGTAGCTGATAGGGACAACAGCCTTGCAGATCGTGTCTCATGGTGCTCTGTGGACAGGCTGCCATGGGGAAGGTCAGCTTGCTGCTGGAGAGTCTCACGAAGTCACACTGAATTTCCCAGGTGAAGTAACATCTTAGGGAGCAAAATGAAGATGATGTGGAGCAGGTACAAGGATTTGTATAGAGATATACAGGCAAACTGGACCTGTCTGTGTTTGCCAGGGCTGCAATAACAAAGTAACACAAACTGGGTAGCTCAAAACAACAAACATTTATTGTATTGAAGTTCTGAAGGCTAAAAGTCAAAAGGTGTCAGGAGGGCCATGCTTCCCATCCTCTGAAGCCCATGGGTGGAATCCTACCTTTTCCTAGCTTTTGTGTCTTGCCAGCAATTCGTGTTCTGGCCTTGTAGCTGATCCCTTCCAACCTCTGCCTCTACCATTATATGACCGCCTCTCTATGTCTCTGTCTGTGTTCAGATTTCCTTTCAACATTGAATTAGGGCCAGCCTGAAATGGCTCATCTTAACTCCACAAAGACTCTATTTCCAAATAAGATCCTGTTCACAAATCCTTGCGTTTAGGACTTCAACATAACATGGTAGGGGAGGAGGCAGACAGAATTCAACTTGTACCTAATCAAAACACCCAGGTGTTTCTATGTAAACAAGCCAAGGCTTTTTCTAAATATGTACAGTTGATTTTTACCCCAATGGAACTTACATGTTTATTAAATATTATTTATATTTTCCTGTTAAATACTGTATTATATTTCAGTATCTCCCCGAATATTATTATTTAGCTCAAGTTAAACAATAATATGAAGCCGGGCGTGGTGGCGCACGCTTGTAATCCCCGCGCTTGGGAGGCGGAGACAGGAGGATCGCGCAGGTTCGAAGCCAGCCGTGCTGGCGTAAGAGACCCTGTTTCAAAAATATAAAATAGGTCTGGGAGTGTAGCCCGGAGGAAGAAGGGCTTCCAGGAACCCCAGTACCACCAAAAAAAAAAAAAAAAAAAAAAAAAAAAAAAAAAAAAACAATAATATGGAGGATCCCCAAGCATCCCTATCTTCCTTACAACCACCCCAAAATGGGAACTAAGCTTATGTACATGAATTGCTTTTAAGGACTTCACAGGTACTTGATCTTTTCACTGGAGAAGTTCTGAAGGTTAGAAGTTTCCTTCACAAAGCTCTCTAACCGGCTATTTATTAATCCACTCTAGAATTTCTCTTCTAATCAATATGAGCCATATTTGCCTTTATTTCCTAAAAAAAAAAACCCGTCTTTTGTCACCCATCAGCACCTCTCCTTTTAGGCGAGACTTCTCAAAGCAGCCAAGATTTGGGCAGCTCTTACTGACTGGATCCTGGAGTTAAGGAGCACTTTTAGCCCCATCTCTATCCACAGCTTCCTCAAAGTGCAGTCAGAAAAACACCTTCTGGAAAATTCAGTAAATTCAAGCTCTAATGAAAGTGAGATGTATTTCCTGTACTTGGGATATTATAATTGTATGAAATGGGTATTAACATCATTTTATAGCATTTGATTCTCTTTAGTTACATCATTTCATACAAAGGTAATTTCTCTCTGATTTTCTGAAGTTTTAATGTTCTAAATTTTTGAATCCACATTACTGTGCCTTTGGAACGATTGCTCATCTTTATCTGCAGTATCTAAGGACAATGTGGTTGGGAGGCAAAGCAGTAGAAAATCAATATGGAAGCCCTGTTTTATCCTCCTCTATCAGACCTGCTCTTAGAGTCGGAAGCTCTGTTACAAGTGACCTTCGAGACGTCTGGTTGGCCCGTTAACATTTCCTTGCTGCTACAGACCAGACCTGCCTTTTCTTGGTAATACACTCAGATCGTAGCCCCCAGTTTCTCACAAGTGAAGTGAGTAAAATAGATACCATTTTCCTCTTCAGTCTATTCTCAGCCTGGTTTTTGAAGGTCGTGGGACAACGGGGATTTATTACGTTAGAAAGGACTGGCCCTATGTTTGTAAACTAGTGCACAGAGGCTGTATTTTGGATCAAAGCCAGTGTCAGCATTCAGTGCAAGAAATGTCCAATTTGATTCCTGCCCTTTTAGCTCATGTTGGAATCAAGTGAAATTTCTAGCTAATTTTGCACACTCTGTTTTTAGTTTCAGATAACTGTTTTGCCTCAGAGAGCATGTTTACTTTTGCTCTCTGTCACGCTGTTCTTGTTTTGAATGAAGCAGTCATCTATGGTTTTTGGTGTTGGAGTTGAATGCATTCAGTTTTGATAGACTCCAACTTAGTGCTTGGTGGGGGAAGAGGGCATAAGATTTCCAGTTTGGATTTATTTTAAAAAGCTCAAGAAGTATAGAGATATTTGAAAACAATCTAGAAAGAATAACTCTTTGGGGCATCACTCACCTTATATAGTTTTCCTTTTGGTGCTAGTTTTTAATTTTATGTTCAACTCCTCAGTTACCTTACTTCCCTTTCACTTTTTTTGTGGTACCATAGATTGAACCCAGGGGCGTGCTACCTCAGAGCTACATCCCTGACCCTATTTTATTATTTATTTTGAAACAGGTTCTCACTAAGTTGCAGAGGGCCTCACAAGTTGCTGAGGCTGGCCAGGAACCTACGATCCTCCTGTCTCAGCCTCCCAAGTATTGGGATTACAAGCGTGCACCACCACACCTGACTTCCTCTTACATTTTTCTAAGCTAAATTGGGGTAAAAATCAAGGCCAGGTTCATTTTTCAAGGCAAAATGTAATATTTCCCTTCTCCCTGCCAATGTCTTTTCACTTCCCCTACCTAACACTTTTAAGGGGAAAAAAGATTATGATATACCTGTTTATATTTGTTGTATTCAATCAATATATGTTGAGAGGCTACAATATGCAAATAAGTGTACTGAAAAGTAACAATAAAAATGGTCTATATTTCCTCCACATTCTGTACCATAGGGCTGTGTTGATATTAAGGTAAGAAGGTAGACTGGGTAATGTTTGTAAGTGATATCCTTATTTTGGGGGAGGGTGGGAGAAGAGGATCATGCTTATTAGTTACTAAACATCCATTAGGTCTCAAGCACTGTGCTGGACCTTATGATAGAGATGTTATTAAATCACTTTATAGATAGGAGAGCGAGGCCCAGAAACTATACCAGAGTCAGCATTGTAGACAGGTTTCTCTGGTTGTAGCTCTTCTTTCCAAAATAACTTTCCCTATGAGCCAAGTAATACATAACCACAAAAGTGGGATTATCAAAACTAGAGAAAATATATTGCCAGGTTTTTTAAGGGGGAGAAGAATCATTGTTGGTTTACAAATTCAATTCAGAAATAAAAGACTATTACCTATAATCAAATTGCCTTTCCTGTAAAAGTTGAGTAGTAATCAGAGACTTTTAGGGATTTACTTTTATGATAGGTAATACACATTTGACTTCACAATCCTGGGTTTCAGGGTGTGTTATTTTCCTTTGACATATTAATACTTCGGAGCTCTAATTTGGGTCTGGTCTTCAGGGACTGCATCCTTAAGTGCTGCAGTGTAGTGACTTGTGTTAAAAATATTGTCATAAGATCATATAAATGACCTTTGGTGTGATGGATGACCTCAAAAGACCGTAAAACAGTATAGAGCTACTTTACCTTGATTTTTTTTCTTAATAGACTTGATACTGAGCTGTAATAGCAAATCTATGCAATAAATCAAAGTTTCTATAGTGTGCTGTTTATTTAGAAGAAAGGCTAAATATTTTTCATAGAATTTAGCAAAACACATCTGGACTTTTTTTTTTTACAAAGTTTTAGTTTTACTGTTCATTTTCTATTCTTTTTTAAGTTCAAGCTATACATGGAGGACGCAGCATCAATTGTTACCTTTATCTATATCTATAATGGATTCACAAGTTTTATCCAGGAGTGTTGATCAGGCAAATTAGCAGGAATGATTCTAAATTTAGTGAGAAAAGATGTCTTAGTTCCAGAATCTAGGTGTAAATGACCAGTTGCTTTTGTACTCAGAGAGTGTGTTTATCTTCACATTTTAGTGCTGTGAAAAACAAATTATATAGATGTATATATTTTCTCTTGGAAAAAAGATGTTATATAGTACTTTGTTTCAGAGCATCTGCAATGTATTCTCAACAATCTTATATGCCTTAAGGCATGAGACTAGCCAAAGGTGAGACTAAATATATATATATATAAATATATAAATATATAAATATAATATATAAATAAATATAAATTTATATTTATATAAATTTATATATCATATATTATATAATATATTATACATGTTATATAATATATTATATAAGTTTATATATTTATATATAAATATATTTATTTATATTTATATATATTTGTTACATATATATGTAACAAAATAACAAAGGTGAGACTGACTACATAAGGACAGGCTGAGCTTCTCTAAGTGGTCTCCACTCTGCAGACTCTCCTCCTATCTCTGGAAATGAATCAAAGCCTTTCCAGGAAGTTCAGAAAAGTGAGCTTTGTGGTTCCTTCTCTCCATCTTTCGAGTGCACAGAGCAAGCCACCAGCTCTGCATGGCACAGAGGTCAGGCCAAGCATTCTTTTGTCTTAAATCTCCTCTGCCCTTTGGCCTTTCTGCTCTCTCCCAGCTCTTTTCATCCCTCCATTCTGTCTTCTTAAACATGAGTGTTATTGCTTGGAAGAATAAATAAATAAAATGTGGCACCTCTTTTTGCAAATCCTGGACATAAGACTTGTATTAACCTTACTGAAATCTTGTTTTCGGCATTTTATTTTGCAGTTGCAAAACATCTAGCCACAGTCTGTTCTCTCTCTCTCCTTTTCTTGGCCCACTAGACCCTTTCCAGACTTCCTTTCTGTTATTCCCACACAGGTTTGCATGACAGATTCTTCTGTCCATTGTCCTCTGGATCCCACATGGATTTCTGTTTTCCGTAAAGTCTTTCTGGCTCAACTTGACCATCTATGTTTATCCCCCTCTCCCTTTGTTTAGCATTCATCATATAAGATCTATCTCAGCCTCCTGGCTACTGGGATCATAGGCATGTGTCACTGCACCCAGCTGCAAAGTCTGATACTTTTACTCTACTAATAAGATGGCTTTTAATACTGAAAATTCCTTACTTTTCCAAAGGTTTGTGCCCTTGACAGCAGACATGTATTTCATAGGCCTTAAATGGCAAAAGGTGTATTGGGAACATCCTGTAAATCTTGATGAGTTGATTTCCTGGTTGATTCTTTCCTTTCTTGCTATACCTATCATTCTGAGATCCATTCACCCTCCGCACAGGTTTTTAGTTGCTTCTGACCTTCAGGTCTGCAGCAGCTTTTCTTGTCAAGCATTTGCCTCTTTGAAACCCTAGTTTCAATTCCACTGCATAAGATACAGCTCTTGTCCTACATATACTAGGATTAATTTATCCACAAAGGTGCATACCATTATAAGACATAGCAAAAGGAGCAGGTATCTAAGAGTTTAGCTATAACTGGAATTTTAAAAAATGACGATCTTTCTTTTCCCATAGTATTTTTATGTCCCAGAAGAGTCTTACAAAAACCATGAAATTGTCAGGGTTAAAAAGGTCATCTTACAAAAATCTGTCCAAACTGGCTTTGCCTAATTTCGGATTTTTCTGTGTCTTGTATCTCATCATCAAGTGCTTACCACTTCCTATACCATGTAAATGAAGAAAATAGAACTGGCTGAGTTATTCAAGTACCGAGGATTCTGAGTAACATGGACAAACCACTCCTCTTTTATTTTAGGCCTTTTTCTCCAGCAAATTTTTCTGTTAGCTAAACGGATATAATTTATACTTTGTTTTCCTTCCTCTGTCCAGCTGCTGTTAAAAGAGCTAAAGAAAATTTTAGGAAATCCCCTTTTTCTGAGAGGCCATTGAAAAAATAAAGCAGCTAAAAAGGAGAGCTAGAAAACTGCACGTACAGGGTCATCTGTGTGTATATGGTATTATAGGTGTGAGGGTATGGCTATATGTGTATATATATTTATTTCTTTTCCCCCTAACAACTCCAAAATAATAAGTTTTGGCTTGTAGTCCTAGATTCGTTCCCATGATAGAGATCCATGAATTATTCCTTTTAAGCTTTAAAGCTAGTCATGCCCCCTTCTCACTGATAAATCAGTTATTTGGGCATCTTCCCATTCCACCACTGACCAGTGTCTGTATCCAGAAAGACTTGAGGCAGGGAGCTTCTTTCTAAATGTCGTCAGCATCTGTCTTAGAAACATTAGCAGTGACAGCCTGTCCTTTCCTCTCCTCCTTTGGAGCTATGCATCTTCAAAGGGGAATTGCTGTGAACCTATGGAACAGTCTGTGGTTTGGTGACCAAAGTTTCTGCCACTGTCAATATTCATGGCCCTTAAACTCCAAAGCAAACTTCCTGCCGTGGATCTTTGCTACTTATTAGCCATGTAACCTTGAATAGACTCATTGGTCTACTCCCAAAAGTTTCATACCCACAAAGTGGGAATACTACTCTATCTACTCAGAAGAGATTGTTGCAAAGATTAAAATATTTACCTAAATCACTCAGAACAGTCCTTGGCATAGAATAAGCTATTTAAATGTAAGGTATTACTTAGATCATTCCCCTGAATGAACTCCCTAGTTCATCAGCTTCATGGCGTTTTGGATTTTCTTTTCCTTTTCCTCACTCCATCCCCGCCCCTCCTACTTTCTTGTTTATCACTGTCATTTGCACAGGTACAGCCTCTCTCACAGGATGCTTGAGTACCTCTTTGTTCTTCGGGAGTGCTTCTGCCCCTAACGCAAACAAAACCATCAGCTCATACATGCATGAGCAGTATCTGGCCCTTTGTCAAACTTAAAGTGTCTTTTTGGTTTACATTATAAGAAGACACTTTTTCTTAGTGTTGTTTTTAACACACCTATAGGTTTTCAGGTTTACAATTTTTATGAATTTCTCAAAAATAACACTGCAGATGGCCCCATGGTGCCTTAAATGAATTAAATGAATTCATGTGTTAAAATAACTTATCAACTATTATCGCCATCTATTGGTAGAAGTGGAGTGGACTCCACTTTCCAGAAGCTTGGCTCTTTAACTGAGGAACATTCAAAGCTGCAAGATCGGGAGCAGGAGGGAAAGAAGGAA
This sequence comes from Muscardinus avellanarius, assembly GCF_963383645.1. Lineage (NCBI taxonomy): Eukaryota > Metazoa > Chordata > Mammalia > Rodentia > Gliridae > Muscardinus > Muscardinus avellanarius. Next base: position 75,314,555 of record NC_137787.1, read on the forward strand.
GAAAGAGAGGGGAGGAAGAGAACATGCTCACACACATTTTTTGTACATACATACTAGATAAAGCCTATAAAGAGATGTACCAATATCTATATCAAGGGCTTCAGGTGATTTTAACTTTTTCAATCTACTTTTCTATGTCTTCTAATTACAGTAGCATATATTATTTTGTAATTTAAAAATTATCAAAAAAGAAGAAACTTAAGAGAGACAAGGAAATTTGTTTTATTAAGTACAAACTAAAATATATCTGGTTATATATTATAGCAAATGACAGAGGAATTATATAAATGGAGATAGGAAATGAGTAAAGCTATGGTACAAACTAAAGAATTTTTATTATATCCTAAGCAAAAGGTTTTATCAGCTGTGTTCACTTGGGCCAGTAGGTCTAAATGTGAGGTTTTACTCATTATCCTCTCCCTTTGAAATTCTAATTATTCTACAATCATGTCTCTTAATTACTCTTTATCCTTTTACTGCCAGAGCTTCCTCTGGAGTGGATTATCTACTCTTAGCAAAGAATATTGTAATCTGGGTATCAAGAGCTGCGGTCTGAGCCTTGTTACTTTGAAGCTGGATAAAACCCAAAGAATCTTCGTAGACATATTTATTTCCATAAAATTCTATGCCTTACTTTCTTGGACATTCATCTCCCTGGTGTTCCTAGAATATGGATTTGACTGGCCAGAAGACTTGCTTATCCCAGTTTATTGTATGTTCCTATTTCTTAATGACTTATTTTTAACAAATTAAGCTGCAGATAGGAACAAGAGGAGGCAAAAATCTGGTTGCTTTATGAATTTGTACCTAGATGTCTTTTAATCTTGTAGGCATTGGAGGTATAGACAAATCCAAATTGTTAACATCCCCCCCCCACACACACACCTTCATTAAATCTTGCTTCTTTCAAGTAAAACTAGCAAAGGGAGAGATGCTTCTTCTCCCTTTGCAAAGGAAGACCAGACTGTTCTGTGCCGTTGCTTGAGATGCAATGCGTTGATGGTTCTTCCCCCAGGGGTCTAAAATGTGGCTCTTGCCTGGTGTGTTCCTCTTGCGGTCAGAACCACTGGTTCTGCACTCTATTCCCACAGTAAGAGCCAGAGGAATGAGGGATTTAGTGTTGCAACTTCCACTTTCAGGATCTATAATTTTAACAGGAGCCTCTTGTCCCATGAGAGGCATAACTGAGTGGACAGGCCAAAAGAGAAGATAGTTTACGAGAGGAAAGCCCTTCAGTACCCCTCAGGTAACTAAGGGTAGGCAGGTTCCCAATCTACTTGTCTGAGGAAAACAGTAATGCCATAGCCCCATGCATGGAGCAGACACTGTTTTGCAGCTTTCTGTGGAATTGTGGTCTCTCAATTTTAACCCACAAATCATGATGAAAACCACAATGGGGAGTCAAACTGATAAATTTCAGAAATATCTTTTCTCTTTTTCTTAGCCTTCTTTCAGTCATGAGCCACATGTTTATTTTTTATGACAAAAGCAAACAAAAAATTGAGCGGGCTTCTATTCCATTTCTCTTCTTTTATACTCTGAGAAGATAAAGGAAACATTGTTCCTCAAAGTCATTTCATAGATAAATTGCAATGGGAACTTAAATGCTGTTCAATTCCAAGCTTTGGGATTTTAGATAAAGTCTTAGACTCAAAACTACCATGAAGATTTAGTTTTCCCATTTGCAAAATGGGAATAACACAGTCCTCATTGGATTGTAAAGTTAAATATCAGCAGGCATGCACAGTACCTGGTAGAGTGCTAAGAACAAAAACAGAAGCTCAATAAATACAATTGCCTTTCTGGTTTCTTATACAATCAGCATATAAGCGACTGAGGAGATTAGGAATGGTTTCAGGGAAAGGGTACTGTTTGAACAGGTCCTTCAAGGCGAAACATGGGTAGAGTAGGGTAATTGACAAATGGGAGGGTGTGTTTAAAGCAGTGTTTGAGGTAAATTAATGTAGCAGACAGGTTCTCTTGGAAGGACTAGAGGCTGGATGGAGATAGAACTAGACAGTGCTTTTTGCAAAAGTCTAGACACAGAAAAGATATGACTGGCTTCAGGAATGACTGCGTTGATGCTGCCTGAAGGGCCCTGAGCTTGGTGGGAGATGGGAAGAGTGACAGTGTTAGTGGATGAAGAGAGATTAAAGAGACAAAGATGTATTTGAGATACCAGTGAGGATGGGATTTAGAAAATGGTGGGCATGCAGTGATATTTAAATAGACTTTTAAGTATTTCAATGAGTAAATAAGTGATGTGTGCATGTATGCCTCTACCATCTTGTACCCCATTAAGATGTATGACTACAATGCACCAATAAAAATAAATTTAAGATAACAGGCAAAAAAGCAGTTCAATAAAATGTTAAAATATTTAAGGGGAAAGAAGTATAGACAAAAACCAAAGCTTTGGTAGGAATTAAAAAAACAGAAGGAGAAATAGGCATCATCAGAGGAGATTCAGTAGTTATAATTGTGGCACAGGTAAATATTCCTAAAGAAGAAAAGGGTTGAAGAGCAAATATCACTCGTGATGAACACACACACACACGCACAAACACACACACACGATGAAAGAGGACAGAGATAGATGGAATGAGACCCACATCTGGGAGTTCCAGGCCTGAGAGAAGAAGGGAGGGGTGCACCGGCATAGATGTAGATGTGAGGACTAATGTCACACAGCACAGAGATCACAGAGGGCCAAAATCAAAAGAGTGTGTGGCATGGCTTGTGGATGTACCCAAGCCTCTTTTCTTCCTTCTACTCCACCTCTTTTCTATCTTTTCAATCTTTAAATGTTGAAAGCAGAACATTTCTTCTGTTTGGTAGACAAAAGGCCCTGAATTCCAAGACCTCAGGCATAGGCCTTTAATCTCTGGCCCTCAATCTCCTTATCCTAAATTGCGGTCATACCACCCCTCCCCCCCTTTAGAAAAGTATATAGCAGGGATTCAGTCTAAAAACTTTCAGTGTGGCTTGTGCAAATGAGACAGTGCTAGTAATACTAAGCATATAACTTAGGTAGATAAATAGTTCCTAAAAAGTAGCCTTGAAACCACTTTTTCTTATTATTTATGGATTTTTTAAAATAACCTTAGTGATTGGTGTTGACGATGTTATATACACTCAATCTCTACAGAGGATTGAAAGTATTTATGCAGTATTATGTCCCTTGGATGTAACTGTTATTGAACCTTAAGTTATCTTTACTTTTATGCCTCATTAGGAATCATTTAGCCACAAGGTTATACAGAGTGAAAAGAAGGAAAATTAACTGGAAGAGCAAGTAGCTTAAGCCATTTGTTTCTTCTAAGCAAATATATTTCGATGCATAAAAGAGAAGTGAACAGTATTCAAAGTAGTATAAAATTCTACACAAATACTTATATTCCCTAAAACTATTAAGACACTTTTTAGCCCTCAAAATCTATCACAAGAAAGATGTAGGAGAACAAATATGGAATTTCAAAGTCCATTTGTAGGAGAGTAGAATATTGAGATTTACTATTGTATAAATGAGAAAACTTGTGTCTTAGATACATGAAGTAAGTCTTATGCATTTTCCAATGTTTTACTTGGTTTTTTGAGATTTTTTTTTTTTTTTTTTTTTTTTTGGTGGTACTGGGGTTCCTGGAAGCCCTTCTACCTCCGGACTACACTCCCAGACCTATTTTTACATTTTTTTATTTGGAAACAGGGTCTCCTAAGCCAGCACACGTGGCTGGCTTCGAACCTGCGCGATCCTCCTGTCTCTGCCTCCCAAGCGCAGGGATTACAAGCGTGCGCCACCACGCCCGGCTGAGAAAATTTTTAAAAATTGTGTTTCCAAGGTTTTTTCTTCCCTGGACTACCAGAAGATAAGCCTAGATAATAGCATTTTTCTCAAGGTCTACACTAGGAGACGTGTGGTTTCAGTACATGTATGCACATTCTACTGCTTCTTTGTTTTCAGTAGCACAGCTGCATTTAGTGTTCGGCATTTTTTTTCATCTCCCTCAATTTCTTTGAACACATTTCTCATACATACCCTCATAAAATTAATGATTAATCTCTGGTTCATTGTTTCATATGCTTCATTATTTCTTATGCATGTGTGCACGTGTAGCATGTCGATTAGTTATTGAGTTAGAAGTGGTATTAACAAAATATTTACATAAATAATGGTAAAAAAAATCTTTAGTAAAAAAGACTTGTTTTATCCACTTATGTGTTACACACACACACACACACACACACACACACACACACACTTGCCCTTCTCTGATGATCAACAGCCATGTAACACTGTCTGTGGAACCATAATGAATAGAAGAATGCAGGCTACTTTCCCACCATTATTATTTCATAGAAGCTGTGTGAGTCATATAACTTTAATAATTCTGCAGCCTTGTTTTTGGCTATGCATTTGACCACAGACATAGTGTTAGTAAAAGAAAATATTTTTATAAAACTCATATGACATGTTTTTTTTGTCCCAAGATGGGTCAGGTAAGTAAAGCTAAACATCAAACTATAACCCAAAGACTCAAAAGGGAACTGGCCATTCTCTTTTAGTTTTAAGGTTAGAATTCCAATTGCCTGACTTCAGCCAAAAAAAAAAAAAAAAATCTGTACTTTAAAGTTTGCAGATGTTTGAAAAGTGTGTTCTTCAGATGTAGCCAGACATTAATAAGAGTTCCTTATAACTTCCTTTTTGTTGTTGTTGTTTCTTTGTTACTTTTATAGATATGGGAAAATAGTCTCCACGAAGGCAATTTTGGATAAGACAACAAACAAGTGCAAAGGTATGTTTATATGGCTGATCATTTGGTAAATCATAGCTTTAAAAATGATGAAATTTAACGTTTGTTCGTGTGACTTTGAACCTTACCATGATGTATAATTACAATGCACCAATAAAAGTTTTATTTTTGTTTTTGTTTCTATTTTGTGGTACTAGGAACTGAACCCAAGGGCATTCAGAGAAGGCTGTGCTATACCCCAACCTTCTTTTTTATGTTTTTTAACAGGGTCTCACTGTAATCTTAGGTTTCAAAATTACTCCGATTTTATTAAAAAATCAAATTTTCTATGTCACCCACTCTCTTATATAACATCAACACACTGCTTACATTTGTTTTGTCCCTGGTTGAGTTTTAGCTGGAAACTCAACAGCTACTCACAGTTCGCCAGAATTCCAGATTTGGCACCAGCAGAGTTAACATGCAAAATACTAGTTGGCATTTAGCCCCTGCTTTTAAAAGAGGAGTAGAGTTTAGAAAATAGCTTTTCTTTCCTGAGCCTGAGAAGATTAGAGCTGCTTACTGAAGACCATTGGACTGCACTAAAGAACTGAAAAGATTACATATTGTGCAAATTGGCTCTATTAATTAGAATAGAGTAGTTTTAAGCAGTACTTAATTACATGTTTCAATACTCCCAATTGTTCTCTGCTGAATGCCTGTTGACAGTATTGGCAGCAGCGAGGAGAGAACCATTTTCACTGACCAAATTGTACCAGGGAGGGGAGGTCATGCGCCCCTTTGAAATATGCTGCTACATTAATTTGATGCACTGACCTTCGGTTTTCTGTGTAATTAGGATGAGCTCATCCAGCTCCGTGAGCTGGAAGAGGAGGCGTCTGCAGTGGGCAGCGCGGATGCTCTGTGGTTCTGACTTTTAATGATCCAGCGTCTTAACAATAGGCATGTGATTTCTAGGAAAAGGGAAGAATGGAGTCAGCTGACTTTGAATCTAACCACTGACCCCACGAATTGAAATAAGGTTGACAGGAATAGGCAAAGAAGGCAAATCTCTTCATTAATTAGACCCCCGCTTTTCAAGTCCTGGGTGACAGGGCAGTGGCTCAACATAATCTGAAAAAGGCAGAGAACATAAATGAATCCTATGGTGGGGCCTCTCCTTGTAAGCTGGTCATTTCCTTTAATCTAGACTTGAAGTGGTCCATTGTATTTCTGTCTCTTCTTCAAAGTGCCCAGATTTAAAAGAGCTATTGTGGCAAATATCTAAGCCCATGTTTAATCAACATGGCACATTAAGGCAGTTTTGCCTTGGGACAGTGAATAGACTGTGCTTTATGTAGAGTGGTACCCCATAAATATTTAAAATGAACTAAATTAGAGCCAAATTGTAGACTGAAATGCACACACTTAGTTGCCAAGATTCGTCTTATTTAACATTTACAAATGATTTGGGAGAACAGAGATGTTAGGGGGAAAAAATCTTTTGGTTTTATAAAGAAAAATAGACTCTTGCAGATATAAAATAGGAAGCTGATCTCAAACAGTAGTTTCAAATCAAGAGAGACATTACAGTGGATAAGTGGTTTTGCTTTACCCTACCCCCTTCCTTTTTTCCCCCACCCCCAAAGAAATCTTGTATGGCAGCAGAGTGTGCTAAAAAACAGAGCTGCCCTAATTAAGTGAGGGAAAGAACCCAGAAGCCCCCACTAAGTCCTCCACCATACCCCTGAACTGAAAAACCACTATTATAGACTCTTCTCCAAAGGCAATATTATAGGACACCTATATTCTCCTATAGGCCCAAACTCCTCCAAATTCTCATCATGATCTAGAAAAGGTATGGATAAAAATGAGGTAGTACTAAATCTAACATATTATCACAACACAAAGCCATAATAGTTGGAAAAGGTCCATAGATAAGTGGAGACATTTGTGGGGCTTCTAAATAAGGGTAGATCATAATTCAGAACTGATTTTAGGTACAAGTTTCCTGGAGACCTTCCCTTCAGACAGATCATGGGCTCTGCTTTCTTTGTATGTGGGCAGTAAGAAGCCCTCTAGGCATTGTGCTTCCAGCAAGGCCCCCAGCAATTTCCAGCAGATGAGGGTGTGGTAAGCACAAGTAGTACTGGAGGCTGGAGTGAGAGTGTGAGGGAGGAAAGAAGTAATATTCAGACAAATGAGAAGAAATAACACTTATCTCATAGTAAAGTTGGACATCATGTTACTCAAGATAATATAACATGATAGATCGGTATAAATGATATATTGATAGATTAATGTAAATAAATTAACACATGAGATTCAAAGTATTAGTATAAATGAAAGGTGCTTATTATGTACTAATTTTTAGAGATTAAACATCTCAAATAATTATATAATGGAAATAAAATATTACAAGGTGACAGATTTATTTTTTATCGCAAAACATGTTGAAGTTTCTGTTTTGGACAGAATTAAGCTAAGGGAAACATTGAGTCTGAATAATCACATAAACCTTAGTTTGGAGATTTGGCTATTTTTATATTTCAGTTTTTGTTAGAATTTGGCTACTAAAAGATATTTAAATGCTTACCAACACTGTTATATGTGTCAGTTTAGGAAAACTCAAAAGATGGATCATTAAACTAAGTATTTATATTTAACAGAGTTGCTTATAGGACCAGAACTCATACACATGAGTGAAGATAGATTAGACTAATAGGAAGAATAAGAGTAAGAGCTAGAGGATACTGTCTTATTAAATGAGCCCCATTTTCAAAACATTTTATACACTCCTATATAATTAAATCCATGGAATCTGCATAATTCAAATGTTATATGGTCTCATGTTTACTTGAGACTAACAGAAAACAAGAAGGTATGGTTGTGAGTGGATTGCAACTATAAATAGAATAACGTCATAATTGAGATCTTCTGCTTATTGTAATTTGTTGACGATAGCAAAATTGGTGGAAAAATCCAAATATCTACATCTCCATCAGTAGGAGCTTTATCACTTTAGTATAGCCATCTATTCATTCATGAGCTGCTGGAGTTGTGTATATGTACTAAAGTGAGAAAGACTGTGTCTGTGTACAGCCTTGTATGTGTCTGCATAGTATCAGGCATTAGCATTAACAGCAGATTTCTAAATAACACCCAAGATATGGTTAACCTGATTTCTAACCTAGCCGTTGAGTAGCATTCTCTGCTTTGCTCTGGATCAGCCTCTCTTCTTTCTCCCCAACCTGACTATTTCTCTACTGCCTAAATCAAATTAAGCCTTATTTCAATCCAATTTTAAGCAATATAAGGAAGCTGCTTCTTGTTTCAGCTTTAACATTCATCTCTCCTAAAACATCTATTTCTGTAATAGATAGTCTACTCTATTTCATTACAACTGATTTTATTCACAGGCATTATTTGGGGTACTAATGCTGCAAAACTGACTGGACTATTCCTGCAACTTTCTGTTCAGCCATGCTGCTATATATTTGTTTTGACACTAGTACCACGCTATCTAAATTAGTATGTCTGTATAATATTTTGGAATCAATGAAAGGGCTGGTTCCTCTTCTATGTAGCCTCCAAATGGTGCTCTTCTTTTTCTTTTTCTTTTTTTCTTTTTTTGTTTGTAAAAGAAAAAAGTATTTATTGGTGAACATTTAATAGAGTTCTTTTTCAAAATATACTTACTCATTAAAAAAAAATTCTGATTTTATAATTCATTTGAGTTCCAGAAAACTCCAGTTTTTTTTTTGCCTTGTACTCTGTTTCTTTAAACATTTTACTAAATATGAGCTTACTGTTTCTTAATAACTTAAGAATTATCAGAGCAAAAAATCTGTGATAGTCTGTTTTAATACAGTGATGTGCTGGGGTCTATTGGGATTCCTGGGGCTGTTTGCCACAAGCTTAGGCCCTGTTCTTTGTAGAGCCTTCCTCTTCTTTTACTTATTAATTTTCACTGCTAGATGCCATCATGTGCTTACTTTGCAGCCCTGCCCTCACCCCAACCCCTTTTTTCCCCTAATTTCCTGTTTTTGATTTGCTGCAGCCTAGGAAAACAGATGACCAGCTCCTTGAACTGTTTATAAAACTATGGATAAGTAAGCTTTAAACTACGGCCTCTCTTAGGTGGTTGTTTCATTATATTGTGTTTTCAGACACAGTTTATATTTTGTTTTCAGACTTTAGGGCATGAAATGCTGAAACAGCCACATTGGGTCTCTTGAAGCATTTTCTTTTTTCTTCATTCTTTACTTTGAAGGAATGTGATGAGTTGTATTTTAGGTCAATGAGCTAGGTACTAACTTTTAGAATGTATGTGGTTTATCTAATGATTGTAGTTAATTTTTAAAAATAAGGCTTAGTCTACAGAATAAACACAAGCCTCTGTTTTTATTATCTGTCAGCTCACTAGGATGACTTCAGCCTTACCACATTCTTAAAAACACCATTTCCCACTGGGTATAGTGGTGCACGCTTGTAATCCCAGTGCTTGGGAGGCTGAGACAGGAGGATCGCAGAGGTTCAAAGCCAGCCTCAGCTACTTAGTGAGGCTCTCAGCAATTTAGTGAGACCCTGTTTCCAAATAAAGTATAAAAAATAGGTCTGGGAGTATAGCTAGCTAGAAGGAAGGAAGGAAGGAAGGAAGGAAGGAAGGAAGGAAGGAAGGAAGGAAGGAAGGAAGACAGGCAGGCAGGCAGGCAGGCACTATTTCCCTGAAGTTACTTTCTGTCCCCCATCCCATTTTTAAATCTTGGTTGCCAACTGATTTGTTTTTTCCAGTAACTACAGGGCACTTGATATGACCTTAAATAGGAAAAAAAACTAGTTCTTCACCCCCATACCACCCACTTGGAAAGGAGACTTACCCAGCCTGGGACAGAGGACCCAGAAGAAGAATGGAGGAAGCCATGCAGCTGGGAGCACCTGAGCTCTGCCAGGTTGCTTTCCATTTCTGTTACCTGCATCAGTAACAAAGTAGGGTTGTTCTTTTACTCTTTACATCATCATAAAATACTGGCTTAAAAACAAGGTGTGTTTGTGTTGCAGGCTATGGTTTTGTCGACTTCGACAGTCCCGCAGCAGCTCAGAAGGCCGTGTCGGCCCTGAAGGCTAGTGGGGTTCAAGCTCAAATGGCGAAGGTGAGTGGCGAGCATCCCTGGAGCCTGGCGCATTTGCTCCTCACTGCCAGCACATTCTCCTTTCATTCCTACCAGCTCCACTCCTTCCAAACACCCAGCAGCAGCCACTGTGGCAGACTACTTATTCCTCATACTTCAAAGTGTGAAGGAGGATTTCCAAGTACATGAAATTCACATAGTAAATTATGGAACCCCATAAGTACATTGAAAAATAGCGCCAGACTTTTGCAGGTGATCAGGTATTTGCATGTCTTTAAGATCCATGCTCTTTCCTAAAAATAACTTTAAAATCTCAGCACTCAAGCAATCCATTTCATATACATTTCCAAAGGTAATTGTGCATAGGCTGTCATCTTTTGAAGAAATATATAACTGACACATAACATTGCTTTATATGAATATGTTCCTGGTATAATGCAAATGTCAGATGTAGATGATATTTTTTCTATACAATAGATATTTTTACACATTGATTATTTATGGGATATAAATCGACTCATTAGCAATTCTATAAGGACTCTATTCAAGACTTATTTCTGGTAAACTTCTAGTATTCTAGCTGAGGAATATTGTTGAAAAGCACCTCTAGGTGAGGGATATGCCTGAATGTTAAGGAGTTATAAAATAGAGACCATAGGCTTTGGGCTTACTATTTTTTTAGCACAGCACACATAGATACTAATTATTGTAAGACATAATGCTTTTCTTGACTTTTTTTATTATGATACTTAGCTTCCAAGTTTTTTTTTTTATTGTTGTTGTTTTGTTTTGTTTGATTTGGTTTGGTTTTACTGGGAGTGGAACCCAGAGACTTTCTACCTCCGGACTATACTTCCAGACCTATTTTCTATTTTATTTGGAAGCAGGGTCTCACTAAATTGCTGAGAGCCTCACTAAGTAGCTGAGGCTGGCTTCAAACCTACGCGATTCTCCTGTCTCTGCCTCCCAAGCATGGGGATTACAAGCGTGCGCCACCATGCCCAGCTAGCTTCCAAGTTTTTACCTAGAATCTAGAATATCATAATTTAGAAATGTGAATGGAGTTGACCATTCGTCATTTTCTTTCTTTTCACATTAGGTTCCTTATTAAAGTTTAAGATTACTAATCTCCCTTTTTCAAAAATCATGCCAGACATGGTGACACACACCCATAATCCCAGGACTTGGGTAACTGAAACAGGAGGATCGCAGGTTTGAGGACAGCCTCAGCAAGTAATGAGATTCATCAACCTAGTGAGATCCTGTTATAAAATAAAAATAAAAAGTAGGGCTGGAGGTGTACCTTGGAGGTAGAATGCCCCTATATTCAAAACCCAGTGCCACAAAAAAATAAAATAAAAAATAAACACAAATCATGATGCTTTACATATATTTGGTGACTTGGAGAGGTTTGCTTCTCCAAGCAGAGTCCTAATTCCAAAGGGGCCTCAGGTTCTGTACCTCTAACTCACTTCCAAATAGCTGTGATCATTTTATTAAGAAGAACTAAGGTTCGGGAGTGTATGTTTTGAAATGGCATGCACCTTTTCAGTGTTTGTGTTCTGTAACAGGCTGTGCATTTTCCACTAAACACAACTAGGAGTCATCTTGACCAAACTGATACTTATGTCTTAGTCTTTGTTGCCCAAACACAAGTGTGAGTTGCATCCTAGTACTTATAGTGAAAATTTGAAGATACTCAGGTATTATGTCGATTTTTTTTCCATTTTGATTCTTCAGATGCTATAGGAAGTATTTTCAAACCTGACACTTGGCAGATTGATATTTTAAGTATTCTTTTTGGAGCTGGGTGTGGTGGCACATGTTTGTAATTCCAGTACTTGGGAGGCTGAGACAGGAGGATCACAGGTTTGCAGCCAGCCTCAGCAACCTCGTGAGGCCCTCCATAACAGAGTGAGACCCTATTTCAAAACAAAAGAATAAAATAGAGATGGGGGTATAGCTCAGAAACAGAAGGCTCCTGGGTTGAACCCCTAGTAACACACACACACACACACACACACACACACACACACACACACACACACAAACATGCACACACACAAGTATTCTTTTCAAAAGGGAATAACTGTATTATCTGACTTCATGAAATACAGAGGAAAATAATTTTATACTGTCTTCTGCTACTATTGAATAGTATGATCACTGCTGCATATGATCATTTCCTGAAGAACATTCCCATGTCCAGAAGGAAAGAAGGTTTATGGACATTTAAAAAATCTTTGATGGATCACACATGGTGGCTCATGCCTATAATTTCACTACTGGAGAGGCAGAGACAGGAGAATGGTAGGTTTGAGGCCAGCCTCAGCAATTGAGTGATACCCTCAACAACTTCGGAAGACCTTGTTTCAAAATAAAAAATACAAAGAGCTGAGGGTATAGCCTGGAGAGGTAGAATGTCCCTGGCTTAATTCCCAGTACCAAAAAAAAAAAAAAAAAAAAAAAGCCTGGGTTGAAGAGATATATTACTATTACCTTACCAGATAAAGGCTACTGAAGAACATGTATGCAGCTGTGCAACAATCAGGATAGAGATTTACTTTGAATAAAAGAATCAACATAGAGATCTTAGAAGTTAATTAAGAGTCATCTTTCTAAAATAATCCTTGCCACGTAACATTTGTAAAGCTTTAATATTGAGTTGATATTACCTGGAAATGTCTTGAACTCCAGGATAAACGTTAAACAGAAAATACAGACAGTAAGCATCATGACTTTCAGACTCTCTCCTGTAGCACTGTTGGAAAACGATGAGGTTTTAAGTATATTATCCTATGGGATACTTGCTTTGCATAATGATTGGTAGGATATTTAATCTGGCTCTGTAAAGAGCAGGTGACCAGATCCCCTATAAGAAGGACTCACGGGGTTCACGCAGAAAACCTCTCTCTCCTGTCCTTCGCTCTGTCCGTTTTCAGCCAGTCTGGAGAGCTCCTGCTTCCTCTTCTTGCAGATCCCATGACTTCTTCAGCCATTCTCATTATTTCAGAAAGCCCCTTCACTTGCTCTTTCATTTCAGTTGTTTCTGTTTTGTTTGTTTGTTTGTTTGGTGGTGATTTTGTGTCTATGTGTGCGTGTTTGTTCTGGTTTGTTTTACTTTTCCATAGAACGTCTTGTGAGTTTTCATATCTAAACTCCACAAACATACAAATCTTTCAATACATTTTCAGCCATTTCTGTTTGTATTTACATTGTCCAATCTCAGTATGATATTTTATTTTAATTTTTTGGTGGTACTGGGGTTCCTGGAAACCCTTCTACCTCTGGGCTACACTCCCAGACCTATTTTTTTATATTTTTATTTGGAAACAGGGTCTCTTAAGCCAGCAAGGCTGGCTTAGAACCTGCCCAATCCTCCTTTCTCCACCTCCCAACCGCGGGGATTACAAGTGTGCGCCACCACACCCGGCAGTATGATATTTTAAACAAGACATAAGGGGAAAACCTCAAGTCACATTTCAAGTACAGTAGGTAGAATCGCAGGATCATAGGCAGAGGTTTTGGAAACTGCTGAGCGTCCACAAAGGGGATGTGCATCTTCGATGTCACTAGTCAGAGGGGGGCATCACAGCCTACATACATAGCAGTTACTGACAACTATATTGATATTAGGTGACAAAGATGCGGTGTTCTGAAGCTTTCCATCCTAACATAATAATTTATTATGTGTATGTGTACACACATATACACACACACAGATATGTAACGAGTATGTTTACTTACATATTAGAAGACTGAGTTGGGATTATGGTTTATATCACATAATTTTTCCTTATTTAAAGTAGTATGAAATATTTTAACATTCACTGCCAACATGATTTGCATTATGATGTGAGACTAATGCAACAATAAAGGCATATAAAAAATAAAATTTGCCGGGCGTGGTGGCGCACGCTTATAATCCCTGCGCTTGGGAGGCGGAGACAGGAGGATCGCGCAGGTTCTAAGCCAGCCGTGCGCGCTGGCTCAGGAGACCCTGTTTCCAAAATGAAAATGTAAAAATAGGTCTGGGAGTGTAGCCCAGAGGTAGAAGGGCTTCCAGGAACCCCAGTACCACCAAAAAATAAATAAATAAATAAATAAATAAATAAATAAATAAATAAATAAAATTTGCCGGGCGTGGTGGCGCACACTTGTAATCCCCGTGCTTGGGAGGCGGAGACAGGAGGATTATGCAGGTTCAAAGCCAGCCGCGCTGGCGTAAGAGACCCTGTTTCAAAAATATAAAATAGGTCTGGGAGTGTAGCCTGTAGGTAGAAGGGCTTCCAGGAACCCCAGTACCACCAAAAATAAAAATAATAACAATAAAAAATAAAGTTAAAAAATATTTGAACAGTAACATTTTGATGCTAAATATCTGATTTCTCAAGAACAGGTTATTGATATCATGTGATATGCTTGTAATTTCAGTAGCCAGTCCTGTTTATTTGATTTTTTTTTTTTTTTTTTTTTTTTTTTTGCAGTACTAGGGATGGAACCCTTAGGAGGGGCATTCTACCTCGGAGCTACAACCCTAACCCTATTTTCTATTCCTTATTTTGAAACAAGGTCTCACTAAATTGCAGAGGGCCTCACTGAGTAGCTGAGGCTGTCTGAGAACCTGAGATCCTCCTGTCTCAGCCTCCCAAGTACTGAGATTACAAGCATGAGCCACCATACCTGGCTGGTAAAAAATTTTTAGTATCACTTAATGATGCCAAAGCTTCTCTCTCCACCTAGATTGGATCTGCCACAAAAAGGGAGCTTTGAGTGCGTGAGAGGGGGCCTGCCTGCCTTCCTTCCTTCCTTCCTTCCTTCCTTCCTGTACTGGGGATTGAACCCAAGGACATTCTACCTCCAAGCTACATTATCTCCCAGCCATATTTTTTTTTCATTATTCTTTTTTTGAAACAGGATCTCACTAAGTTGCAGAAGGCCTCACTTAGTAGCTAAGATTAGCCATGAACTTGCCATTCTCCTGTCTCAGTCGCCCAAGTACTGGGATTACAAGCATGCACCACCAAGCCCAGCATGGAATGTTTCCTTTCTATTTCCAAAGTGTGTTTTCTACTCTTCCATCAACTTCCTCTCTTCTCCTTCATGTATGTATGTATGTATGTATGTATGTATGTATTTGTGTATTTGTGTGTTTGTTTATTTGTTTATTTTGTAACCCCTCCAGGAATGGAGTAAAGGATAGACAGGTTTGTTTACCTGACTGTGATATAATCTGGTATGAATTTCTCTGGGCAGCAAGCTCTGCTTTGTGTCATGAAATGCCTTGGGTGTTTTTCTGAGCTTCCTAACCCAAACCCACCCACCTTCCCAAATTGATCTTTCTCCAATTGTCCTTTGAAGCTAGAGAATAGGTTCTTGGGCTGAAATCCTCCTAATGGACTGAAAATGACTAGTCCATTTTCAGCCTCACTCTTCTACTCTCAAGCAGCCTTCCTGGGGGGATCTAACACAACCAGGGGCCAGTTCTACCTGTTGAACAGGTAGAACAGTTCTACCTGTTGTCAGAATCTGGCCTGATTCTGACTACCTTTGCCAACCATCTGTAGGTAAGAAGTTACTTCCCCGCCACACCTATAGGCCCTTCAATCAGCCTTCCTTCTTTCAGGTGACTCCGCTTTTGAGTGCGACACAGATCCATTGAATCCAGCAAGCTCTAAGGGACACACATGGAGCTTTCTGGTGGGTTTGTTGAAGCCCCTGTTGCCTGATTGGACACAAGAGGGAAGCAGCTCATTTATTGAGACTCCAGACAAGCTTGCCTTTCTGTCCACATAAATGCTCCTTCCGTGCCTCTCCAGTCTCTTACAGGCAGACAGGAGGTGTCTGGTCATGTAAGCATCCAGAACCCATTCCCAGCCAGCTCCTTGCAAGCTCTCTTTAGGTGTTGTGTTTTCTCGCTGTGGAGTATAGGAGCTCTTGACGACTACTGTTCTGTGGCCTCTGCTGAACCAGGGTTAGAAAGAAGCCTGTTTTATCAACCTGTTAAAAAATGCACACCCATTTTTTTTTTTTTTTTTTTTGGTGGCACTGGGTTTCCTACTTCCGGGCTACACTCCCAGACCTATTTTTACATTTTTATTTGGAAACAGGGTCTCCTAAGCCAGCGCGCGTGGCTGGCTTTGAACCTGCGCGATCCTCCTGTCTCTGCCTCCCAAGTGCGGGGATTACAAGCGATGCACACCCATTTTTAAGAATGGTCCCTGAACACTTCCGTAAGCATTAGTCCCAAAGCCTGTAATGTTAAGCAGCACAGTATTTTAAATATGCACTGTTTTGAAGAAATCTTTACAATGCATTTAGTCTACACAGAACTGAGTATAGATTGGCACTTTATGTCATATCAGTGCTGTGCTTTGAATACCAGCTTCCCCATGGGTTGATAATGAGCATGGTTCAGCCCTCCTTCATATGCTTTATACTGTAAATTGGCCAGGAGAAGTGATTCCTTCTTCATCATCTGTGGGGAGGACCAGTGTGCAGGTTCAGAGATGCTGGCCAGGTGCCAACATTCTGCATAATAAGAGTTTCTTCAGGTTCCCGTAGTGACTTGACTTTCTTAGATCTGAATTCTTTTTTTTATTATTATGTCTTTATAGATGGAAAATGTATTTTTAATGCCAGCAGCTCTCTTGTTCTCTGACATAATATCAAGTGTTGTTAGTGCCCGGGTTTGCCTTAGCCTCCTAATGCTATGTGAATAATAGTGTCCTTGGCATGCTTCTTTTAGGGAGAGGATTTTAAAGAAATCTTAACTGGCTCCTGTGGTTGGCCAGTAAGGGATCCATCGCTGTCTACTTTCCTCTAGTGAGTTAATCAGGATACTATGATGTGTTGAAAACCTATAAAGTCTGATTTTTAAATAATCAGACAAAATTAAGGGACATTCATTTGAGGGGAGACAGAAATGCAGTGTTGTTTGCCATATCTGTGCCTGGATTGAGGTGAGGAAGGAAGGACCCCACAGATACTCAAAACTGAATTTTTTTTTGTGTGTGTGGTTTTTTGTGGGTTTCCTGGAAGCCCTTCTACCTCCGGGCCACACTCCCAGACCTATTTTTACATTTTTATTTGGAAACAGGGTCTCCTAAGCCAGCGCGCAGCTGGCTTCGAACCTGCGCGATCCTCCTGTCTCTGCCTCCCAAGCGTGGGGATTACAAGCGTGCGCCACCACGCCCGGCTTATATTTTTTATTTATTTGGAAACAGGGTCTCTTAAGCCAGTGAGGCTGACTACGAACCTGCGCGATCCTCCTGTCTCCGCCTCCCAAGCGCGGGGATTACAAGCGTGCGCCACCACGCCAGGCTCAAAACTGAATTTTAAAGCTGCAAGTTGAGAGAGCATTAGAGACCAGTGACTTTTTTCTTATTCATATTTTAATTTTCAGTGCATTTTGTTTTACCTGCCACATAGTAAATATTAATTTTGTTGGTAACCAAAGAAACCAATTGGTCACAGAAAACTTTCTGAGTTTGGGAGATATTGAAGATTAAGAAAACAACATTTTTCAAATCATGTCCATGGACTACCTGATGAAATGTATCAAACAAGGATGGCCTTGGGCCTTTTGAAAAGCCTGATTGTGTTAAACTTGATAGACATTTCAAATGCCTGGATTTTTTTTTTTTTTTTCAAAAAAAAATTTGGGTTCCATGAGAAGAAAAAAAACCCAGGTAGCAAGATAAAAAGATGTGAAATACAAATCA
Source organism: Muscardinus avellanarius (assembly GCF_963383645.1). NCBI lineage: Eukaryota > Metazoa > Chordata > Mammalia > Rodentia > Gliridae > Muscardinus > Muscardinus avellanarius. Next base: position 75,332,141 of record NC_137787.1, read on the forward strand.
GCATCAGTGATACCTGTTAGCAGCTGACTCCTATAGGCCTTCGGTACCTCCTCAGGCCTGTTGGGGGTCAGCAGATCATCAGGTGTTATTTGACTGGTGGTAAGCTTGCACAGTTTTCTCAATATATAGACAAACAAGCAAGAATGTTGATGTCTCTACCCAGAGGTCCACCGCACGCCTAGCGGTTTGCAGTCACTATATGCTGGTTGGTATTCAGCACAAGAGAAAACAGATGTCTGCTCTTCCTGCCAAGTCCTTTTCTTGCATTTTTAGGAACCATTCCACATGCACAGGGAGGTTTTTGTTAATTTCTTTCAGATGATGACTGAGTGCTTTATACCACGTGGGACCTCCGAGCCCCACTTTTCCACTCAAGTGAACATTAGTAGCCGTTTATCCCTCTCACAGCCAACGTGGGATCCAGTTTTCCACTTGTTAGAGAAGCCCTTGAACCCCTTCTGTGCCTAGGGACATAAAGAGGACCTTGGTCCCGCTTTTGTTTGGCCATCTATAATTGACAGAACAACTTTTTTTTTCAGACACAGCAACTTATTATTCAGATATAATAAAATAGAGTTAGGGTTGTCACTGCTTTTAAAGAGACTAAATTATCCTCCTTGTACAAAAACACCAATGACTAAAAGTATTATATGCCCCATTCACTGAGAATGTAAAATAATAAGAATGTGTGGACTTTGAGGATTAGGTATTTTTGTGCCTACTACTACCAGCTTGGGGGTTTCTGCCCATTCTTTTTTGTGTTTTTTTTTTAACTTTTAAATTACTGTAACATTGTAAGTAATGTTCACAGGACAGGTTGACCAGTAAAAAAAGAAAACATTTGCTCTAATGGTCAACCCAAATAAAGAATCAAAAAGAGTTGTTACTATCAAAAACAAATGCTAGAAAAAAGTCATAGGAAATATATAATATATATATATATATATATATATATATATATATATAGAGAGAGAGAGAGAGAGAGAGAGAGAGAGAGAATATACTTTATATCCCTATATTTAAGAATGGGCTTAAAGTCCAATTTCTTGATTCTGATTATTAGAAATTTTTTTTTCCATTGGTAAGCTTTCAAGTATAATCAAAACCTTGTAGAATGTACTTTTATTAATTTCTTTTCTGTGGTACTGGAGGTAGAACCCAGGGGCTTTTCTACCTCCAGGCTATATTCCCAGACCTATTTGATATTTTATTTGGAAACAAGGTCTCACTTAAGTTGCTGAGAGCCTCACTAAGTAGCTGAGGCTGGCTTTGAACCTGTGCGATCCTCCTGTCTCAGCCTCCCAAGCACTGGGGATACAAGTGTGTGCCACCACGCCTGGCCTTATTATTATTTCAATAGAAGTAACTAGCAGGGTGTGGTGGCACACACACTTGTAATCTCAGCATTTGGGAGGTAGAGACAGGAGGATTGTGGTTCCCAGACAGCCTCAGCTACTTAATGAGGCCCTTCGCAACTCAGTGAGACCCTGTTCCAAAAATAAAGACTAAAAAATAGGCCTGGGGGTGTAGCTCGGAGGTACAATGCCCCTGGGTTCCATCATTGGTACTGCAAAAAAAAAAAAAAAAAGAATAAAGGAAACAACTTAAACACAGATATAGAAAGTACTTCATACGTACAATGTCACCTACCCTTTAAAATTACATTATAACAGATTCTCCTATGCCTACTCTTAAATAATTACTAAAATTATAATTGTAACTTAAAAAATCCGTGATATTTTAATATATATTTTTCTTTTTTTTTTACTTCCTTTTTTTTTATTGGTGCACTGTATTCATACATCATAGTGGGATACAAACTTTTGTAGACATACATGCACACATCGCCCAGTCAGCCCCCACCCAATCCCCACCCCATTCTCTCCCCATCCCTCCCTCCCATGCTTGGCTTAGTGGTTGATATCTAGTATTATAGCAATTTATCCAAAATTAAAAATGATAATCTCACATAACAGTTTCATTTGTCTGATACCAAGCTTTTGATAACTTAAAGATAACATTTCAATATTTCTTTTTACTTTGTTTCTTACCAGAGAATATTTTTTTTCTATTTTTTAGGTGAAACTATCATATATTTATATATTTATTTTTCAGAAAAAAACTCTATCCTAATATGGAATATGGACTCTAGATACCCAAAACGATCTTGAAAAAGAACAAAGCTAGAAGATATATATTTTCTGATTTCAAACCATATAAAGCTACAATAATTGAAACAGTGTAGTACTATTCTAAAGGCAGATATATAAACCATTGGAGTTAAATAAAAGCCTAGAGCTAAATTCTTCCCTATATTGTCAAGTTATTTTTGACAAGGTTTCCTCGAACATTTGGTGGTGGAAATAATAATCTTTTAACTAAATATTGTTGAAAAATAATAATTACATGGAAAAGAATAAAATTGGACCCTTACCTAATCCCATATACAAATATTAACTCAAAATAGATAAAAGACCTAAATATAAATCTTAAGACTATAAACTTTTAGGAGAAAATCTGGGTCATAAAACCTCACAACATTGAAATTGGCAGTGATTTCTTGGATATGATTTCAATGGCACAGGCAACAGAAGAGTATACAAACTCCCTAAAAAATAAAAGAAAATATTGTATATCCAAAGACAATGGAAACAGAGTTAACAGTTACTAATAGAATGGGATAAAATATTTCACAAATGCTATATCTGAAGGTATATTAATATTCCAACTAGAAATCCTAAAAATTAACAACAATAAAGGCAAACAATACCATTTAGAGATAGGTAAAAGACTAACATAAATAATGAATCTCCACAGATAACCAATCTTAGTTGTCTGTTGGATGGAAAATCATGTTTCTCTAGTTCTGGAGTGTGTTACCTATTTCTTCTTTGTAGTTAATCTCTTTGAGTATTTTCTCTAGTGCTGGTTTTGAAGACATAAATTCCTTCAGTTTCTGTTTGTCATGGAAGCTTCTTATTTCTCCATCTAATTTGATAGAAAGTTTTGCTGGGTAGGAAATTTTTGGCTGGAAGTTGTTTTCTTTCAGAATTGGGAATATGTTACTCCAAGCTCTTCTGGCTCTGATAACTTGGTTTGGGAAGTCTGGAGTGATTCTAATTGGTTTGCCTCTGAATGTCACTTGGCCCTTTGCTTTTGTTGCCTTTAAGATTCTCTGCTTGGCTTCCACATTGGTCATTTTGACAATTATGTGGCGTGGGGATCCTCTTCTCCGATCCTGTCTAAAGGGAGTTCTATAAGTTTCCTGGACCTGTGTATCAACCTCTTGCTTTATGTCTGGAAAATTTTCTGCTATTACTTCCTTGAAGAGATTGTTGATCCCTTTGGTTTCACTTTCTTTTCCCTCCTCTATTCCAATTATTCTTAGGTTAGCTCTCTTAAAATGGGCCCATATTTCTTCAATATCAGATTCCTGCTGTCGGATATTTTTTTCTAGATTAGAAACTATGCGTTCATTTTTGGAATGATCATCTTCTAAGAGCGAGATTCTGTTCTCCATGTGTTCTAATCGGTTGTTTGTGCTTTGAATTGAGGCCTTTACTTCATTAATTGCATCCTTTATCTCCTTTTGGCTCTCTCTGAGTTCTTTTCGAAGCACCTCTATTATTTCTACAGTTATTTTCCTGATTTGCTCTTCTAGAAATCTCTGATTTTCTGTTTTATTGAGTTCTGATGTTGTGGGCATTCATTGCTCCAGTATTATTTCTCTTTCCCATGATTTCGGAAGTTTGTGCCTTCTCTGGGTTCTTCCCTTGGGTCACTATGACTTCACTTAAGGTGTTCTGGATCTCGAGTCAGTAGTATCACAGACCCCACTACTCCTTAACTGGGTTGTATCACAGAGTCTCCGACCCAGAGAGTCAATAGAGGCTGCTTTAGACTGTGGGGGGTGCCAGGTTGCACATTCTCCTATGGTGTGATATCTCTGCCACTGCCCCTCCCCCACTGGGTCAAGTCCCAGGGAGTACAGTACTGGGATTTCTCCTCTGGGGCCCGCAATTTGACTCACTGTTCTTGAGTACGCAGATGTAGCTGTACTGGCTTCGCTGAATTCGCTGCTGCTGCCGCTGGTGGCAATATGGCACCGCTGCTACACCCTTGGCCGTGGGGCTGGTGTTTTTCTTCTTGGTTTTGATTTCCACTCTGAATCCCTGCAGCGTGTGCTGAGCTCAGCCACTGGGAGCTTTAGATGCTCCCTGCACCGAGAAATCCCGCCTGGCTATTTCGCAGTGGCTCACCTCGGCTTGCTGTAGCCGTCCGGTGAACTCCTCGCTGCCGCCGGCAGTAAAGCGCTGCTGCCGCGTCTGTGGCTCTGTTCTCAGTCTGCTTTCTCTCTGGAGCCTGGTGATTTTTTGTTTCTCTGGTGATGGTGTTTTCTGGCTATGAAAGGCGCTGATTTTGTGGTAATGGAGATTGGTTGTTAGCGGGGCTCTTAAGCCCCGCTTTTCTCGGTTGCCATCTTCTAATATATATTTTTCTATGTAACATTTTATGTATGTATGTGATGCTGGGGATTGACTCCAGGGGCATTCTACAAACTCTAAGCAACAACCCCTATTTTATTTTTTTTCTCAAAATTTAAAAGTATATTTTTGTTTTTTAATATGCTTTTATTGGTTCGTTAGTCTCACATAATGTAAATCATGTTGAAACAGGGTCATGTTAAGCTGCTGAAGGTCTCCCTAAGGTGTTGAGGCTGGCTGGCCTCAAACCTGCGATCCTCCTGTCTCAGCTCCCCAAGAACTGGCATCACCAGGCTTGACTCCTGTGTAACATTTTTGTGGCATGCCTTTGTCTGAGGAGTATTTTAATGCCTTTTAACCAGGGGGGGGTTATTCTGAATCTGACTGAACACAGTTCAGCATCTTTCCAGTTTTCATCATGTCACTCATCTGCTTTTGTGCCTCTCAGATTTCCCCAGTTTTCAAGGTGACTTTCAAACTCCAGCCCTTACTTTTTCACTGCCCAGAGAAGTGAAATCAAATGACAGACATGGTGTAGCACTGAGCGTGGTGGTGCACTACTGTAATCCCAATACTTGGAAGGCTGAGAGAGGAGGATCTCGGGTTCAAAGTTGCTTCAGCAACTTAGCAAGACCCTGTTTTCTAAACAAAAAATAGTTTAAAACAAAAAGGCTGGGGGTGGAACTCAGAGGTAGAACACCCCTGGGTTTAATCTCCAGTTAAAAAATGAATAAAAAACAAAAGCATGGCATTTATCTCTATTAAAACTCAAACTGTTAGAGAGCAGATTACAAATTTATCTGACTTTTCTTTTTCTAAAAAACATTTTTATTGGTGCATTGTATTTATGCATCATACTGGGGGGAAAATCTTGTGTTGACATAAATGCACACATCACCCAGCCAGGCCCCACCAAGTCCCCACCCCACTTTTTTTTTTTTTTTTTTTAAAGACTAAGCACACGACATTAAGGAAGTTTTCTAGCTCTGGCAAGGCTACTTTAGCTTTTGCTCAAAGCCTCTTCTGGGTACATAGTCCAGAATGTTTGCTGATAGCATTCCTTAAGTGGGCAAGTCTAAGCAGCAGTGACTGGCAAAGTAAAGGCAATCTCCTCAGCTACCATTTCAGCCTTGAGATTCCGCTTGTGCCTCAAGACCCAATTTCTCTGAACAACATTTTCCCTCATCTCCCCTGTCTATCCTTCCTTTGTGATCCACACACACTTAGCCTTAATTATATGTGCCCAGGTCACCTCTACTTATCTGGAAGCTGCTAGAAGGCAGGACTGGGGTTATAGTTATTTTATATTGGGAATCTGGGATGTGCTAGATGCATTGAAAATGTCCTTTAGCAGTATGAGGCCACAGGTCCCACCTGCAGGGAGAAAGAACGCTGGTTTTTTTTTTTGTTTGTTTTGTTGTTGTTGTTGGTGGTGGTGGTGGTGGTACTGGGGTTCCTGGAAGCCCTTCTACCTTCTACCTCCGGGCTACACTCCCAGACCTATTTTTATACTTTTTTATTTGGAAACAGGGTCTCTTATTCCAGCACAGCTGGCTTCGAACCTGTGCAATGCTCCAGTCTCCGCCTCCCAAGTACAGGGATTACAAGTGTGAGCCACCACACCCGGCTAGAAAGACCGCAGTTTATGTTGCTGTTTATGTCTGCTGGTATGGGACCAGATTTCCATAGTATCAGCTACCCATTTGCACTGAAGAAAAGCTTCTGAGACTTAGGAAGTTAGGGCCCAAAAGAGTTGGGTATCCAAAGAATTGTACAGTTTACGGGGTAAAGTTGGTGAAGGTATAAGTGAAGTGGAAATAAGGGGATAGACTTCTTACCTAGTCTTGGAAGAATTTGAAAGCTTTAATACCTAAAACCATTTTTATTGATTTTTTTCTATTTGGAAACACTGTCTCTATTGTCCTATAGCTATTAGCCTTCCAGTTTTTAGACATGAAAGTTATACTTGATATAACTGACAGGAAAAGCTTTTGCTCAGCTCAAGGTAATCAGTGACATCACACTGAACTTAATTTCAGCTCAAACAAAAGATAGTCACCATTTTGTTTAGCCTTTGACTGCTTAGAGGGTAAATATTCACTTGTTTTGAGCATTTGATTATTTTTAACATTTTCTTGGACCTACCTATGAGAAACCCTGAGAAGCTGCAAGCCAGTGCTCTGTACCTTTGGGGCTGGCCTGGCTGTACACCCTTCTTTGGTGTCAGAAACAGGAGTTTTAAGGACAGCACTTATTGCCCATTGTTGTAGGTCTTTGACAACTTTAATTCTTGGGAAGACCAGGATATTTGCCAATTCCTAGCATACCAAATTATTATTTATTCTTGCCATGCTGGGAATTGAACCCCATGAAATGAACCTCATACATACAAGGCAAGGTCTCTACTGAGCTATACTCCCAGCCACATATTATTTTAAATCTTACGGAGTAAGTAGAACACAAAAGGTTGGTGTTCACTTTTACTTGTATTTGTACAAAATATTTTCCTTTCAGGTTTAATTAATGCTAAGATCCTTTGAAAAGACATTATACAAATTCAAACATGGATAGTACGTTACATATACTTTTAAAGTACTATGCATTTTGAAAATCTGGAAAGTTATGAGTGTCCTCTTCTGTTGCCAAAGGCTAAACCATAAACTAATGACTTTACTAATAGTGCGTATTAAAGAAAAAGCATGAGCTCTCATATGCCTCACTATATAAAGATACCATTGGTTAATAAGATCAAAAGAAAGGCTGATTTTAAATTAAGACTTCGCTAATCTTACACTTGCAGAAGTGAATTTTGAATTGGTCAGAAAATATTCTAGTTGTCAGGCCAGCCTTCTCCCTGACAGTTTGGATCTATTCTTCATAAATACACATAGAAGTTACTGGCTTTCAGGGAACTCAGTCGTAAATCTTTGATTGCACATAGCTCTACCCCAACAAAGAAAAGTTGGATAGGAAATTAAGAATATTGCTTCTCAGATTTTCATACACATACGAATCACCTGCACATCTTGTTAAAATGCACTTCTGATTCTACAGGGCTGGGTAGGGGCCTGGGAGTCTGCATTTGTAGTAAGCTCTTGGGTGGTTCATACTAGTAATGCTGGCCCCTTCTTTTGTGTAGCAAGAATTTAACCAGTTTGTCTTCCCCTTCAGCTTGTCCACGATTCTCAAATTTGCTCTGCCCACATTTAGTTATATGGCTTTGAGTTTCTTTTTGGATTAAGTTAGGAGTCCTTTTTCCATTGATGATCACTACTCAGAAGTTGTAGGGACTTTGCCATAGGGCAGAGAAGGGGAGTTGAGGGTAAGCTCATATTGGACTCCATATGACTTATCTAGAATCTTCCTGCACATATCTCTAAATTAAATTATTAGCACTAACAGCCTCCTGCGCAATAGTGTGCCTAAAATGGACTCCTAAAATTAGCAGTGGAGGAGAGGTTGGTTATTTTTGGAAACACTGAAAAGAGCTGAGAGTTGTGGTTTCCTGAGGGCATCCTCTTCAACTCGGTAGTGCCTGCCAGCAGTGCCATTTCCAATCTGCTGAGAAGGGCTCCAGGGGCTCCTGTCTGACCTCTGTGCCTGCGCAAGCTCCAGACACTATTTTCAAGTGTCTGAGATGACTTAGGTATTCTATACACCCTATGATCTCCCAAGGTAGCACTTTAAGAGGATTTGAGCAAGCTGGGCGAGGCAACACACACCTGTCTGTAATCCCAGTACTTGGGAGACCCAGAAAAGAGGATCACAGTTTCAGTCAGCCTCAGCAACTTAGCAGAGCCATCAGCCCATAGATCTTGTTTCAAAATAAAAAATGAGGTAGAACATCCCCGAGTTCCACCAAAAAAAAAAAAAAAAGAATTTTAGCAAAAAGTGCCTCCATAAAAATACATCTCACCTTCTGATGAACATTGATAGACAATTCTCTGTTCTGCTTTAGCAACAGGAACAAGATCCTACCAACCTGTATATTTCTAACTTGCCCCTGTCCATGGATGAGCAAGAACTTGAAAATATGCTTAAGCCCTTTGGACAAGTCATTTCTACAAGGATACTGCGTGATTCCAGTGGTACAAGTCGTGGTGTTGGCTTCGCCAGGTAAGCATGCTGCCCGTCTTTATTATATCAACAACAATAACTCTGCCAAGTTAACCTAGAAAATAAAACGTGACCAAGAAGAGTTTAAGTCAGAGAGCTAGTTGTGCTAGTTGTTTTGTGAGCTCAATTTACATGGATATTTTTCCTAATCTTTTGAAAGTTCATTAGGATTCTTAAATCTGAGTACACTAAATATTTGGTGGCTCATGGCAAGAACTATCCCATGAGCAAGTATGTATCTTATATTTTGATTAATTAGATTGGGATGCTTCTCATTTCTTCAGTATGACTAGTCTCCTAAATTTCACAAATAAATAAGCATGTTTTTCTTTTATTGGGCAGAAATTTGATTTATCATCAATAAAATAAATTAGATATCTGAATTAAATACTTCAGACAGTTAAGGGAGTAAGAAAAGGATAAGACACCTAACTACCACATAAATTTAACTATTAACATGGTTTAATTATTACTTTAGGTTTTTTTTTTTAATCTATGTTCCATATATAATGAAAGTGGCCTTATTTCTTTCACTTAATTTTTAGCCCTTCCTTCCCAGAAAGGGCACTTTATCTAAAGAAGAAATATTAAACAGAAAGAGCTTTGCTTTTTGTCAAAGTTCTAATCCTAAAGCCCATGTAAAAAAAGCTGATTTTACATTCTTTATTATTTAGGAACTTATTAATAATATAAAGTAACAGATAATGTCTGCATGTTTTAAATTATTAGATATTTGGAAGGAAAAAATTCTATACAACCAATTCTCATAGACCTGTGATATCAATAAAGCATTATTACTACATATTTATTATTTATTTATTTATTTATTTATTTATTTATTTATTTATTTATTTTGTGGGTCTGGGGATGGAACCTAGGGACATTCTAACTCTGAGCTACACTCCCTGCCCTATTTTTTATTCTTTATTTTGAAACAGGGTCTCACTAGTTGCAGAGAGCCTCACTAAGTAGCTGAGGCTGTCCGCAAACTGCGATCCTCCAGTCTCAGCCTCCTGAATGCTGGGATTACAAGTGTGCACCACCACGCCCGGCTTACTACATATTACTTTATATATGAGAAAATCGAGTCACCAGAGGAATTTCTCCATTGTCACCTAGCTGCCAAGTCCTGCCTAGCAAGGGCCACTACTTGGTACTTCTCACTTCTATTCTGTTGCTCTGCTAGGGCAGACAATTTTATAATAAAACTAAAGTATCGGCCGGGCATGGTGGCGCACACTTGTAATCCCCACGCTTGGGAGGCAGAGACAGGAGGATCGCACAGGTTCGAAGCCAGCCACGCTGGTTTAGGAGACCCTGTTTCCAAATAAAAATATAAAAAATAGGTCTGGGAGTGTAGCCTGGATGTAGAAGGCCTTCCAGGAACCCCAGTACCACCAAAAAAAGCTAAAGTATCAGTAGGAAGTCACCAAGGGCCCATCTGCAGTATACTCTACATTGTGTAAAAGGGTCCAGGTGAGCCACTCAGTGTCATTTCATCACGTCTGTGGATGCTCTTCTGAAATCAGAGCACATGTGCCAAGACTGAACCCAGTTAAGCTCTATTGTTTTTCAAACTTTCACTATCGATTAGAACTAAGGGGCAACTTTCTAAGTAGTCCAGGAAGGTGGTGCATTTTGAATAGAATATCTAGTGCTTCTTCTATTGAGGAAAAAAATACTTGCAGTACTTTGACCCCCCAGAAATGTTTCTCAAATGTTTTTAGCCACTGATAGATATAAAACAAGTTGTAAAATTAGGCTCCAGTCTTTAATCATTCCTCCAAAGCCAAGATGACAAAGAAGGTACATAATTGACTTTACTATTTTAACTTTCAACCTGAAACAAATGTAAAAAACATGTAAGGCACACCCTCTGATTGACACCAGCTCTTATTATGACTCTTCAAACTGTCATTTTCTTAATTCTTAAAAGACCATCTTTAGCTGGATGTGGTGGCACATGCTTTTGTAATCCCAGTACTTGGGAGGCTGAAACAGGAGGATCACACATTCTTGGCCAGCCTCAGCTACTTAGTGAGGCCCTCTGCAACTTCGTACAGAATAAAAAATAGTGCTAGGGGTGTAGCTCAGAGGTAGAATGCCCTTGAGTTTCATCCCCAATACAGCAAAAAAAAAAAAAAAAAAAAGACCATCTTTAAAACAAACAATATGCTTGTTGTAAGAAGCAAATACACTGGTATTTTAAGCAATTGTTTGTTTTATTACTAAGTAAACTATTATATATTGATTTTCAATTTTCCAACAATTAGGATAAAATCATGCAATTGATATGCTTGGTATTAAACACTCTGGATAAAATTTATTCTTTTATGATTTAGGGGGTACTCTGTTATCAGTTATTTTACTCTAAAGTACAAAATCGATAGATAAATAAAAGAATAAGCCCTTTTTCCCTTATCACATCCATAGTTTTGCTAGATTTTCGTTTGTATCTAGTAAACCTAAGAGAATGTTTATGCATGCACAGAACAAAATGAAAATGGAGAGACTTCTAAATATTTGTAAATTTTTTAATAAATAGGATGGAATCAACAGAAAAATGCGAAGCTGTAATTGGTCATTTTAATGGGAAATTCATTAAGACACCACCAGGAGTTTCCGGTATGTTGTTTGTATAAAATTTTATCAGCCTTTTATATAATGTGTGTATGACTTTAGCACACGATAGCTTTTATATTAAGGGGAAAAAAGCTCTCTTGCTTACTCTTTAAAATTCATTTCTTTGGTGCTGGGTATGGTGGTGCACACTTGTAATCTCAGCATTTGGGAGGCTGAAACAGAAGGATCACAGATCACAGACAGTCTTCATACTACTTAGGCCCTTTGCAACTCAGTGAGACCCTGTTTCAAAATAAAGGATAAAAAATAGGGCTGGAGGTGTCTCTTAGAGGTAGAATAGCCCTGGGTTCTATCACCAATACCACAAAAAATATATTTATTTTTTTTTCTTTGTACCAACAAAGAAATAAGACTTAGAAATTCACCTCTTCCCAGGCACCTGTATGTCTAGACCCCTGCTCTGGATCTGACTCTAATGTGTTTAGGAATCCCTCCTTCTCTGATGCATCAGCCATCTTCGAACCCACTTATGGCCATCCTCTGTAGACCTCCTACCCCTGGGCACTTCCACTGAGGAGTGTGATACCTTTCCATCCCAGTGGTGCCTGGTCCTCAACCCTGTGGCCTTTATGTCCAGTCTGCTTTAGTCACTCCACCATGTTGTCCCAGTCTGTGTTGTCATTTCCAAGAACACTAACCCAGGAGCTTTTCATGCCAAGGACACATACACTCTCACTCCCAGGACACCTGATCTGAAATACAAAGGATCCCTTCATGTTCACTGTTTACTGGACTTTCGTATCTGCTTCTTGTCCCTACAAAGTCTGGTCTCTATTTTTGAGCATGAAAACCATTTCTTTCATGACATCTTCAGTTTTCCTGTACACCAACCTGTGCTCAGAACTGCTTGGAGGAACTGGAATTGCCCCTGCAGCAATCCACCCTCACTGATCACGTCACCCCAGGCCACTGATGCCAGGGCATACTGTATGTCTGCGGCTTGACCAGACCCTCAGCCGTGCTGGCCCTTACCAAGCTGCAGTCCCTACCCAGCTCTAAGCAAGTGACTTCACTTCCTGTCTGATGGACAGCCTTGAGATGGGCAGATGGAAATGCTGTCAGCTTCCTGCATCCTCCTACTTGGGGGACCATACCTATACCCATCTTACCTCTCTCCTTCCCTAAGGTATCAAGGAGGGCTTCAGAGCTGTCTGAGGCCCTGTACTATCAGGATCTTACTGTGCCTCTTTTCCTATAATTTCAATCTCTGGATTTTTCTTACATTCACTTTTTTCCAATAGAACTGAAAACTTTTAGTTTTAATAAGATAACAGATCTCTGCAAGACTAATTGGTGAGGAAACAAAATGTACAAACAATACTAGAGACAAAAAAAAATGGTGAACCTAACTACAAAAGACATTTTTAAAATCACAGAATTCAATGAACATATGTGTGAACTACTTTATGGTAAAACTATTTTAGAAAAGAAACCAATTTGTGTTTGAGATCGTTCAAGTCTGTGCTCTTAAAGCTAAGCACTGCTCCTGTCTAGCTCCTCCTCCAGAAAATGTTTCAAAGTGTAGTCTTCACTTCCTCTTGCACCATTCCTACTTCAGCTCTCTCCAATCTGACATCTCCCCCAACCATGCAAAATAAACTCCTCGTGTTAAACTCACTTATTGCTTGCCAAGATAGCTCAATCTAAGTGTCTTCAACAACTGAAATTTAGTGTCTCAGAGTTCAGAGAACAGAAGTCCAAGGTCAGGGTGTGGCAGGGTTGGGTCCTCCTGTGGGCTGGGAGGAAAGGACTGCCTACCCTCTCTGCTGGGTTTCTGGGCATCTTCTCCCAGTGTCTCTTCACACGCTCTTCCCTGAGCGTGTCTGCCTCTGTGGCCAGATTTTCCCTTCTGATGAGCATGCTGGGATAAGGCCCACCATCATGCTTTCATTTTTACCTTAAAGTCCTTATCTCTAAACAAACATTCTCAGGTACTGGGAGATTACCACTCTTTTTTTTTTTTTTTTTAAGTTTAAAAGGGTCAACCCACTTGCCACACCCTTGCTCCTGATGATGGAGCCTAGAGACTTTCCTCACTTTCCTTATTCTGTGTCTGTCTGTTGTATGAACTGTCTGGTCCTTCACTCATCCCTAAAATGTGCCCTCCCTTCACTTATGTTGTACCTGTCTGTTGTCTTCCTGTCTTGTATTTTTTGTCTTGGGGGACTCTATTCTGTTTACTCTTAATTGTTGATATTTCCCTGAATTCTGCTCCTGGCTCACAGTTCTGATAGATCTCAACTACTGCTTGGGTGACCCTCAGACATTCATCTCTTTCACAGCTTTTCCCCCTTGATTGTCAGGTTGCCTGGCCTCAGTCACCTTATGTCATCCACTCTAAAAGTAAACTGGCCGCCGTCCCAACAATCCTGTTCCTCCCATCATTTCCCTTTTCTCAGTTAGTGGAGCCAGCATCCACCCAGGCACCCAAGCCAGAAACCCAGACTAGATTCCTCCAGACCCTGTGTCCTTCATCTCTCACATAGTATGAAATGCAAGTAGTCACTCAAGACCTTGCATTTTTCTTCCTGATTATTTCTAGAATCTGCCTTCTGCCTCCACTCCTCCTATCACTGCCCAGTGTAACTCCATATTATCTCCTACCTGGGCCACTACCGCATCTTCATGATTGCCTGTCTTGTCTGGCTCTGTGTCCCCCAGATGGCTCCCTGAGTGCAGCCAGAGAGATCCAGATAAAACCTGTGCCTCTGTGTCACTTTACTGCTAAATATCATCTCCCCTTCCTCTTCCAATGGAAAGATCCAGAACTCTTAGAGTGACATTGAAGGGCAAAGGTGCCGCTGCCCTTGCTTCCCTCAGTCTTCTCCACCTCCATCCCCTGCCTTCCTCTGCAGCCTCTTCCAGTACTAAACCACATGCAGCATCATTTCTCTTTGCTTTCTCTCTTCTAGTTTGCATTGCCTCAGATCCCCATTTCCCCCTTTAACCTGGCTGACTCTGCCTCAACCTCAAGGACTGTGCTCACAGCCTGCCTCCTCCGTAAAGGGATCTTCTCTATCCTGGTTGGATTGTATTGTGTCTGCAGAGCGCACTGAGGATCCTCACCTTATCATTCAGCCCATCCCACTAAACTGGAAGCTCCTGGAAGTCAGAAACTATTTTCTCATCTTTTTATATTCATCCCTAACACAGTGTTTGAACTGTGCTAAGCAGCAGCCAATGTTTGTTGGTTCTGAATTAATTTCACTACATTATAACACCAAGACAGTACTACCACCTTGCAAGCTAGCATATGGAGAAAACACTGAAATGCCTTCTGATTTGCAGCCAGCCCCTAGCATGTGGCCTGCCAGCAGGGAGGGAGTCTCAAGGAAACTTAGAAACCACTTCACTTGCTTGGAAGAAAAGGACCTGACATTAAAATAAAATAAAAAAGAGGGAGAGAGAAAGAAAAAGATATCTGCTCCCCTGTATCTCTTCTCCCTCATAATTTAATCTTCTTATGTTTAGCTGGCATTAACATACCTTGGTGCTTCCCAGTGTGTATTTCAGATCAACAAGCCTGACTTTTTTCAGTCCTTACGTCCTGCTAACAGCTACTTTCCCACCTCTGCCCGTGTGTGCCCTAGGGTTAAAGTTGGAGTCTCACTCTGAGTTGAAGAGGGAGGGGTCCTCTAACTGTGCTAGCCTGGCCACCTGCATGTCAGAGAATCTGCGTTGATTAGCTATGTCAGTAAGATTTGTCCCAACACTCATATGGGAGAGCTGGACTTGAGCTCCTCTCTAAGCCAGGGAGGAGTCTCTTGAAGTGAGCAGTGCAGTTGTTTGACTAAACAGCCTCCTCCGTGTGTCTCCAGCGCTCACCACTTTTTATATGCTAAAATACATAGCACTGAAGTAAGTAGATCTCGTGGACTGAACCTAACAGAAAGGCTGCCAGGCCCAGCTCTAGAAGCGATCCTAGAGGCCATAGGTAACATGCGTCCCAGTTTTTCACACAAGACATGACAGGAAAGCTTGGGGTATTTTGAAGTTAGATTAATTCTGGCCAGGCGTCATGGAAGTGAGCAGTTTCTCCAAGATCGTGCATGTATAACTAGTGTTCAATATTTATCCTCTTGTAGCTTCAAGGTTCTGTCTTTAACCCGGTAACTGATGGTGACGATTAGGGATTCACTTTAATTTTCCGTATCCAGTTGAGTTTCATTTCATAGAGGAACTAATTTGTAAGTCGGTGCAATACCACAGGCTATACTTGCTCTTGTAGCAGTAAAACCTGACAGCGCACAACTTCTGTGGATGTATCTGAAAGTGAACTGCCTCCAGGCACAAGTTTGGAGCATAAAATACAAGACCTGGAAGGATGCTGTTTCAAGGAACTCAACCCTGTGAAAGAACTCCATTTTTGTGATTTAGGCATTTCATTTTCTTTCAATTCAAGCATTGTTGATGAGAAAAGGGACGAAAAATGAGTATTTTTAACCTTCACTCGAGTAAATGCAAGAGAGCCTTTTGCAAACGCTGCTGGTCGGGCCTTCTGAGTTTGGCGCCTGTTCCAGCTGGCCTCTCTCTGCTTCCCCGAGTCATCCACTGCATGCCCACAACCCCCAAGCGACAGTCCCTTTGAAGAGCTAGCCATTCATCCGCCTGCTCATGTCCCCTTAGCTCTTTCAGCTCATGCTTGTATGTGGCAAGGAAAGTTCAAGACTTTCCTTTCAAGACAAATGCATCCAGAACACATTTTTTTTGATCCTGATCAATCTGAGATAAGATCTTCCAGTTCCCCAAGTGAAATAGATCTCAGGGTGTCACAGGTTAAACTTGAACAGCTTTTTTTTTTTCCTCCACAGAACTTCATGGTTTTGTCCTTTGTTTTCTTTGAAGTAAGTTCATAGACTGTTGGCCACACCCCAAAAAGAAAAACTTTGATTTCCAAACCACATATCAATGATTGTAGGACCCTCTCTGTACCACTGTGGCTGGTAGAGAATAGTTTCTTTCAAGTTGTGCCAAGTGACACAGGGGGCACAAGAAGCAGACGGGTTCCATCTATGTTGTGAGCCTCACTGCCTGGGGTACAATTTTGCTGTCAAGATATCCTGTATACCCTGAATCGGCTCTTGATTCTGTGCTATTTCTCCGTGTTTAATGATCTTTCCTGTGTATTAGTCTTGGTTCCCAATGAGGTTGCAAGTTATTTGGGGGACAGAAGCTGTGTTTTATTTTTAATTTTGTGCCAGGCCCAGGAGGCTCATGCATCGTCACCCAGTATACCAGCATGTGGTTTCCAAGAGCAGTTTCCAGGGAGGGCTCAGCCCAATAAGCATAGCTGTTTTGAGGGCTTGTTAAAAACCTGCTTGTGCCAGGCGTGGTGGCGCACACTTGTAATCCCCACGCTTGGGAGGCGGAGACAGGAGGATCACGCAGGTTCCAAGCCAGCTGCGCTGGCTTAAGAGACCCTGTTTTCAAATAAAAATATAAAATAGGACTGGGAGTGTAGACTGGAGATAAAAGGACTTCCAGGAACCCCAGTACCACAAAAAAAAAAAAAAAAACCCTTCTTGCATGTGAGTGAGGTTGAACTGCACCTGCCTTTAGGGTGGGTTTGAAATGTACAACACAGGACTTGGAAGCACACCATTGAAGTGAGTTTAGAATCTCCCCAAAATAAGTCTCTCCAGTGTACTTAAGAACCCACAAAGGTTTTGAAATCATTTTCAACTTCTCTGGGCTTATTTTTTTTTCTTTTCTTGTGCATATAATATGAGAATTTACTTTGAATACTGGTCAGTTTATTAGATAGTACTCTCTCTCCTTTCTTAATATTGCTTATTATGACTGCTTTATAACATCAATTTCTGCATGAAGTGCATATGATTATCATCAGTAGAACCAGATGAAAAACCAAAATATTGGCAGGCATGGGGAAATTGAATGAGCCTCTGCTTGAATATTTAAATAATGCAGGCTCATTACCAGGCAGATAGAACATTTCATAACTACAGTCAGAGGATGGCTTCTTCCATAGTGCATGTTGTCTAGCAGGCATAAGCAGGATGATCCGGGATGGTTCCTGTCAGAGCACTTGGATTCTTGCATGGTTAGCAGTTGGCATATGACACTGGAGCCAAGTACAGAAAAGAAACCTGCTTCAGCCGAGACAAAAATCACATCCCGACACAGCTCTTGTCCTGATGTGCTAGAGTTCTCGAAGAGTATCTGCTGGTCTTGACTCACTAGCAGGGAGCAATCAATGTCCCTGCTAGCGCCTAGACCAGAAACATCCCCCACCTCACCTCCAAGAAAGAGGAAACTCGCTTTAGATACAGTCCCCAAAGATACTTTCTGAAAATAAATGAGCTGAACAGTGAGCTCATCTTACCTGTGACACTTGAAGTCCTAGTGGCAGGAGTCCTGCTGCACACAGGAGGGGTCACCGTCCTGTATCACCCACCCTCCCACCAGCACATTCTTTCAGACTCAGGTGACATGACTGGGTTTCCCCAAGCCATCTGCTCCCCCACCTGGCCTGAGGCACTGCACAATATAGAACTTTATAGTTCTGTAAACAAAGCAGTCCTGGTGGAAGTCAGGCCCCAGAGAGGAGCTCTAGCGGTGCCCTTTGGGGGTAGGATGGCAGAAGCCATAGAAACGGGACTAAGATGGGAAAGGATGTTGTGCTCATACACAATGATAGTTATTGGATCTCTAGGGTGAGATTTTTTTTTTTAAAGCAAAGCCCCAGGTAGTCCTTTGAATGTTGTTAGACGAGGCATTTTTAAAAATAGCCTATGTTATCAGAAATAAAGTTAATGATGGGTGCTGAGCAGACAAGCTTTCCAAAATTGATGGAAAAGCTTCTGGTTGGAGCAGTTTGCATACTACCAAATGTTGATTGAGATAAAGTACTGCATGACTAGAAAAAAATGGGAGTTTGGTAGGAGAGGTCTTTCTAGCCATTACTGTAGTCAGCATCTGAAGGGGGAAGACCTAATTTAGGACACATTGAAGAGAAGGTCCAATTTCCCAAGTTTTCACATAGTTTGATAAAGAAAAACATTTAGAATTTACAGGCATAGGCTCTTCCTCATAATACCCTTTCCAAGTCAGTAAAGCAGCACCTGTAAAAGAAAGTTGTGCCGGGTATGGTGGTACACACCTGCAATTCCAGTACTTGGAAGACTGAGACAGGGGAATCACAGGTTTCAAGCCAGCCTCAGCAATTTAGTGAGACCTTCTACAACTTAGCAAGACCTTATTTCAAAATAATAAAAAACGGCTGGGTGTGTAGGGTAGAGGTAAAATGTCCCTGGGATCAATCCCCAGTATCACAAAAAAAAAGAAAGATGTTTGTTCCTACATCTATATAATGTTTTTGTTTTTGTTGTTGTTGTTGTTGTTGTTGTTGTTGTTGTTTGGGTATTTTTACACTGGAGATTGAACCCAGAAGCATTCTACCTCTAAGCTACACTCCCAGACCAATTTTTTTGATTGTTTATTTTGAAACAGGGTCTCACTGAAAGTTGTGAAAGGCCTGTCTCAGCCTCCCAAGTACTGGGATTACAAGTGTGAGCCACCATACCTGGCTCACGTAGAATTTTTATTAAAAAGATATTTCTCTAAAAGAGTGCTCTCTTCTGTTGACCAAGTGGGTTTTCATAAAATGGAGTACATTTTCATTCCTTCTGAACTTCAAGCCCCATGGAGATGAGAACACTAATGTATCTGCCACTGGATCACTAGTTCTTACGTACCTAGCACATAGACAATAAACATTTTTGCTGAAACATAGACCAGAGAGAATTTTGACAGAGGAAAGAAGCAGTTAGAATTTTTTTTGGTGGTACTGGGGTTCCTGGAAGCCCTTCTGCCTCCGGGCTACACTCCCAGACCTATTTTATACTTTTTTATTTTTGGAAACAGGGTCTCTTAAGCCAGCGCAGCCCTCCTGTCTCCGCCTCCCAAGCACAGGGATTACAAGCGTGCACCACCACGCCTGGCGGTTAAAATTTTTTTAAATAGGAAATTTGTTTGTCTAAGATTAGGGATACCTGTTTGTGTACACACACACTTGTGCACGTGCACGCGCGCGCGTGCACACACACACACACACACACACTGTTTTAACTCATTATTTGCTTTCAAAATAAAATCTTAATGACTGCACAAAATCATGTAGTATGTGTTCCATCTTAAATGATATATTTGCAAACATACCATCACTCATTTGCTATTTACTTCTCACTATATGTTTTTAGCAGGCTGTATTGTCACCTGGGATTTCTTTTTGTCTTGACAGAACAGAATCTAGATGAATGAATGTCTTGGAAGCCCGTTATCCCCAGATAGAGATACTGAGCCAGTCGATCAATAGGCTTCAATGTGCACTAGGTCTTGCTATTTATTTCCTCCCATTCACATCTGGGCAGCCTGAGGTGAACTTCCATAATGAATCTAACCTGGTCACTTTCTTTTTCTGCAAAAAACTGGCAGACATGGTGGCATATGCCTATAATCCCAGTACTTGGGAGGCTGAAACAGGAGGATCGCAGGTTTGAGGCTAGGCTCAGTAACTTAGCAAGGCCCTCTGCAACTTAATGAGAGCTTGTTTCAAAACACCAAAAAAAAAAAAAAAAATTTTAAATAGGGCTTGGGGTGTAAGTCAGAGATAGAATACCCCTCGGTTTAATCCTCAATATAAATAAACTAGTAGAGGAAAATAGTTTGCATTATTCACAGGAGGATTGCGGTTAATGGCCGGCCTCAACTACTTAGGCCCTTTGCAACTCAGTGAGACCCTTTTTCAAAGTAAAGTATAAAAAATAGGGCTGGGGATGTGGCTTGGAGGTAGAACGCCCCTGGGCTCCATCCCCAGCACTACATATCTTCTTACAGTGGAGAGCTGCAGCGTGCCTGTCCCACCGAGGTCTTTATGTTCTCCTACCCGTCAAGGCTGTGTGGAGCCAAAACACACAGCCTTAGTTGTCACTGAAGAAAACACTCCAAATTATAAGGACCTTTCCAGGGCTGTAGAAAGTGAGGTCTTGCCTCTGTCCGAATTCTTGTGATGTCCTTAGTCTTCAAAGAAAGGCACAGCCCCTTCTTGGCAGGTGCATGGATCTGCTCCCAGGTGGAGAGCAGGCTGGAGGGGAGTTCCAGCAGTGGGATTGTAAGTAGTGCTTTTTTGGTTGACCACAAAGGCGAGTAACTCAAGAGAATCCCAGGTACAGTATGTTCTTCCTCTTAGAAGATTTGTCCCCTTTTCCACTAGCACTTTCTCAATGCTAGTTTACATCTGCTCTTTAATGGTCCAGTTGTAGAATTAAAAGTATCAGTGCCAGGCGTGGTGGCGCATGCTTGTAATCCCAGCATTTGGGAGGCTGAGACAGGAGGATCACAGTTCTTGGACAGCCTCAACTACCTAGTGAGGCCCTTTGCAACTCAGACCTTGTTTCAAAATAAAGAATAAAAAAATAGAGCTGGGGGTATAGCTTAGAGGTAGAATGCCCCTGGTTTCATCGTCAGTACCAGGGGGAAAAAGTATCAAGAGTTTAGGAAGCTTTCTTATCGCATCTATTTATTTGCCTTCATCTTCATTCTGCGATTTGGCCACATTCTGGCTTACTCTTTGCACCTTAAATGGAAGTTTCTTATTCAGAAAAGCCTGGGGTAGAGGACATTGGAGTCAGAAGGTAAACAAAGGGGCACTTTGTAAATGGTAGACCAGACACCTAACCTTGGTACTCCTGACTCCTCATGACCTGTATCAGTTTGTTTTTTCCTAGTATAACAAAATACCTGAGGCTGGGTAACACTATAAAGAGGGGTATTTAGCTCACAGTTCTAGAGGTTCAAGGGTATAGTGCCAGGACCAGTTGGCCTCTGATGGTGGGTGGTGCGTGTGAGAGATCTTGCAAGACAAAACCAGAGAGCAGTTCAGAGTTTGGACTCTATCTCATAAGAACTCAGGGTCTCATGAGAACTAACCTTCATTCCATCCGAGGGCATGCCCACAGTGACCTAAGGCCCTCCACTGAGCCTCGCCTCTTAACCTCTCCACGCTGGGCACTAAGCTTCCAATGCAGGAACTGTTAAGGGGTTGACCACATCCAAACTGTAGCATACCCCTAGTGCAGTTGCCATTCAGAAGTGCGTCGTGTTGCAACCCACCCTTCTGGAGTGGGTCACCTCAGGGAGGAAGCAAAGTGCCCTGCCGCCCAGACAGCTCACCGAGAAGGAATTACAGTTCGGTGTTTTGTTTTGGTTTTTGGCAGAGAAATGTTGAGAGACACTCTTGCTTCCACCCTGTCATTAGTGGGTGGGTAATAGTGATATAAAATAAGAGATGAATTAGGATAATAAGAGGCAAAGGAGAAAGGAGTAAATTTTCCACAAGTAATATTTTTCCCTTCATGGTTATTTAACTTTGAAACAGGACTTGAAAGTAGTAATCATGGTTGTGCAGTAGACAAAGGACCGAATGTGGGAACCAGACAGGAAGGTGTGAGTGCCTTTATTACATTAACTGAAAACATACAGAAAAATGCACAACTTCCAGGAATACAGTGCTGTTTCCATTATAGGAAAGCAAAGAAAAAGAAAAGTTACGGGCGGCCGATTGTGCTGCCTGGGGCTTATTGCATGTTTTTCTCTTAATGTAATGAATATATATCTTTTAAAAGAGTCTGTACATCCTTTCTGTGTTCATCTCTTGGGTGTCTCTTTGAGTCATTTTGTGAGATGGGTGGATAGTGATAGTAAAGCAACACCAAGTGAGAGAATTCAAGGCCAAAGAAAACCCTTTAAAGAGGAGGTGTTTGCAGTCATCTTCACTACTGTTTCCCCCAACACGAATGAGACCTATTTATTGTCAGAGTGGAAGCAAGAGTGGTTCAACCAAGGTGCAAGAAGCATCTAAAAGGACCATTCACTGAGACACAGGGGATGCTGTCATGCCAAAATAGACAAGAAAGTCAGACTCCAAACAGTAACCACACTCACAAGTCACGACAATGCTGTAAATAAAAACACGTGTGAGTAACATAAAAGGGGGCTTGTTTCCTACTGGGAGAAGCAGAGGTCTCTCCGAGGAGTTACGGGAAGCTACGTGAGCATTTTAAGCAGAGGAGGGTAGGACTGCACAATCCTCCTTTCATTTTAAGATTATTTTGGTGACTGTCTAGAGGCAGAATTGTAGAGAGCTCAGAACAAAAACCAAAGTGAATCGGAAGATGCCTTTGTTTCCTCAGCAAAATGGTTCTTTAAATGCTTTTGTGATGCTCTGGTTTGAAAACGGTAACTAGTATTTTATTTTCTGCTTAGTATTTCACCAGTGAGTAATTTCATAAAGGTCTGAGTAAACTTTTGCCTTAAAGTATCCTATTGATTCCCTCATAGCACAAACACTGCTCCTATTTAAAAAAAAAAAAAGCAATTCCATTTCATCTTGTCATCTGCATTCACATATAATTATGGTTTCCTATTGTTTCTCCCTGTTTACTTAGCTCCTACAGAACCTTTATTGTGCAAATTTGCGGATGGAGGACAGAAGAAGAGGCAGAACCCGAACAAATACATCCCTAATGGAAGACCATGGCACAGAGAAGGAGAGGTGAGACTTGTAAGTCCTTTCTTGAAACTTCAGTGTGGGTAAAATCAGGAAAGCTCCTGAGAAAAGTCACACAAAAGACATCGTGGCTTGGCTGCCCTGCTTCTGAAACAGTGGCAGGAGTAAGCCTTCCTGCAGGCACGTTCTCATTCAAGTGCTGCCCAGATTGAAACTCTTCCCCATGATCATAGTGCTCAGACTGACGAATCTCCAGATGGACAGATAGATGGGGAGACAGCTGTTTATCAGCTAGCAACACATAAGGAAAGGGCTTATACACTGCCCTACAACTGCAGGAGTGATTGTGGCCAGTTTTTCATGTCATGGTATAGATGTAATCCTTTAGAAGGATTTACATTTATAATATTCAGAGGGTATTCTAAGTGATATTAAAATAAATCCTGTCCTGACACTGACCTGACTACTGCAAGGCTATCTCCTGTTCTCTGTGAATGCAGTGACACACATCTTCTCCTGTATCATAGCCACTCCAGCAGGTGTACTGCCTGAGCTTAGACAGGAGCACTGTAGTGGGGCTCAATGTATATTGGTCATCAAGGGGTCCTTTATGTCTTGGTTGTGTTTTATCTCATTCTTTTAAATAATTTTTCTTCTTTAAAATAGTTTAGTTTTTTAATAAATTATTGGGCCTCCACTTCCCTGTATTTATCTCCAGTGAGTTATTACATTATAAAAATACACATACCAACCAAGAATGGAGATGATGTTCTAGACACTCTATTGTCTGATGATAACCACTGGCCACATGTAGCCATCTGAACACTTGAAGCTATTTTTCTGAGGTGATTGAATTTTCTATTTAATTTTAAATAGCTGGCATGTGGCTAATGGCTACCATATGGGACAGAGCAGGTCTAGAGCTTAATTCTCTTACTGAGTTCATAATTTGCTTGGCGAACAGAAACTCCTAATTTTATCAAATGCTCCTATTATTGTCTTATTCTGCAGTGACTCTAAGAAATGGGGTTTTCGAATCATGCCGTTGCAGATGAACATTTATGTTTTTATCTCTTTCCTGTAGGCTGGAATGACACTCACTTATGACCCAACCACGGCTGCTATACAAAATGGGTATGTCATTAAGATAAATGCATAATGGCTTGAGGGAAAATATCAGACATTTGTGCCATAAATTATTCCACTTAAAGGATTACTTAATAAAGGCTTTTGTGTTTATTCTAGATTTTATCCTTCACCATACAGTATTGCTACAAACCGAATGATCACTCAAACTTCTCTTACACCCTATATTGCATCTCCTGTTTCTGCCTACCAGGTTTGTACCTTTAGGATTTATCAGCAGTGTGACAACTTGTACACTGTGAAACTCTGCTGCATTTTTATGTGTCTTAAAATTCTGAACATTTATAATGAAATTCTACTCAAATTTTATGCAGCTTGGATACCCAATTTAGAATAAGCTGCTTTGTATTTGGCAGTGATTTGGTTTTATATATGAGAATATAAAGTGAGGGAAATGGCTGTTCTCCCTCCCTTGTCAGTCCTTGGGACTGTAGAATTTTAGAATTGAGGTGAACCCACAAACCTCCTCCACGAAAAGCCCTGCTCTGGATACCACATGGCCTAAAAAATTGAAGTTTAAGAGAATCGCCATTGGGCAAAATACAGAATAGATATGTGTTCTTGCTATTATTTGTCAGCAGCAATTAATGAAAGAACAAGTAAACATGCTAATACACAAAGATACATCTGTCCAGAAACATGAAATGAGCCATGCAACGGAGATTTGACTCTTCTCTTCCAAATAAATAATGAAAGAAGAGTTGGGCATGGTGGCACATGCCTATCATCTCAATACTTGGGAGGCTGAGTCAAGAAGATTGCAAGTTCAACGTCAGCCTCCGCAACTTAGTGAGACCCTGGTTCGAATATTTTTTAAAATGTGGAAAGGTTAGAGGCATAGCTTGGAGAAGAACCCTCCAGATTCAATCCCCAGTATCCAGAAGGGAGGGAGGGAGAGATGAAGGAAGGAAGAAAGGAAGGAAGGAAGGAAGGAAAGAAGGAAGGAAGGAGTGTGTGTGTGTGTGTGTGTGTGTGTGTGTGTGTGTGTGTGTGTGTGTGTGTTTAGGGTGGTTTATAAGAAAGCTTAACCTTAAATTCCCAGCTGAAAAATACATTAAGGATCCTGTCCTGACACTGGCCCGACTACTGCAAGGCTATCTCCTGTTCTCTGTGAATGCAGCGACACACGTCTTCTCCTGTATCATAGCCACTCCAGCAGGTGTACTGCCTGAGCTTAGACAGGAGCACTGTAGTGGGGTTCAGTGTTGATGTGTGAGAGGAGAGTTTCTTCTGTTAAGGACTGGGATTATGTGTAATGACACTAAACTTCTGTGTATTCTTATTTTAAAAACAATTAGATGTTGTAGTCCTTATGTGAGGCTAGGAGACTACAATATCCAATCTAACCACTATGTTATTTGACATCTATAAACCTCAGTTTCCTCATCTTTAAAATGGGGATAATAATACTTGCTTTATCATGAGCTCAAGTGCTACAGTGACTAAACGAGACAGTGTATAAATAACTCTGCACTGCATTGCACCTGGTGTATCATTTGAACTCAACAAATATTAGTTCTGATTACTGTCATCATCATGAATAGCTAGTTCATAATAAGAATATATTAACTGTATTTTTTTTTAATTTGGTGGTACTGGGGTTCCTGGAAGCTCTTCTACCTCCAGGCTACACTTCCAAACCTATTTTATACTTTTTATTTGGAAACAGGGTCTTTTAAGCCAGCACGGCTGGCTTCGAACCTGCGTGATCCTCCTGTCTCTGCCTCCCAAGCACGGGGATTACAAGCATGTGCCACCACGCCCGGCTAACTATTTTTTAAATAATGGATTGGTCAACCTTAATCAGTATTGAAGTTTATTCTGTCTAAAAAATAAATAAATAAATAAAAATAGCTTTGAATAACAGAGACATGATTAGATGTGAAAGGTTGTTCTAGAGTGTGTGTGTGTGTGTGTGTGTGTGTGTGTGTGTGTGTGTGTTAGTGTGTTACTGGAGCTGAAATCCGGGGCCTCCTGTGTGCCAGCAAGTGCTCTGCCACAGAGCTACAGCCACAGCGCTTACACTGAAGTGTTCAAGTAGTATAATCGCCACCTCCCCCTCAGCTCTTAGGTTATTTTATCCTCCTTCCCCTGAATTGTCACCCATTTTCTTTTCTTTATTCTCTCTGAGCTTTTAGACTACTTATTATGGAGCTTCAATCTGCTGGGTGTAATACTCACGCACTTAATGTCTCTAATTGTTTAGTACTTTAGATTCCTATCTTTTCCATGCTTCTGTAAAACTCAGTGAGATCAGCTCTGGTGCACGCTCCATAATAAACAATTCCTAGGTCTGATGTTAAAAGGTAATCTTAACTTAGAAGTTCCTGTCATTAATATATCACTAAAAGTAGGGGCAAGTGTAAGCTTATCCTCAGGCAAATGAAAGATTGTATTATTAATTTCAATTGATTTTGTTAGGATATTTCAGCTATTAATTTCTCTATCACCATTTCCCCTCTACTATAAAAGCAGTATACATTTCAGAATCTCTTCACAGAGTAAGAAGTTAGGGGGCCACTATTGGTAATAAGTTTGATGTAGCTAACCAGAAACAGCATATCATTTCAAAGGCTTAATTTTTCTCTCTTGGGCACTCTGTGTGGTTTTAAGATACATGTGGAATTTCATTCCATTTGCCTGGCACTCAGGGCCATAGCCCCTCAGAGACATCCTTAACCCCATTTGGAGAAGGACCAGATAGACCCAGTAGATGGGCTTTAAGTGATCTGTGGTCCCATTAAGTTGTCGGTGAAATGCTGTTTGTGTGTGTGTAGTTAGTTGGGGGTGGAGGGGTCTATTTTTTTTCCATCAGGTTTTCCTAGAGATCTGTGATCCAAAAGAGGTTAAGAACCCCTGGTAAAGAGTATATAAAGCATAAATTACTATTCCCATTTTATAATTGGGGAACACTGAGGAATGGAAAATACACAGTAGCTGATTTGCTGCTTAAGAAACTTGGATTAGGTATCGTAGCTCCCTAACTTACTAATGCTATAAACAATTAGATTATTAAGAGCACTGAAGCATATTTTTAAAATGAGAGAATCTGGCTCAAATCAGGGTCTGTAGGGAGCTGCTTGCCTCCCCAAGATTTACCCAGTGAGGGTCCTACACTCGTGTTGGAGTGGGCCTTTCTCCAGTAAACCACCATATGCTTATGCAGTTGGATTTAAGAAATAGGCACCTGCAAGAATCCACCAGTACCCCAATGGGGAAAGGCTGCAGTCCAGATAACTGACATGTTAACCAGGCAGAAGCACTTAACTTTGGTCTGCCTTAGGTGGCAAAGGAAACCAGAGAAAACAAGTATCGGGGCTCTGCTATCAAGGTAAATCACAATACATCCTTCCCCATGACTCTTCCCCATATCCTCTCTGTAGACTCTCTGAAGTTAACACTAGGGAACCAGATTCAGAGGGGCTTATGGTTAAGAACTACAAACAGACATGTTTTAAAACTTCATAGACTCTGGAAAGCCCTGGGCATCAAGAAATGGACCAATGTGTTCTTCTCTTGAGTGGCAAACTACACATGCTTTCTTCCCGCCACAAAGCCTGACCCTCACATCTTCTCAGTTCAGAGGGTCCATGTGGATGCCAAATCTGGTTACCAAAGTTGAATTTCCTAAATCTGAATTTCAGATATTTCTTTTCCATATTAAGTAGACATTATTGACAACCATACAAGATTTCTGAAACCTAACATCCCACATATCAAAGAGAGATTGGCTTGGTTATGCATTTGAAGGTTAATCTCTAATATGTGCTGGAATTAATCCTCTTCCATCCATATTCCTAAAGCACCTAGTTCATACCTTAAATGTAACACTTTTCACTAATTTATTTGAGTTAACATGTTTAATCTTCCTTGCTGAGACCATACGTTTCTTGAGGGTGGGGCCCATGTTGTCTTCGCCCTCTTCAGTACATACTTCCAAAGGAGGCAAATAGAAATTGGTTCTAAATAATCATTTCATCCCATTCAGAGTGACCAGTTTGCCAAGAACTCTAACTGCCTTAATCCTTTTAATCATGAATAGTAGTGTTTCTTTATTTTCCTTCTATAGATTTTAACAAAAATTAAAAAGAGTTCTGGAGAATGAGGTCATTATTACAATGAAAATCAACATTTTTTTCAAAAACCTCCCTTTTCTAGGTGCAAAGTCCTTCTTGGATGCAACCTCAACCGTACATCCTACAGCACCCTGTAAGTTTTTTGTCCTGTGGCTTATTCTGCAAGTAAGCTCTCTGTGTACTCTCTGGGTTAGAACCATTTGCCAAAGGTTGTATAGGATGTGGGAACTTTTAAGCACGGAATAGGAAAATGTACAAGTTAATGATGAGACTTCCACTTTTGTATCTCTTAAGAATGAATTAGTAGAAAGCATTATGTTACTTTTTCTGTTAGGACTGGAAATACATACTCCGGTTGAGGCAGAGTACTGTTCTTTTACTCATACCAGTTCAGTAGGAGATCATTCAATTGAGTGGCTGAATCTTTTACAATGCTTAAATGAAACAGCTCTCACTTTTTACAGTCTGTTTAGTGCAAACATAAAGTAGATAGAAATTTTCATCAGTGTCACTTAGCCTCTCTATGGAAATTAGGAATACTAAAGTAGTAATGCATTCTTTCCAAATAACAAATGTTATTTTCTTCAATGACTTCACCATTTGTAACTCCAACGTATATATAGTATTACAACTTACTAAATGAGTTACCATTCACCTTATTATGTAATTTCCTTACTGTGATTTTCAAAGATACACCAAATCCAGTTTATTAAATCACAACAGTTATAAAGTAAGAGTGGAGAACAAAATCACAATGCCAACAACGCCAACGCTGATCCATATACTTGCCACACGGAGGCCACAGATTGGGTTTTAAGCTTTCTAGTAAACCAATGCATAATGGGAAACCTGATGCACAAGACAGTGCAGTGTTTATAAAATAGCTGTACTGCTTAGGAAAAAAACTCAACTCTTGGTCTTAAGATGAAATGGGAATTTGTCCCAGGATATTCACTGAAATGGACACTGCAGTTTAAGAGCATATATATGAAACAGCAATCTAGGGATAACAAGTTCTGAACAAGAAATGCTGAGATGACCTTTAAAAAGCAAAGAAAGCCTGTTAAAGTGATAACACAGGCAATATATATTATGTGATACACATATATACTTATACATATACATGCATACATGTACACCCACAAGTCCACACACAGCTATACATGTATACATAACACATCTCACTAGTCCATATATGTCCATAGCAGTCTGTGTCCCTGAGACTTTATGCTACCCTATTTTGAAATGCTGAAAATCAACCCATTTCTAATTTGGAGAATTCCTAGCATAGTACCATCCTCCAAATGGTGCCATTAAGTGAGAGAAAAGATCAGGAAACTTCTTCCCCATACTCTAAACTCCTGAGTCACGTTTGTGTTATTACATGCTTTAATGACAATGCACATTAAAAATGTCTTTTTCTTTTTGGCAACTTTGAGAGACAAAGATTGCACATAGTTTAGTATCTTTGAGAAGACATGAGAAATGTGTGCAGAAGGTTCCGACCTGAGAATCATTCCCTTCCCCCACCCAAATTCAAATTGCCTGCATGCACACCTCCCTTGGCCTGACTATGGATGTAGTTATCAATAATTAGTTTTTCAGTACATTAATAATGTAAGTGATATCAGTTACAGTAATACCAAAACATACATTAGTACTTTTAAAACATGTCAGAATACTTGCATTTTCAAATAATTCAGTGATTGCAAAAGTAAGAAGAATGATAAAATCTGTAAAATATTACATATGAAAAGTTAGACAACTCAAAAGGCTAACTAGTTAATTAAATTTTGGTTTATACAGTGTATTATTATCTAAATATTAAAGACAATGATAATGACGACAACTATGTGGAAAGTTATATTTATAATAGGATGCTAAGTTAAAAGCAGAAGCTCAAAATAGGATATTGTTCATGTTCTCCAACTGTGTAAAAAAGAGCAAAGGCTGGGCCAGTAGTTATATTAGGGAAGCTGGATTGTGGGGTTTTTTTTCCTTTTCTTCTCTCTTTTTTTTAAATATGTTTAATTTGATTTTTAATGACCATCATTTTTACACATAAAAT
Source organism: Muscardinus avellanarius (assembly GCF_963383645.1). NCBI lineage: Eukaryota > Metazoa > Chordata > Mammalia > Rodentia > Gliridae > Muscardinus > Muscardinus avellanarius. The sequence goes on from NC_137787.1 coordinate 75,362,201, forward strand.
AGAAGACCCTGGAATTGGATTATTAATCACATCTAAATTGGCTTGCATCCCCTGGCACCAAAATCACATGAAGTTCTTGGAAACATTAAATGAATGAAGAATGTGCTCTCCATCCCAACAGCTTAGTCTTGAGTCAAATGCCTATCTGTATAGAACATTTTCAAACAAATCACTGTATTGATCCTATTGTCTTTCAGCCACAGAAAACATCAACCGTCTTTTTTAAGAAAGCATTTTGTAACCCTAAGATAGTCATGGCCTGTGTTTCCTGTTATAGCTCCTCCTGCTGGGCCCGCTGCTTCACAGTTAAGGAAAGGGAGGGTTTGATACAGGGATTTCTGTGAAGTGAATCCCAAAGTACTTTTTCTTCTAATGCTCTTAGAAAAATCCCAGAAAGCCACCTAGAAGATTTTAGGAAGTTATTTATGTTACCCCTTACAAATTTGAGGGACATTATTTTTGCTTCACATTCCTCAGCAAACAAAGGGATTTCCTTGGCAAAAGGTAATTACAGAATCTTAACTCTCCCTCCATTTGTCTTCTGTTGTTCTTGTCTCACCTCCCCAGGGTGCCGTGCTCCCTCCCTCCATGGAGCACACCATGTCACTACAGCCCGCATCCATGATCAGCCCGCTGGCCCAGCAGATGAGTCATCTTTCACTAGGCAGCACCGGAACAGTAGGTGGCAAATTAATACCATGTGTCTCTGCAAATAGAGGAGGGCAAATTAACATAGCCTATGCCAGCCCTATCATGATATCACATGCTGTGGATGCCAAAGATTATGTCTGCCCCTCTCCTCCCAACACCACCATCCAAAAATATTCAGATGTTTCCTGATTAATTGATGGACTGAAAGTCTGTTCTCTGGATGTCTCTCTTTTGCCAAAATATTATGACCACATGGTCCACATCCAGCTTTACAACCATTGTCATTCATGACATTCTTTTGGGGTCTTAAAGCACTGGCTTCATTTGGTAAAATATGAAGATGACGCATGGTAGTAACAGCAGGGAATCTTTCCTCATCTAGTCCTTCTTTTATGGAATTTGGGAGTACTGAGTCATGATCTTCATAGTGACTTATTTCACGGAAGTCCGGGGGACTTGGTTGGGTAATGATATTGAGATGGTACCGGACCAACTTCCAGGTTGGTAAGCACAGAGTGTAGGTATAAGAGGTGGCTTAGTTGACTCAGTTGTATCTGCGGTGGCTCAAAAGAGCAAAGGGCAGTGCATTTGCCCCTCTTACAGTCAGATCCAGCAGCAACTTCTTATAAAGTCTAAGTGAGGACATGTGTAGCCCTGAGATTGACTAGAAATTTCCTCAGCCTTTGGGAAGCTGTATCTGTCAGCATCAGGAAATCAGGGCTCCCTGACATAATCTGTAGAGCCTGTTGGATCTTTGATACAGAAATAATACTAGGAACCAATTGAGGGAGCTGCTAGAAAATAACAAGGTCTTCTGAAAAGAGATTTCTAAAAATAATTTTTGATAGAATGGTGAATCTATAAATTCATAACATTGTTGATTTTTTAAAATTTTTATTAAGCTTTCAGGGTATCCTTTTTAATTTTCTTCTTTGAGACTTCCAGGTAGTTTATATCCACCTCAAAATTCCCCAGGTAGAAGGAAATTTGAATATATCATCAAGTGAGTTAGTTTGCTCCAGATGGGACCAAGCAAACTAAGATACCTCCCAACTTTGTGTTTAATAAAGAACCAGTGGCACCAGGAAAAAAAAAATCCCCAGGCACTCCAAATTTTGCATGGCTTGCCACTGCCAGTCCTGTCCTGACCTTCTTCTCCTTTTCAGTACATGCCTGCAACGTCAGCTATGCAAGGAGCCTACCTGCCACAGTACACACACATGCAGACGACGGCGGTTCCTGTCGAGGTGAGTACTGAGCAGCCGAAAGCCATTCCACCAATAGGTGATTTCAAAAATGGGTGAATTAAATCGAACTCAAAAATGTCAAAAGGTGAAACATTTGCATGAAGAATTATGTTTAGAGGAGTACAGATTAGGGTAACAACATTCAGGCCACATCCCCAAGACTCCCAGAAATCTTTTTGAGGCTTGTAGCCCATTTTATACCCCTTCAAAGTTCTGTCTTATCACCCCTAAAATGATACTCACAAGCACAGTAAGATAAAATTAGAGTTTGCAAACCTAGTATTAAAGAATGTATCAATGATGATACTAACAAAAAGAAATCAGATGTAATTTAGTTAATGAAAAAGAAAAGCTGATGTTTCAAAACTGTAACAAGAATGAGAAAGAAACCACACCTGTTTTTATAGACGCTGTATATCTAAATAATTCTTGGTTCTTGTTATGAGAGAAATTTGACATCTGAATTATGATTGGATAGGAAGCTTCACATTTTCCCACAAAGTACCCTTAAAATTTCAAAGTAATTTTTAGTCCTGATCTCACCCATTAGGAAAATCCCAAAGGTCCCATTTCCAGGAAGGGCCATGGAAGAGTGGTTTGTCAGTATTTGCTTTGATGATTGTGCAGTTATGGACAACCACAATTACCAGACCCACGACTTCTTATCTGCATTTCTAAAACCCTCCAAAAAAATTTGGAAATAAAAGTTATCTTTGTAATGACTTTAGCAAAAAGCTGACCTTTGGAAAAACCTATCTTGAACTGAGACAGTATCTTTATCCCACTTATTATATTTATTTATGCCTTTTAGTACAGAGCTATCGATGTGTCAGTGTGAAGTATAGCCCTAGACCCTACTGGGGGTGTTCTATGATACACAGCATGTTCATACTATGTGTGAAATTCTAAAATCTAAAAAAAACAGAATTCGAAATCACATCTGGCCCCAGAAGAAAAAAGGTTAAGGCATGCATTTGATAAATGGTAGCATGATAAAAAAAAAATGTAGACAAGTAAAAGATTTTGATAGCCGGGCGTGGTGGCGCACGCTTGTAATCCCCGCTCTTGGGAGGCAGAGACAGGAGGATCGCGCAGGTTCGAAGCCAGCCGCGCGCGCTGGCTTAGGAGACCCTGTTTCCAAAAATGAAAAAATGTAAAAAATAGGTCTGGGAGTGTAGCCCGGAAGTAGAAGGGCTTCCAGGAACCCCAGTACCACCAAAAAAAAAAAAAAAAGATTTTGATAAGAAGTTGTTGGGTTTGTCAGACATTTCAGCTATTTAGGGAAACAGTTAACCTTAAAAGCTCTACATGACATTACGGAAATACCTTTAAAGGGCACTTATTTTAAGGTGTGTTCCCTTGACTCCAGCCTAAGTTGCACAGTTGGGATCTTACTGCTAACATGTCTGTCTGTTCTGCTTTGCTATAGGAGGCGAGCGGTCAACAACAGGTGGCTGTAGAGACGTCTAATGACCATTCTCCATATTCCTTTCAACCCAATAAGTAACTGTGAGGTATGAGGGAAAGGGCTCCGTAACTGTGGGGCTCAAACCAAAGTCTATGACATTTTTTTAATCAAAATGATGCTTATCATGGCTCAGATTTGATCATACTTCTGTAATAATGTCTGAGGCATCCAGTCTTATTAATATGTTTTTAAAAAATCAACGATTTTTCTGGGTGTGGTGGCACGCACTTTTAATCCCAGTGCTTGGGAGTCTGAGACAGGAGGATCGATCACACAGGTTCGAAGCCAGCCTCAGCTACTTGGTGAGGCTCTCAGCAACTTAGTGGAACCCTGTTTCCACCCCCAGTACCACAAAAAAAAAATTTTTGAAATCAGCGATTTTATGAATTTACAGATTCACCATTCTATCCACAAAGAACAGTGCTTTACATTGAAGTCAAATATGTATTTACTCTCCCCCACCAAAATAAAACCTGTAACATGGCAGAATACCAGGTACCAGAATTGCCATATTATACAATATCCTGTGTATTGCCTTAATACTCATAACCTAAAGGAAATATAGCATAAGATATTGCTTAATCAAACATTAAAAGATTAGCAATATCTCAACTATGAGTTTTGATGTCAGGATCAAAATATATTCCCAGCTCTCACTTGAACCACAAATTTTAAAGCATTTCCCTTTACCATACTTATTGCAGTAAAAAGTCTGTGTGAATCTTTTCAATTGCTCTAGTAGCAATATATATTTATTGATTTCATAAAGTTACCCTTCATCTTAGAAGACTCATATGAAGTGGGCTCTGGTTAGCTTAGAGAACAATGTTTTGCAAACCCAAGTTTAAAAGCTAGACTCAGGGCATTGAAAGGAGCCATCAGTTCTAGAGTCTGCATCTCACATTCTACCACCAATGATGGGCAGTCTTTTTCAAACGTACAGCTCTTAAGAGATTACACACTTCTGTGGCATTTTATACAGATCCACAAAAGCATTTATCTTTTATCTTTCTCTTCCAGATGTACAGAAGGGTGTTCTTACATGAAGAAGGGTGTGAAGGCTGAACAATCATGGATTTTTCTGATCAATTGTGCTTTAGGAAATTATTGACAGTTTTGCACAGGTTCTTGAAAACGTTATTTATAATGAAATCAACTAAAACTATTTTTGCTATAAGTTCTATAAGGTGCATAAAACCCTTAAATTCATCTAGTAGCTGTTCCCCCTGAACAGGTTTATTTTAGTAAAAAACAAAACAGAAAAAAAAAACAAAAAAAGGACAAAAACAAAAGATTTTTATCAAATATTATGATGCAAAAAAAGAAAAAAAAAAGAAAACTTCAATTTTCTGGGTATGCACAAAGACCATGAAGACTTATCCAAGTGCATGACCGGATTTTTGTGGTTTTGTTCAGTTTGTGTTGAACTTGTGTTTTTTTCAGCTGTATGAAATGGGCTTTCTGAAGTTTAAATAGTCCGACTTCACCCATGGTGTTCTGTGCTTGCCGTGTGAGTGTTGCTGTAACTCAGTGTTGCCGTCAGTGTCTCTTTTCTTAGCTTTCCGTTTTTCTTTCAATGTAGTGTGAAGTGTCTTATCCTTTTCTATGAATTCCAATTTGCCTTAACTCTTTTGATGCTGTAGCTGTTTCAGTAAAAGTTAGTTCAAACTAATGATGTAGAATGCTTTGACCAAATGAGCTGGTCTATTATGCCTTGTAAAACAGCAGCATAGGGCTTTTAAAAAGGTAGTCAATAAAAGTTGCTGAAATTTTGGCTTTTTTAAATACGTAGTAGGTGTTTTTAATGATTTTTCACATAATGTGTAAGGTAGTGAAATGCAAGAAGGGAAAAAATGTTTTGTGTGAAACACATTTTTCTGACTGGGGAACTTTTAATAGGGTAAATTGTTTGTAAGGCTGTACGCCGACAGTTTCCTCTGATAGTTTGACTGATTTAGGATATCTGCTGTATGATGCAATGTAAAGTCTTTTTTGCCTTTTTTTCAGGAAAAAAAAAACTAACTTGATGTTCTAGATTTAGTGTAGGTAGTGTGGGGGGCTGGGGGTGGGGGGCAGGGGAGGGGAGTCACCGAATGTTTTGTCCTTCCTTTATACTAATGATAGTGCTTTAGAATGAGAATTATGCCTGCGATCTGGCAAACCGAAAAAAAAAAAAAATGTTGCTATTGCAACTAAATGGCAAAAGCTAAAAGTAAGGATTTCTCTTCAAACATGAGCTGAGATATGAATTGAAGCGAAGTGATTGGCTACTAGCTCTCTCTCTCTCTTTCTCTATTAGGTAAATTTGAAAAATAAAAATGACTTGGCACTTTTAAAGGTAACTTCACCAAAGACCGAAGAGCCAGTAACCAGTAGCTCCACCTTGTCTCAGCATCACATCTTCTCTGCTCTTTATTTTTGCCGGACCAGTTTGCGGTTAGGAGAATGTGCCTTTTTTGTACCTTTGCATTTAGGTTTTATAATTTTAATTGATGTATGGACACACACAAACAAACAAAAAAAAAAGCATGAAGGAAGATTTGGATCCAAGCAGTGCCACACTTTACATCATCACTACAGGTGTTCAAGTGTAAAGAAAACCAATTTTGAAACTATGAAATTCCTGATTCATAAATACACAGTTATTTTTACTTTAGTACATATGAGATAATTCACTGTTCTGAAAGCTCTTTTATTAAGGCAATTGCATATGTTTTAAAAGCAATGGTAAATTAAGTTGTCTTCCAAAACTGTGTACTTGTCTGGTCAGCTGTGTATGATCAGTTATCTACCTCAGAGTCTATTTTCTTTTGTGCTGGGACAGGTTGCTGGCCCTCCCTGTTTCCACAGACCAAATCCTCCTAGCTCAGGAGCTAGGGCTAAGCAGTTATTTCTTTTGAGTATTTTTTAGTTCTTAAATTTTATTGCTTGTATTTGATGATAGATGTCAGTGACATTTCATAGTTTCAAAAGTCCTTGCTGCTCTGAGAAGTGTAGATGCTAGTGAAAATTACGTAGTCATAAGAGAAATATGTTTTTGTTTTGTTTTTGTTTCCTTTTTTAAAGTTGTGGTATTATTGGTTCTATGCTCCCTGAAATATTACTGCTTTGTGAAAGTCCAGACTGAACGCAGCACCCTCCGTGTACTTAGTACATTTATAAACCTGGATCTCTCACTACTTGATATTTTTGCATTAGTTAAGACAGAAATTTGATAGCTCGGTTAGAGGGGAGGGGAAATCTGCTGCTAGAAATGTCTGAACTAAGTGCCATACTCATCTGGGTAAGATTTGGGAAACATAACCTCTGTACATAAAAAAAAAAAATCAGTTAAACATCACATAGTAGACAGCCATTAAATTATAAAAAAATTAATTTATGAAGAAAGACCTTTTGTACAGATTGAAAAAAAAAAGATTTTCATAGAGATATCTATATGATCAAGAGAGTTAATTTTTTATTTTTGTTTTACTAGTGCCACAAACTTGCCAGTGGTAACTTATTTGTCCGGTCAAGATAACTCTGTAGTTTTCTTTCCTAGGACTTGTTGTTAAACGCCAAAAGACATTTTTGAACTGTACATTTGATCAGATTGTTAGCTTTTTCTGTTTTATTTCTTTTGAGAACCTTTGAATAAAAAACATCTGAAACTTTATTCTTCCTGTCAAATTTTTTTAGCAACCATTTTGTGTATCAGAATTTCATTTCACTTCTGATTTCTCTCTTCAGCTTAGTAGATTGGTTTGAAAGTGAGTTGAAAATTATGTCAGATTCAGTATGTACTCAAAAATACATTTTCTTGAAAAGAATTAGAAAATTTTTTCTACCCTGTTAGAGTTTGGTTTTAGAATGTCCTCTAGACCTCAGGTAGACAAAGCAGCCATATTGAAGACTGGGCTTGGTTGCTGGAGGAGTCCCTAAGGATATGAGTTATATATGGCCTCTCCTTCCTGTGCTCTTCTCCCTTGCTTCTGGCCTCCATAATGTGAGAACAGGACCCTTGCACTCTTCTCCCTCTCCTCCCCACACCATGCCCTGAACTCTGCAGGCTTCACCTAGCCTAATATAGAATGAACTCCTGAAATCTCCAGAACTGTGAGAAAATTAATCTCCTTCCTTTTAGTTGTGAAGTCAAGTTTTTAGGGTCACAGCAGTGAGAATAGGCCCCCTTTTGCTGGTTATTTTAAAATTTGAAGTGACATCAACCATCATACCACAGCTGGGTGAAAGTCCAGCTCCAAATACCCAACTCTTGGTCTGCTTTAGATTTGGCCTTTTCACTCTGCTAGTGAACAAACCTAGGTCCTTGCATATTCTAGACAAGTGCTCTACCATTCAGCCATAGCCACAGCCCCAGCCCTGTTGTTCCAAAGCCCAAAAGATCAGAACCCTTTTCTTCCTCCTTTTCTTGCTGGTGCCTTTTGACTGCTTCATCACTTACTGGGACAGAATAGAACAGTTTCCCATCTGTGGTAAGCAAGCACATAGGTAAGGATGACTGATGATATTATCCAAGCCTTGGGGCCAGGGTCTCTTGTGAAGTAACCTTGTTTGGCTGTTACCAGTAGGAGACCCCCATGTGACATTCATAGGGCTGTATTGGGAGGGAGGGAAAAGTATTCTCTTTTCCTCACTGATGTGCTTTATGGGAGTCACTTAATACAGGAAATGGACTCCTACCCAAATTGGATTAAATGTTCTAATGTAGTTGTATTTATTTTTCTGTTGTCCAGTGGCTCTGTCATAGTGATAAAAGGAGAGGTCAAGAAAAAGCTCCACTTCTGTATGCCTCCCCTGCAGGCCATCGTGTGCAATGTGAATTAGATTTAGGGAAGTTAAACACCCCACTTGCAGGAGCCAAGAAAGCTCTGGGACTCAATGGCCCTTTCAGAAGAGGAAGCATGTCCCCTTGATGCTAACACGTACTTCAGAGAGAATGATACAAGGGCAGAAGCCAAGTGTGGCCTTCTGAGATAAACAGGGCTGCTAAGAATGTAAGCTGTTGGTCAATTGCAGGGACAACCATGCATGTTACTGCTTTTTTCTACAACCAGTGACCAAAGGTGGGAAGAAATGCTATTCAGGCTACTGGGCAACTAAGGTTTTGTTGAAGCTTTCTTTAACAAAACACAAGAACAAAAATAAGGTTATATCACAAATCTTAGAGGCTTCTGACTGCAGTCAACCCTCGGTACCCACAAGGGATTGATTCTAGCATTTCTCACAGATAGCAGAATCCATAGGTGCTCAAGTCCCTTATGCAAAATAGGATACTATTTGCATATTAACCTTACCCACATCCTTCCATATACTTTGAATCATCTCTAGATTACTTATAATACCTATACAATGTAAATGCTACTCTCTGGTTGTTATGCTGTATTATTTAGGGAATGATGACAAGAAAAAATGTCTGTACATGTTCAGTGCAAATGTAATTTTTGTCCAAATACTTGCCATTGGGGATTGTTTGAGTCCAGTGATGCAGAGAACCCACAGATATAGCAAACAACCATATACTGAAATAAGTACTCTCAAAAGGATATCTTCCCTATATATAAAAAGGAGGATGGAACCAGAGTTGTGATAGTAGAATAAAAGTTCACATTGACAAAAGATGTGTCTGTCCCTTTGTGGATGTATCACGGCTCACTAAAAGGCTGTGGGCTCCTTAGGCAGGTAGGTCTGGGTACCAAGAGTCCTTTGAGTCTGAGAAGCAGGGAGGTGGAATTGAGGGGCTGGAAAAAAAGAAAGAGGGTGTGGGAATAACTCTCTGGTATGAGGTTCTCCTCTCTCTTGACTGGGATAGGGAGGAGTATGCTGGGATCCTAGATTGTCACCCCAGCAACCGTGTCCTTCATGGGCAGGAGCGTCGGGTATATCCACTATAACTTCAACTCCACAAAAACTAAAACTCAACTAGGAGAAGGGGTAGGGCTGTAAACATTAAGATCTGACTAATAATAGCCTTAATCCACTAGAGTAGCCAAAAGATCCAATGAGGCTGAGACAAAGGTCACCAATCTGTCACGGTCCCCACCCTCTTCCACAAAAACACCCAGGATGTCAAGTGGGAGGAGGGCAGAACCGCCTCTGAGGGTTTAAAGGCAGGCCTGGTGGTTTCTTGCCCCTCCACATCAGCAGTGTGCTGAGATGAGCGCCCTCTGCCTGCTAGGAACAGGCTCCTCCGCAGGTCAGGTGGCTGGCCGTGCGCCTAGGGGACTATGGGGAGTCAGGAGGTGTGTTGTGTGCTTGGCCCCTGGTGTGGGTTCAACCCTGAGTAATGGCAGTTCGACCCTGTTTTGAAATGGCTCCACAGCATCTCCTGAATAAAGGTTCTGGGTCTTTGTAGAGCCAGAGAATGTTTGAGCTTGAGCCACTAGTGGTAAGATTTTATTATCCTTCAAATGTGAGCTCTTAGACCCAAACACCAGATGCTGGAATCTGGGAGGCCAGAAATAACAGGGATCTTGAACCTGGGTTAACTGGGAGAGCCAAAGCACAGACCATTTCTGGGGCCGGTGCTGGCAGGTGCTCTCCTCACCAGCACTGTGGCCCAGACTAGGGTGTGACTAAAATTTGACTTCACTGGAGGAGGCTGCAAGCTGGGAAGAAGCCACAGGCCTTGCCAGACCACGCAGCTCAGGTGCCAGAATTGCTGGAAGGTCTCTGGGCTACTGAAAATGGATTTTCATTATTGAACAAATGACAGTGTTTAATCTAAAACATGTGACTCTGAGAGACCAGGATTTGATGTAGGCCATTCTACTGCTCACTCAAGATAGATGATAAATGAAACTACAGGTGTCTCCAACCCTCGGATACCCTGAAGCCACCTTCCCTGCTCAAACACCTCCAGTGTCACCACTGCACACCTCACAGAGTATCCCGAATCTTTTCAGAACAGCTGTCAAACTTATTTAATAAGTCAAAATTGTAGTGTAATTTCCATCTACCAGCTTTTATTCTAACAAGCAGGATGCCAGAGTTACCCAATCGTTCTTCAAATATGAACATGTGACTTTTTGGCTCTGCTTTTCTCTTTGTTGAGCATTCCCATCAGCTCACCTTCCAGGTACCTCACAGCCAACTGAGGAAAACACCCAGAACCCAAGGAAAGGCTTTGCCTCGCCCATCGCCCCTGCCTGGCCCACAGTCTCTATTAGAGTTAATGAAGTGGCTTCCTTTCCAACTGTGCACACACTGGGATTCTAAAAATTTGTGGCCAATGAAAATCCATATGCTATTGTGTTTTTAAAGTCATCGTTATTATAGTTATGATAAAGACATGCAAGGGGATATTATGAGGGGTTTTTCGGGGGAAAAGAATATGCTGGGAACTTAAGAGCTATAGGATTCTGCAGAAGGACCAAGAGAACATGAGCATTTCTTCTGAGATTCACATCGTGTCCACATTATCAACCAATTTCTCTTTCTTTGCTGGGAATTCCCTGTAGAGCAAACATTCTCTTCACTGGTGGTTCTACCTTTTGAGAGAGAACACTGTTAGGCAGACACACCAGAATGAGACTTGGAGCAGATGTCCAAAGAGTTGACATTCCTTTGTCACTCCTGCTCCGGAAAAATGTTGAAATGTGTAACAACAAGAAAAAGCATCATCTTAGTTTTCTTTTTTTTTTTTTTTTGCTTTGATTTTATTATTTATTTATTTATTATTTTTGCAGTACCAGGAATGGAATCCAGGGCCATTATACTTCCAAGCTATATCCCCAGCCCTATTTTTTGCCTTTTTATATTTGAACTGGGGTCTCACTGAGTTGCAGAGGGCCTAAGTGGCTGAGGTTGTCCCGCGGACTGTGATCCTCCCATCTCCGCCTGCCCAATGCTGGGATTACAAGAGTGCACCACCATATCCGGCTTGGCTTTGATTTTAATCAAGCAGGCTGTGGAATGCTTTCCAAGCAACATTATTTGAACTTTTTACCCTAGGTCATACATTCCCCACATGTCAGGTTGTGGATTTGCAAATAACCTGTAGGGTTGTCTGACACCTGTCACATTCCTCCTCTAATGCAGTGACCATCTCCCAAAACCATTTCAGAAAGGGCTCCTCTGTGAAAGTCAAAGACAGCACAGCGAAAACCACTCTGTAAAGTTTTGTTGTTGTTGTTTTTTTTTTTTTTTTTTGAGGGGGGAGCATCGATTCTTATTAGATGTTCTGAAAGTTCTTGCCAAATATTCTTAGGTGCCGTACTTCATCTGTATCACAGAGCCCATTGCTCTCACTTTGAAGGACAAAATCTGTTCGGCTATAGCACAGATGTTCCAGAACCTTCTTTCACTTTACACATTCAGCTCCTCAAATGGAAAAGGCAATGCAGACTACAAGTCCTCCAGCCTCTTACGGAGCACTTCAAGTGACACCTAAGATGCTGTCCAGTTTCTCCTGTTGTACCTGAAGCAGCGGCTCAAGATTGGAAAAGCTTGTGTGCTGACCATGCAGAAATGTTCAGAGGTGAAATTATAGATCAGGTCTCCAACCTCATCAGTGGAAAAATCAACTGAGGAATTAATCATCTGAATGGACTTAGTGGCAATTATAGGCAGGTCAGGTGTGGCTGGAGATGCCACATCACTGGGGACATGGCCTGGGGAACTGTATCTGTCCCTTCCTCTCTCTGCTTCCTAGCTTCTGAGCATCTTGCCTCCATCATGAAACCGAACCTCTGAAACCATGACCCAAAATAAATCTTTTCTCCTCTAAGTTGTTCTCGTAAGATATTTTGGTCACTGTAACCAAAAAAAAAAAAAAAAAAAAAAAAGGCTAACTAGTAAATGCCCCCCCCAACCAGTGAGTTAGGAAGTAGATGGGTGGTACCTATTATCGCCCAACTGCAGCTTCCCAAGAGAGCTTACAGATGATAGTGCATCTCTTTTACCATTAAGTCACCCTTGAGAGCCAGGGAGCCTGGGCAGCCCTTTGTAGTCCCCCATAAACACTACCATTTCTGTAAATTCTCATGCTTTCTCCTAAATTAAAGGGAATTTTGTGTTCCCCTTATATTTTCCCCCAAGGTGGTTATGCCATTTGATTTAGTAAACATTTTTATGTTTGTGGAACACAAAGTTTCAAGTACAGTACAAAGAAATTGTATCCTGATTTATTCAAGAACAAATTATGAGCCCATTGCTCCCTTACTCCCTACAACCAATGGCACAACTATCAAAATAAGGAAAGTAACATGAGCACATTACTACCAACCAACCCTTAGACCCCAGGCAAGTCTCACCAATTATTCCTATAAAGCTTTTGTTGAAAAAAGTCCAGTCTGAGATTGCATATTGCATTTAGTTGTCATATCTTTTCAGTAATTCTTAGTCTGAAATTAGCTCATTCATCTTTCTTTGGCTTTCACAACTTTAACACAATTGAAGATTAAAGGCCAGGTATGGTGTAGAGTGTCCTCAGAGTAGTTAGCTGACCTTTCTGCATCATTCACCATTGGCAGGATTATCGCCTCAGTGAAGCTGCTCTCTCCCCTCTGCATCCCATCAGGAATGTGTGATTTTTAATTTGTCTTATTACAGACACTGTAAGGCGCCATACTCTAAAGTTACTCTTTGCATTAAGAAGTATCTTGTGGAGAGATACTCTGAAACCATGGAAATACTCTCAAACTTATATTCATTTACTTATCTCTGTTATAATTATGGAGTCAGGGTTTCTAGTTTTATTCAGTGGGTTCTAATCAGTTATAATTGTTTGGATATTCATTTTATCCCCCATTTGCCCACTGGGAGCCCCTGCATACCAACATGTGTGTGTGTGTGTGTGTGTGTGTGTGTGTGTGTGTGTGTGTGTGTTTAGATATGTTTCTTTATTGCCTTGTTTTCTGGTGCCACAAAGATGTCCCGGGTTATTTCCTACTTTCCCTGCCCCAGAGCTGGAATTGCTGGAATTGTCCATTCTCTAAAAAGCCTTAGTCCCTTTCAATGGAGAATGACATTCAGAAACTAAGGTCTAGGTATGTACTCTTTGCTTTCAAAATGTCACTATTTCCAGGCCCTGACAAGGAGTATGTGTGTGTGTGTGTGTGTGTGTGTGTGTGTGTGTGTGTGTGTGTGCGTGCGCGTGCCCACACACTTGTGCATACATGCATTTTACACCCGTTTTGTCTGTATAAATATTGGAAAACATGAAATTTCACATCCATATTTCTAGTTCTAACACAACAGTCTTAATTTGCCCATTTCTTAATTTTTTTTGTAATCTTTTCCCCAGCAACAAGAAACATCCTTGATATACTTAATCCCTCTGTACGTAACTAGTCTCTCATCTCTGATGCCACCCACGTTACCATGGAAATGCCTCAGACCGTCTCACCCTGCTCAGGATCCACTACCTCCTTCTGGGTGGGGTCTACGGGTGAGGAAGATGTTCTCCTCCAACTCCACCCAGAAACAGATGGGATTGTACATCAAGAACAGGAAAGATCCTGCTCTCCAAAACCCAAAGTCTACTTGCCTCTCACAGACATGTGGAATATGGTAAGGTTTGAAAGAGCCGAACAAAAAGAACTCAAAAGTGGAAAATCCAGGGAGGAGATATAGAGAAAAGACATGAGAATATGGCATTAAGAAGATAGAGAAAACAAGTAGAAAAGACAGGAAGGTAAACAAAAAAAGAATAACAATATGAAAACGTGTAAGTAAGAAGATAAACTAAACTGTTGACGACATCACCTTCCCGAAGCTGTCCACTGAATGCCTGCCAAACAAGCTCTCGGCCATCAACTTTGGTGTGTATTCAGTTAAGGAATCAGTGATATTTTTTAAGATGCCAGGAGTGAGTTGCCACCTCTGCTAAACATCCTGCAGAAATACATGATCCTCCCATGGATTCCTCAAGTGCCTCCCAAGAGAAGCCAGACCAGCCTCACAGAGCACAGGGACACTTTCTCACCAGTTGAACCATCTCACTAATCATGAGTTATTTAATTTTTAAGTATATATAAGACAGCAGAGGATGGAAACACCTCACGAATGCTCATGAATAGAATTAATGTTGGTAAAATGACCATATTACAAAAAGTGATCTATAGATTCAAAACCATCCCCATTAATCTTCACAAAACTAGGAAAAAGAATCCTAAGATTTTTATGGAAGAAAAAAAGACCCAGGGTGGCCAAAGCAGTTCCAAGAAAAAGGGGGGAAAAAAGTAATGCTGGAGACATCAAAATACTTGACTTTAAGAAATATTATAGAGCTATAGTAACAAAAACAGCATGGTAATGGCATAAACCAATGGAGTGGAATAGAAGATATAGAACAAATCTGCACAGATGACGTCATCTGGTCCTTGACAATGGCACCAAAAACATGCATAGAAGAAAAGGCAGCCTACTTAACAAATGGTGCTGAGCAAACTGGTCTCTGTATGTAGAAGAAATACTACTTCATATGTAGTTTCTATATAATACTAGATGCCTGTCACCCTGCACAAAAGTCAACTCAAAATGGATCAAATACCTAGGACAAAAACTTTTCAACTGCTATAAGAAACGATAGGGTCAGTAATCTAACATCTAGATGCAGGCAATGATTTCTTCAATAGGACCCTTAACGCTCAGGAGATAATACCAAGAAGTAAGAAAAAGAAAGACATCAAATTAAAAAGCTTCTGCACATGAAGTAAACAAACGTGAAAAGAGAGCCTATAGAAAGGAAGAACATTTGTGCTTGCTACTCTTCCAAAAGAGGATTAATAGCCAGAATATACTAAGAACTCAAAAACCTACACTGAGAATTCATCTCACTCCAGTTAGAATGGCAGCCGTTGAGAATACAAACAATAGCTGGGTGTGGTGGTGCACACCTGCAATCTCAGTACTTGGGAGGCGGAGACAGAAGGATCAAAGTTAGAGGCCAGTCTCAGCAATTTTGTGAGACCCTGTCTCAAAATTAAAAAAAAAAAAAATGGCTGGGAGTGTAGCTTGAATGTAGAATGTTCTTGAATTTAATCCCCAGTACCAAACAAAAATATAAATAATAATAATAAATGCTGGCAATGTTTTGAGAGAAAAGAAACGCTGTACTGTTGATTGATGGGATTGCCAATTAGTACAACCACTTTTTAAATCAATATGGAAGTCCTTTAAAAGAGTGGAAATGGAGCTGCCATGTGACCCAGCAATACTGCTTCTCAATGTTTATTTTTTTAAAAGTCAGAATATTATAGTGATATATACAAACCCATGAAAACCATATTATAGCAGGGCAATTCACAATAGCCTAATTATTCAACCAGCCTAGGTGTCTATCAACAGATGAATGCATAAAGAAAATGTGGTATATATACCCCCCAAAAGAAAAGGAAATTGTGCCATTTGCAGGAAAATGGACACACCTCGAGAGCATTATGTCAAGCAAAATAAGCCAGACTTAGAAAGACAGGAGTCATAAGTTTTCCTCTCACATGTGGAAGCTAGAGAGAAAAAAGAGAAGAGATGGGGGAGACACATGAAAATTGAAAGGAGACCAACAGAATAGAGAAAGGGCAGCAGGGGGTGGAGGAGGGAAGGGAAAGGAGAGGTACCGGGGGATGAAATTGACCAGGTTAAATTATGAGCATGGACAAGTGTGGAACAATGAATCCCATGATTACATATACTTAAAATGCACCAATAAAAATTAAAAATGTAAATATCTTTGAGATTTTGAAACTAAAAAGACCTACAACCTCCTATCATAATGGGGAAAACGAATCTAATCAAATCCACACCTCGTCTGTCTCCTCCACTTGGCCCTCTTCAGCGCTGGTTGGTGCTGAGACTCATTTGTCTCTAAGCCCTCACCTCTCAGCCACCCCATCCCACGGCCGAGGGACAGGGACCACCTCGAGTCAAGTGACCCTTGCACATCCCCTTCTCAGTAGCCTCTGCTGCATGCATTTGGCACTGTTGGCTCTCCACTTTCTGAAACTTGATTTTCTAACTTAAAATCCTTCCACAACCAGGAGTGATGGCGCACGCTTGTAATCCCCACGCTTGGGAGGCTGAAACAGGAGGATCGCACAGGTTTGAAGACAGCCTCAGATACTAAGTGAGCCTTTAAGCAACTTAGTGAGACCCTGTTTCCAAATAAAATATAAAATAGGTCTGGGAGTATAGCCTGGAGGTAGAAAGCCCCTGGGTTCCACCCCCAATACCACCAAAAAAAAAAAAAACCTTCCACAAGCCCCCCACCCCAAATCCAAATGCCTGGCCCCTCCATTCCCCCATGACTCTTTTTATTTTAAACAACAACAAAAAAAAGCTGTAAAACTGCCTTTGGAACCTTGCCTCTGGTCATACACCATCTTGAATTCAAAGATCTTAGTAAAATTCTCTACTCTAGACTTGTGCTTTTTTTTTTTTTTTTTTTGGTACCGAAGGGATTGAACGCAGGGGCTACAGTCCCAGCCCTTTTTATTTATTTTGAAAAAAGGTCTCACTAACTTGCTAAGGACCTTACTAAGTTGCTGAGACTGGCCTCAAACCTGCAATCCTCCTGTGTCAGCCTCACAAGTACTGACATGTGCCACTATACCCAACTGACTTTTGCTCCTTCGTGTCTCACCTAGATTGTTCTCCTCTACCTGGAAAAACTCTTATTTATCTTTTAAGTTTCATCTCAGTACCTAATCTTCTGGAGAACAATTAAGTAATAGGTACTTCAACTATTTTTAACTTGCAAAATATAATAAGCCTAGAAGAGTGCACAAACCATAGATTTTGAATTGTTGAAACAAGAATTGTTTCAACATGAGGACTCTTCTGACTTCCACCCGAGTCAAGAAATAGAACAGAGCCACCTCCATAGGCCACTCCCCTCCGTGCCTCTTCACAAGCGCGAAACCCTTCTTCATTTCAGTCGGTGCCTCTACACAGACCTTACAGTGTTCATTTGGTCACCTTCCATTATGATTTTACCATTTCAATATAAATCCCTAAAATATACTTTATTTTTGCATATATATATATATATATGCCTTTATTTTTGCACGGTATATAAATGGTATTATGCATTAAGTATTTTGTTGTGTCTGGCTTCTTTTCTCAAATTTTATCTTTAAGATTTAATCACGTTTTTATGTACCTGTGACTTATTTGTACTGATGCATAGTAACCCGTTGCATACCACTTTATGGTTGATAAACACATTAACTCCAATTTGGGACTATTTTGAACTCACTCTGATGAACCTTCTCATATGTGTTCCTTGACATAAGTGTGCATGTATCCCCATGGGATGCATTTTCCAGAAGTATCAGTGCTAGATCATGGGGCACCTTCATTTCAGCTTTATAAGACAATGCTGAAATACTTTTGTGTGTGTGTGTGTATGGTACTGGGGTTCCTGGAAACCCTTCTACTTCCGGCTACACTCCCAGACCTATTTTTATACTTTTTTTATTTGGAAACAGGGTCTCTTAAGCCAGCACGGCTGGCTCTGAACCTGTGTGATCCTCCTGTCTCCACCTCCCAAGCGCAGGGATTACAAGAGTGCGCCACCATGCCTGGCTGAAATATTTTTAAAGTGGTAACCATCCTAAGGTTAGATAAAATAACTTTCTCTCTTGCAAAGAACACCTGTACTTGGAGTACAAAGAACAGTAGTGTGAGCGCTGCTGGTAAAGATGAGTTTTGAGCACCAGCCATAGCTGAGGGGCCAGCGCTCGAGGGAAGGGGAGGTGCAGAGCCTAGGGAATGACGAGCGTAAAGGGCTTCCCATGTGCAGTTGTGTTTTCTTCCCTCTGTGAACACTGACAAGAGCTCCTCTCTGTTCTCTTGGAAAGATGGAACTAGGTTGGCTAAGCAAGGATGTGGTTAGGGGCTCTGCTGCATCAGGAGTTGTTCCAGTGGCTTCCGCAGACAGCCACAGCAGCGTGGGGCCAGCTACGCTCCCCATCCACCCCAGACACTGGTTCTCAGCGATCTAACCCCCTCTCCTGGCCAGGCAGGGGCTATCCCTCCAAGCCAAAGAAGAGCCTCTGCATTCCAGTGTTGCCAGTGCCTGAGTAAGGTGGTAGAATATTCCTCTGCTGACTTTCCACTCCTGGCTCACCAACAGAACCAGGGAGGGAAGAGGAGGGGGGAGAGGGGTCCCCAGGTGCTATTTTGAAGCTGGAGCTATGGGTACTGCTATATCCACTTCCTTCACTGTATTGGGAAACTGGGGCCATGCATTAGAATTCACTGGGTCCTTCCATTTCCTCTGCTCCACCACTGGTGTCTCACACAGGGAGGTACCTAACCTGCTACTTACTCCAACTGTAGTATCATATCATTTGGGGACGGAGGAGATACCTGCTCTTAGGAATCTTTACTGCCATCTGTCAAAGAATTGTCAGAAAGGCCATACTAATCTACAATGACCATGTGAATGGCGCCCCTGGAGTTGTACAGTATAGCTTTCTCACCACAGGATGTAGGCTTTAGATGGATAAAAACAATTCAATGTTTAGACCTGATGCTATGCTTGTGTTTGCCAATAATTTGAAACTTTTTTGGGAAGGGGGATACTGAGGATGGAACCTAGGAGCATTCTACCTCTAAGCTACATCTTCAACCCTATTTTATTATTTGTTTGTTTGTTTGGGTACTGGGGATAGAACCCAGGGGCATCCTACCTCCGAGCTAAACCCCTAGCCCTATCTTGTATTCTTTATTTTGAAACAGGGTCTCACTAAGTTGCGGAAGGTCTCACTAAGTAGCTGAGGCTGGCCTTGGACCTGCAATCCTCTTGTCCCAGCCTCCCAAGTACTAGGATTATAAGTCTGCACCACCAACAAACTCTAGAATGCTAACGAAGAACAAAGGTCTGAATTACCCATTTAGGTGGAAGATCATGAACTTACTCATTTAAGTTCAGGTCATCTGGAACCTGCCAGCCAAAGAGACTTGTGTAGATTTGGGGGAAAGAAGATTTGGGGGAAATGGGGTTTTTGCCATAGCTTAATGATCCCCACCCCTTGTAGAACTAGAAGGTGGCCAATTTACAAAGTACAACAGACCCAAGATTAAATGCACCCTTTATGTTGTTTATGATGGGGGGAGCAGGGAGAGAGGGCTGCGGAGTTCCAGCTGTGAGCCTGAGTTCAGGGAAAGGGTTGTCACACAGGGTCACACAGCATGTGTTTGGCTGAGGGGGATGAACCGAGAACTCACCAAAAGCTAAGCACCACAAAGACCGCTCCATCCAGCGGAAGGCACATTTGCTCATTTGTCTGCCCACGGAGACTGCCTCTTTTCTAATTCTCATGTGGACTAGTGTTGTGCACAATATTCACCTTGCTACGACACACAGAGCTGAGCCTAGTAACATCCCTTGTGCACCCTGCAAAACCCATGACCCCCCTGCTCCTTCGCATCCGTGCTCCTCTCACCTTCCTTCTGCGTTAAATCATTCAGAACCCTTATAAATATGTGTTCTAAGTTCAGCACAGTGACTGGGTATGCTGGATGCTCTCTGCTCCTGTTCCTCTCTGACCCTCGGGGTGGCATCAAACAGGATCACTGCCCCTGGCTTCTGGGGTGCAGCCAGTGAGAGGTGCTGGCAGGCCACTAGGTTGCCAGGCAGACTGGAAGAAGGATCTATGAAGGTTTGACTGCCCAGGTTCTACACACACACACACACACACACACACACACACACACACACACACACACAATCACTGCTAGCTATGGGCCACAGGCTGGCAGTATCCAGTCATGGGCTAAACTACACCCATCCCCCTCGTGCTGAATTCCAGAACCCAGTAACTCAGGATGTCACTGACTTGGAAATAGGGCCTTTAAGGAAATAATTAAGTTAAAACGAGATCTTTGTGTGGGGCCCTAATCCAATTAGGCTGGTGGCCTCATAAGACCAGGAAAGCTGGACACAGACAGGAGCTCAGAGGGTGGACATGGGAAGACACGGAGAAAGTGGTAAGGAAAGAGGCCACGGGAGAAACCAAGCTGGCCAGCCTTGGACCTCGAGCCTCCAGAGCCCTGGGAGAGTAGGTTTCAGTTGTTTCAGCCACCAGCCTGCTTTCTCTATTGAAGCAGCCTGAGCAGATAAAGACAGTCCCTCTGCAGTCACGGCCACCAGTCATGGGCCCCTCATCAGTTGGCACCTCTCACCTGGGCTCTGGTACCTGGGTCCTCCGCTCTGCCCTTCAGGCTTAGGGGAGAGGAAGCATGGGCAACCTGTTCCTGCTTCCCTGTCACTCTTGGTTCCCCTGAGCTGTGCTGTGCCTTGGTGATAGCCTGTTAAACTCTATTTACTTGCCCTGGTCCAGAGCACCAGGTGTTACTTGCAGGGACTTAGATGGATTCATTTGTTCTCCCCCAAGTTTCCCACAATGCTTCTAAATGTAATCCTCTCAACAGAAACCCACCAGCCCAGCCTATCAGGTGAGTGCCTCTCACCACATCACTGTATGAAGAACACTTTTCTGAAATGTGCATGATGACCAGAAGCTGTAGAATATGCGACCGGCAGTTGGCTCTGCAAAAGACATGACCCTGAGTCTGTCCAGCCAAGGTAACAGTGACACTGTGCTAGTGAGAAAGCCACTGCTTTGAAAAAAGAAATGCATTCTATGGAGAGAACACACTTGGAAGGGGGGAACTTAGAGCTATCCCCATTGCTGGGTAAATTTGTTTCTGAAAACAATGTTACCTCTTAAAAATTCTGAGATGCACACATTTGAAAAACTGAGAAACTCTGTGTGTGTGTGTGTGTGTGTGTGTGTGTGTGTGTGTGTTGTGTGTGTGTTACCCAGGACTGAATCTAGGAGCATTCTACTTCTGAGCTACACCCCAACCCTATTTTATTTTTTATTTTGAAACAATGTCTCACTAAGTTGCTGAGGGAATTGCTAAGTGAGGCTGGCCTTGAATCTGAGATCTTCTTGTCTTAGTTTCTCAAGTACTGGAATTACAGGCTTGCGCCACCACACCTGGCTATGGGGAATGGGATTTTTTTCCACTGGGCATTGTGGCACATGCTTGTAATCACAGCATTTGGGAGGCCGAGACAGGAGGATTGCAGTTCTCGGACAGCATCAGCTACTTAGTGAGGCCCCTTGCAACTCAGTAAGACCTTGTTTCAAAAATAAAGAATAAAAAATTAGAGCTGAGGGTGTCTCTCAGAGGTAGAATGCCCCTGGGTTCCATCCCAAGTACCGCAAAAAAAAAAAAAAAAAAAAAAAAAAGAGAAAGAAATATTCCAAATGTATAAAGTCAAAGAGTTCTAATCATCTCTCTATCTAAATCTCTGGCTATGTAAAAATATTATAGGCCAGACTTCTTCTTTACTTTCTGACTTTCTCTAGATTTGGCCAATAGGAACCACTTTTGACAAGATTATAGTATCATTTAACTGATGCCATAGCAGATGGAAATTTATTAGTAAACTTTCATTAGAACTTTGGCATAACTGATAGAGGCTACTGAAAAATTAAGTCGACACTTAGTAAATACAGCCAACAATGCCCTGCCTGCATTCTCTCTGTAGCACTGTTTTTAGCTATGTTAGTTATCAAAATAAAATATAAAATGCATTGAATTTAGAAACAGACTCAAAAATCACTGCACAAAGTGTTAAACGAAGCTTTCAAATGGTGCCTATTCAGTTCAGTACTGTGCAAATATAGTGAAAGCAAAAATTGTTTTTGTACCATCAAGAAAATAAACAATTTAATGTTATTTTATCTGTTTCATCTTTTAAATTTTTCTCTTGTTTTAAAATCGCCATAAATGTTAATTCAATAGTACATGCATATAACTTATAAATAAATAACAAGTATTGAGAGTATCTGTTTAACATATTTTATCAATTCTGGTGAACTATCTAAAAAGCTTGGAAAACACTGAACATTAAACTGTAGGGGCTGTGAAATATCTACTGCAGCCAGTATCCTAAGATTTCAGAATCACAAATTCTGCCTTGTTCCAACAGACTTCAAAGGAAACAGAAGGGGGTGGGAAGGAGCGAGGCCACACAGCCTTCTCCCATCAGTCAGGATGTGGAGAACTCCTTTGGTTGAGCCACTACCACTCAGAAAGTTTTGGAAATATTTGGAAAGTAGCAGGAGACTGAAGGGACCACCCACTAGTAAAAACCCAAAGAAAAGCCTTCCAAAAACAACAAGGGGTAAACCAAGGGCCAGCTCCTCCCCAGCTCCACATCCTGGCCAGCCCAAGGCTGGGAGAGACGGCCATCTTGCCCAACTCCACTTACATCTGACATGCATTCCTGAGGGTGAGGTTGGGCATGAGCCTTGGAACTGAATGTTATCACAGCATGCAGTGTTTGGAGGTGACAGAAAACACTCCGGTCATGTCAGAGAGAATAACTGTGTAGACTAGACTGGGGGGAAATGCCCTGGGGCTCAACTCAGCATGGTTTCCTTCTAATGCTGCAGGCAAAATGATTCTGGCCCAGGCTGAGCTCTGGACATTGTACTTGTTTATTGCTTGGCTTTCCTGGAAAATGCCTGTGAGAATACACTGGAGGCCCGGAGACATCATTACATGACTTTGAAATCCAACCTGCTTTGTGTTATTGTTTTTTTTTTTTCAGGATTCGTCATTGATTAAAATTAAAATCTGGTTATGAAACATGAGACCTGGGGAGATGGTCCCTTCTCTGCAGATGAATCCTGCTGCCTCCTGCTTCTCGCCTTAATAGCAGGGCAAATTCAAATCACCGTCTCAGCACTGAAGGATGCGCCGAAGCAGTTTCATGTCCCTGTAAAAGCCTCCAGAGGAGATGGTCCAAATACTCAAAAGAAATCAGCCTTCTTTGCAATTCTTCAATAGAGACCTGGTTAGACAGGCCTGGTGGCACACGCCTGTAACCTCGGTACTTGGAAGGATACAGCAGGTGTATTGCAGGTTTGAAGCTAACCTCAGAAGCTTAGCTATGTTCTCAGCAACAGTGTAAGACCCTGTTTCAAAATAAAAAATAAAATGGGCTCAGGGTATAGCTCAGAGGTAGAGGACCCCTGGGTTCCATTCCTAGCACCACAAAAAAAAAAAAAAAAAAAAAAGGAACTGGGCGATGCAACAAGACATTTTTCCTACTATTTTTTTTTTTTTTTTTTGCAGTACTGGTGATGGAACGCAGGGGCGTTCTACCTCTGAGGTACAACCACAGCCCCATTTTTTATTCTTTATTTTGAAACAGGGTCTCACTGAGTTGCAAAGGGCCTTACTAAGCATCTGAGGCTGGTCTCGAACTCGAATCATCCTGTCTCGGCCTCCCAAATGCTGGGATTACAAGTGTGCACCACCACACATAGCTACTATTCATGTTTTGAATTCTGTCTTTGAAAAATAAATCCTGCTGACTTGATGCCGCTTTTTTTGTTTGTTTTGGTTTTGGTTTTGTTTCTAATGTCCACTAAGGGGCAGTCTACATAATTTATCATCTAGGGAGGTGAGCCCATCCCTGGGTGTTGCCAATGCCCATTATTCAGCCTCTGCTGAGCTCACAGGCCTAAACACCCTGAGGTCTCAGATGAATGGAGACGCTAGCTGCTCTGCCCCCAGGCCACACCCAGAGCCCTTGTCAGTAGGTCCTGCTGCTTCACAATCTGGGTTTTTCTCTTTTCATCCCTGCAAATAAGAGGTGGCACATGGTCCCAAATCACTCTCCCAAGATGACCTTCTGTGAATATCTGAAGCATCCAAACACCCTCCAGCTGGAAGGTGTCTGTCATTTATTCCGCACACCTGCCCCAGCCTGCTGCAGAACCTGCCTGCCTGCCTTCTCGCTGTTAGGAGTGGCACACACACACTTAATCCATTTGGCTCTTTGAAACGTGGAGGTAAGACCTTGATTTACTGTGGCTGGACCACCCTTCCCTACGACACCAACAGGTTATTGGGCCCTGTGGCAGCCATGTGCGTCATGTTTTATGGCTGGGGCTCTTCCCTTCTTGGCTGGGGAGCTAAGAGTGGAATTTTAACTATGAATTTCCTTGTGTTTAATAGGCTAAAGTCAAAAGGCCACATTCTGCCTTCAGATATGCATGAGCAACTTCCAAATGGAGTTACTCATGTTTATCTGAGTTTGGTTAAAATACTCCAACTCTCAGGCGTTATTCAATAACGTGCCTTTTTTCTTTTAAAAATTTTTAAATGTGCATGTGGGAGGGTGAAACAGCATGAATAAATTGTTCAAAATTTTTGCTCTTTTTGAGGAAACATTTGTGTTTTTTTGTAAGAAAACAAAACCATTCGTACATTTTAATCTCCGGTCTTGCTCATTTGCTCCATCTGTATACAGATTGGCCGCGGAGCCTCCTAAGGCTTAGCTTGAAGGGCTCGTTAGCCTAGCCCCATTCTGCTATTTGAGGAGCAGCTATATAGCACAGTAGAGCCCAACAGGCCTAGACACAGAAGAAGCAAGACCAAGTTCCCACTCTGATAATAGTTGTACAGAATTGAGCAGGTCACTTAGTTTTACCCTGTTTCTGTTCATCTGTGAACTATTGACTTTGCAAGGTTATTAAGTGAATTCAGTAGATAATGGATGTCAAATTTGTTTCACCCCCCAAAGTACTTTGTTACATAAACAAAATATATCAACAAATGCAGAATGATGATGGATACAGTAAGGAGAAACTTAGAAGGAAAAAATGACCACGGGAGTTGTAAATGATACAACTCTTTGGGGAAGCAATTGCAATGAATATTGATAATATTGAGCATTTAAAATTGTCCTCTTAGGTTCAATCATTCCAGATATAAAAGTTGGTCATAATAAATAAATAAATAATAAATAATATAGGAGAAAGCAGGTGGAAACAACTCAAATTTTAAGCAAGTGAAGGGATGTTTAAGCTCCCCATTATTTGTTCTTAAAAACAGAATGACACTTAAATTCTTTTAATGTTAAATGAAGAAAATTTAATTGAAAATACATATTCTGTATTATGCCATCTTTGTGACAAAAATAACAAAAACAAACATTAAAAGGACTGAGAAGAAATTTAATAAAATTTTCAACAATAATCAGTAGAAAAGAACCAAAAGACAGATGTTTTGGAAAAGACTACATAAATCCTTGTCTTCCTTAGTACTATATTAAGTATTCAAAACATACGTACATATATATGTATATGCCTTGAATATATATGATATATACATATATATCACTTGGTATATATTAAGTGTGTTTTTTAATGTGTCATATATTAGCTTCTAGCTAGACTCTCCTACTCAACTTACTTTCAAATTAATCAAACCTGTACCTTAATTAGCCCTGCAAAATAGTGTTGAATTTTTCTCCGGTGGTTTTATCTTTATTTTTCCATCCAGCTATATGTAAGATAAAAGGTATTCAGACTAGCACATTTGGCACTTGGTCAAAGAGCAAAATCTCGGATTTAGCCACTGAGTGTCACAAGGCACAACATCAAAGGAACGTTCAAATATTGCTCCCCACCCGCAGCACGGCCTGCGTCATTCGATCCTCAAGAATGTGGAGCAGGGGGTGATGAGTGCCCAAGGCGGGAGAGCCGATGTATATATTAACATCAACAGAAGAATGAGTTGACGATACAGCCAACCACGGGATGGGTAGGGTGCTTGAAGAGCAGACAGCCATGTTCAGAGTAAGCTCACCAGGAGTGGCATTGTCTATCCAGGAGATGGAAGATAGATAGTCTGTGTGTGGTGACCCACACAGGAAACGAATTTTACAGGGAGGAGGAATAACATCTCTATGGCAGAAATTAAATTGGTTCTTGAATTTCAAATGGAAGTGTTTCCTCACATCTGAGTTCACTTACAGAACAAAAGACCAAACAGGCACCTCAATTACAGGAAATTAAAAGCCCCTTGAAGGCTCATGAATCATCAAAAGTTAGAAAGGAGCGGTAGTTTACAGATCTCCTAATACAATGCATATGCATGTATGCTCACACGCGTGTGTGCACGCACACACACACACACACACACACACACACACACACACACACACTTTTACAGCTGAAGAGACAGTTGAGAGCCTAGGCAGTTTCCCAAGCCCTGGTCTCCTAGCTCTCTCTGCTGCTTGCTTCAACACTCCTCAGTTAGCTCAGGGACTGTAAGCTCCTAAACCATGACCATACTGCCATCAGATGCTCAAGACTCAATGTGGGCTTTGGAATCACACTGGGTTTATATTCTGACTTGGTCACTTACTAGTGCGCAGCCTAACAGGGCCATGAAGGTCTCTCATCTATACAGCAAAGACTATAAACTCTACCCCATGCCTGGTGATAGAAATTAAATGGGATAATACAATCAAGTGCTGAGCCAGAACACTGGGCACACCATGAGAACTCAACGCACAGTCTGTTGTTTACCGTCATACCAATTCCTCGAGGGCAGACCCAAAGCCCTGAACTATCAGCTTCAGCCTGGAAAGAAGAGTATGATCCAAACAATTCACCCTTCTTGACATATGCTGTGTGCACGTTTCTACTCTCAGCTGTGCCCAGCCAGGATAAATCTAATGCGATCTGGACCATTTAATGCTTGGCACCATTTTTAATACCAATCTCATCAGTGGTTATTTTCAGTGTCTGCTTTACCCAAACAAGCTATTTACTACCACCACCATCATCATCATCATTATTATTATTATTATTATTATTTTGGTAGTAGGGATTGAATTCAGGGGTATTCTACCTCTAAGCTATCTTTCTTTTTTATTTATTACTTTGAAACAAAGTTTCATTAAGTTTCTGACTTTGGCCTCAAACCTGTGATCCTCCTGTCTCAGCCTCCCAAGTACTGGGATTACAGGCATGCACCACCATGCCCAGCTTCAAAATGGCTATTTTTAGAGTTTAGTGGCTTTAAGCCTAAGCTGTCAAGAAAATAAAATTATCTTAAAACACTGATCCTTCTGAAAGAATGTCAGTAAAAATACACAGATGCCAGTGCACATGGGTGTGGTGGTGCACACTTGTAATCCCAGTACTTGGGAGGCTGAGACAGGAAAAATCAGATTCACGGCCAATCTCAGCTACTTAATGAGGCCTTCTACAACTTAGTGAGACCCTGTTTCAAAATAAAAAATAAAAATTAGGGTTGGGGGTGTAACTCAGAAGTAGAATAGCCCTGGGCTCAATCCCCAGTAACACACACTCACAAACACACACACACACACACACACACATAGAATAGAGCAATGCTTGATAAGGGTTTGGTTATTGGCTTGGATGCCAGCTCAACTGTACAATCATCCAATACTATTTGGGGAAATTAATATCTATAGGAGCTCACTGCCCCAGCCACCCTGCCACCCGCTAGGCTTGAATGTCCTTTACAGAGCGAACTTGATCCTCCTGTTTCGCTTTTGGTCTCTGTCCAGAGAAATGAATGCACTGGCATAGTTCTGCCATTTGTCAGCCAGAAGCCTGGCTACACATTTGCTCGTCAATCTAAACCTGACCTATTCTCATACGAGCACTTGGGGCTTCGTGTAGATCAACCAGACGTTCTGTCATTCACCAGCCCCAGCGCTCCATAGCGTTCAACACCCATGTGCCTTCACGAAATATTTCACTATGCCGGTGGAAGAAACATCCAAGGGAATGTGATTTCTCAGGAATGGTAGCACCAGAGCGTTTTAAATCTGTTTGTAACCACAACAAGGATAAATGGCATTTCTGCCAAAGACGTTTGCAAACGGGTGCAGTAGTGCAAGCCAGCACTTTCTGAACTTAGAGGGTCTTCCCCGAGAGGTAAGTGGTATCGGTGCATGGCTAACAAATACAAAGCCCACTTTTGGAGCTGAGTGTTTCTTGTCAGGGTCATTGGCAGTTTCCAGCACACTGCCTGGAGGAGTTGGTAATGTCATTTCTCCTCTGTTGGCATGAATGTCCAGATGAGCGTGACCCCAAGGCTTGTAAAAGGCAGATCCTTGTTAACATAGCATGCTTTATTTTGATTTTTCTCCCCTGTCTTTGAATTTATATGTGCTTTTATCAGCCACATTTCAAAAATCTTCTGTGGTTTTAAGGACAGCATTTCATCAACATGTTAGTTTGTTACTATTAAAGTGTTTTAATAATCAATTGAATAATCTCTTAAGATTTTGTTTTTGATTGTTTGTTTTTTTATTAATTGGCAAAGAGTCTAGTCTTTGTTAATTCTTTTGGCATTTCTCAAGAGGCACAAAGGGACCATGGAACTGAAAATTTAAACAAGAAATAGATATCATTTCTCATTGGCCTGTGCATGGCATGGGGAGGCTTAACTTCCGTGTTTCTGGGTTGCACACTGGTGTTTTAATGTACAGCTAATACAGGAGAATAGTGGGAAAAGATGGAAAGGGAAGGATTTTTGATCCTGGATATCTACAAAATGCACATTTTATTCCTACAAGTATCTGGAAATGCCTGGCATCATTACTATTCACTGTGACAACTCTAAGTATGACCACCAGTGCTGTGCTAAAAAATAACAGTAAAAATTCAATATCTGTGAAAGGTTATTCATCCAAATAATGCATCCTTTAAAATTAAAGGCTCACAGATAGAGTCATATTGTAATAGCTCTTAAAATGTCTGAAATGGACAAAATATAGATTCTAGTTAGAGAGAAATAGTTGTCCTTTACTGTTGGGGATTCTGAACAGGTACTTCATATAATAAAGATTTTTAATACTGAGTTTCGACTATAAAGCCACTTGATCATCATATAAATATTAGTGTCTAGCTAAGTAAAATTGTGGGCCTTAGTGAAATGCAAAGATGCCTTCCTCAGTTCTCTCATCTGTGGTCCCCTGGTAGCCTTTTTCCTCTGACGTACGCCCTCTAGTGTTTCCAGGATGAAGTACAGTATGTGAAATTCAATTTACAAGCAAGAAAGTTATTTTTGCAGTATCTTGGTATTTTCTCCAGATACCACACACTAAAACAAACTTACCACCAGATGTTTTGACCTGAGCTCTAGGTGATAGCAATAATTTTTCTGAGAGTCCCAAACTTAGCGGAGTATTGTAGTCTGACCTCAGATCGGCAAAGGGGCATTTACCTCTAATCTGATTGCTAGGGTTTCTTTACTGCCTTGGAATCCCTGCATTCTAACTCACTTTTGATATGCAGAAAGGAAAAAGATACTCTGATGAACTAAGGTATGCCAGCCGGCATTCTTTGACATATTTCCCAGGGGTTGAGCTACACTTTGATTCTTCTAAGTCACCCAAGAGGTTCAAGGTATTTTTCTCAAAATGTGATTTTTTTTTTTTTTCTTCATGATCTTAAAGAAACCAAAGGCATATTTTCAGTCATGGAAGCTGTTAGTTGAACCAGGAGGTACAGTGTGGTTTATGAGCACTTTTTCTTTATACTTACAAAGTCGTCAGCTGCTATTGCTGCAACTTTGGACAGCAGCCAGGGCTGATTGCAAGAGCTAACTATAGGCCGAGGTCATCTAGGGATCCACCCAGCCGGCTCACGGGGGTGGCACCCACACCTAGCCACAGCGCCTGGGCCTGCCAATCCAGCCAGCCCAGCCCAGATAGCTATTTTTGGTTGGAGTTCCCGAAACAGAAAGAAAGTCCTTGACTATCCTTGGAGCTGAGGCGCTAGCCTTTGGTTTTATACTCTGCCTTTCTGAGCCACTGTCCGCTCTACACACTGACGACTTCCCTCCGTCACAATGTCCCACATCTGCTGGGACTCCCACTGCAGGGCCGTAGACATGTTAAATTGTAATATTAAAATGAATCTTTTGTGTAACAAAACTCACTCACACGGCTCTGCTCTATCCAATTACTTCAAACAAGCCCCCTTCTTCTCTCCAGTGACCTCCATCCTCCCTCCATCGATAGGCCTTGTGCTCTCAGATACAGAGCGTCTGTTGTTGATCCTCTCCTCTTCCACACCCTCACTGAAGTTCATCTAATCTCCATCACTCCTTGGCTGCCCATCCTGCCTCCAACTCACCGCACGCAACGGCCATTCTCCTGGAGTGTGACAAATTAGGATGCTTCTCTCCTCTGTTTAAAATCCTTCAATGGTTCGCCAGGCGTGGTGGCGCACGCTTGTAATCCCCGCGCTTGGGAGGCGGAGACAGGAGGATAGCACAGGTTTAAAGCCAGCCTCTCTGGCTTAAAGAGACCCTGTTTCCGCCGGGCATGGTGGCACACGCTTGTAATCCCTGCGCTTGGGAGGTGGAGACAGGAGGATAGCGCAGGTTCAAAGTCAGCCTCTCTGTCTTAAGAGACCTTGCTTCCAAATTAAAAAAAAAAATTATATATATATATATATATATATATATATATATATATATAATGGGATAATGGGTCTGGGAGTGTGGCCCAGAGGTAGAAGGGTTTCCAGGAACCCCAGTACCAAAAAAAAAAAAAAAAAAAAAAATCCTTCAATGGTTCCTAGCACCTATAAGATTTCCAATTCTCAGTTCCTGAGTACCTTAGTCCCACTTTATGCTACTGTAACAGAATGCCACAGACTGAGTAACTTGTAAAGAACAGAAATTTGGGGCTTATACTGGAAGTTGGGAAGTACGTGATCTGATGGGTGTCTCCTTGCTGCGTTACCCTGTGAAGGAGGCCCAAGAGAGAGTGCAAGGTAAAACGGGTCAAACACATCCTTTGATAAGAAAAACAAGTTGCCAGCAAGAGCATTAATCCAGCTGCACGCAGAGCCCTCACGGTCTAATCCTGCCTTGAGGGTCCCACCTCTTAGTATTGATAAGATGGTATAAAAGTAAGTTAAGAGCCAGGCATGGTAGCCCATGCTTGTAATCCCAGTACTTAGAAGGCTGATCCTGGAAGATTGCAGGTTCAAAGCCAATCTCAACAACGTAGCAATGCCCTCTGCAACTTAGCGAAACCCTGTTTCCAAATAAGAAATTTAAAAATCAGGATGGCAGTTTAGCTCAGAGGCAGAATGCACATGGTTTCAAGCCCTAGTGCCAAAAAAAAATAAAAAATAAAAATAAGTTAAATTTCTAGCACATGCTCTTGGAGGACATACTAAGACTATAGCACCTAGACTAATTCAAGATTATTTGAGATCTGGGGACTCCTATTCATTCTTCATCTCTCACAATTACCTCCACATCATCTTTTGCCCTTCCTTTAACACGTAAATAGACCCTATGCTCTAATCAGACTCAGTATTTACTGTTCTCCAAGGCCATCAGCTTCTTCTATGCCTCTAAATCTGCCCAGTGAGCTACTTTGCTTCAAGATTCAATTTGAACGTCACTCTTTTTTTTTTTTTTTTTTTAACTAGGGATTCAGCCCAGGGGTATTCTAACTTGAAGCTACGCCCCAGCACTTTTTATTTTTTATTCTGAAACAGGGTTTCACTAGATTGCTGAGAGCCTCAAATCTGTGATCCTACTATCTCAACCTTCCTAGTCCTGGGATTATAAGCGTGTGCTATCAAGCCTGGCTTGAACTTTACTTTTTGATGGGCTTTCCCTGACTTCCCATATAGCATTCAGGAATGTATCTAGTCTCTCCATTTATGTCCTCTTTAGGCCGAGGTGTAGTCTTAGTTCTTGTATCACTACAAACACTACATGCACACCCACCTTGGCTTTTCCCATTGAGCTCTGGAGCGTTTATTATAGGAAATTAATATTGATTTTTGTGGTCAACATCTAGAACTGTACCTAAAGCAGTAACTAAACTTTGTTGTGTTAATAAAAATATAAATTTCAAACAAGCCAGCCAATAACCTCCAAGAAAACATATTTGAATTCAATTCCTGCTTTGACCTTTGCCTTCCACTAACCACAACTTTACTTACCAGGTTCCAAGTTAGGTAGCGGTGAAGGCCTCAGACCTGCACTTCAGGAAAACTGATGTATCTGCCAAAAGATGATCTAGAAGTGTTGGGGACCGGAAAATGGATGAGAGGGAAGAAGGCAAGGGAAAGTATGAGCTAGGGCGTGCTGTCCTATGCAGACAGCCCAGTTCTGGAAGACTTAGGAGCCCAAGGGGCTATTAAGTTGCGTCAGACATCATACATAGCTCACACATGTAGCCTGCCTTCCAGCTCTCGCGTCTCTCATCTGTGGGTTTCCCAACTTGGATATAGACCCAACCTGGAAAAATTGACTTTGAGATCAACAGCTGGCACAATCCCCTTTTTGCCTTTTCTTGCTTAGTGACTCCCAGCCCTTCATCAGAGGTGTTCAAACAGGCCTCAGGCTGCCTTGGGGATTCAGGAGGAGGAACTGAGTTAGTGCCCTTGGGTCATTCTCCTATGTCACTCTCTAGCTGTCATTTCCTCAGCATGGAATAAATCAATACCAGTGGGCAGAATCTGGCTTCAATTGGATTGAAGCATATTATGGGGGTTTTTGTTTGTTTGTTTGTTTGCTCTCAAACAATGATCACCTATTAGTTTGCACCTTTGTGGTCTAGCACTTTTGGCTGCACTCAGCTGGGTGGTTCTTCTGTAGGTCTCCTTTAGGCCAGATGGCTGGTCTGGACTGAGCCTCATTCATCTGTCTGGCAGTTAACAGGTGATCTGCTGGCATGTATTCTCTTCGGTGTGGCTTTTATAATGGGAGAGCTTGAGTTTGTTTTCCTGGAGTCCCATGGATCTAGTGCAGCAGGCATTGGTGAGCCTCAGTATGCAGTGTTTATCAAGTCCATTTAGACCATGTTTGCTAGTGTCCCAGTGGTCAAAACAACTCACATAATCCCAAATTCAGAATCAAGGAAGAGAGCCAGGCGTGGTGGTACATGCTTGTGATCCCAGTACTTGGGAGGCTGAGACAGGAGGATCGCAGGTTCACAGCCAGCCTTAGCTACTCAGTGAGGCCCTATGCAACTTAGAAGACCCTGTTTAAAAAAAAAAAAAAAAAAAAAAGGGAGCCGGGCATGGTGGTGCACGCATGTAATCCCCGCGCTCGGGAGACGGAGACAGGAGGATCGCGCAGGTTCAAAGTCAGCCGCGCTGGCTTAAGAGACCCTGTTTCCAAATAAAAAATATAAAAAAATAGGTCTGGGAGTGTAGCCTGGAGGTAGAAGGGCTTCCAGGAACCCCAGTACCACCAAAAAAAAAAAAAAAAAAAAGAATAAAAAATAGGGCTGGGGGTGTAGCTTGGAGGTAGAATACCCCTGGCTTCCATTCTCAGAATAAAAAAAAAAAAGAATCAAGAAAGAGAGAGAAATAGACTTCTGATGGGAGAAGTGGTGAGGAGGCTGGAATATATGGCAGGCAGGAATCTGCGGCCATTTTGTATCTGCCAGAGAAACCTTTTCAAGGATATCTGTGGGAAGCCTGTATTTCACTTGGGAGGCTCCCTCTGCTTCCTTAGTAATCATGCCTGGGTGCATTATACTCTGCATAAGTTTAGGGAAGGTATCCTCTTTGTCTGATAAGCCTGGAGATGATATAGAGTAAGAATTACCAAAGAACTTAAGACTCTCCTGGTGCCATGGTTTGGACATAGAAAGTGCCCTGGAAGAGCTCCTGTATTGGTGTTTATGGATGATATAACTGAATCAAGACAGTTCTAATCTCATCAGGGATAAATCCATTGTAGTGGGTTATTTGGGCGGTCACCTAGGCAGGTGGGCGCGTGGCTGGAGGATGTAGGGTACTGGAGGTGTGGTCTTAGGTGCTATATACATATGTCCACAGAGCCCCTTCCCTGCTCTCTCTGCTCCTCACTACCGTGCTCTGAGCTACAGACTTCACCCAGACTAACTTGGATGGAACCTCCAGAACTATGAGTAAATAAATATTTCTTCCTCTATGTTGTAGTCATCAGGTGTTTTGGGTCCCAGCAGTGAGAATGGTGACTGACACACCCTGGGAGCAGATAAACAGGGAAAAAATTAGCTTTCACCTCTGCGTGTCTCATCCATTTAGGGAGAAATGGAAGGACAAG
Organism: Muscardinus avellanarius; assembly: GCF_963383645.1. Classification (NCBI taxonomy): domain Eukaryota; kingdom Metazoa; phylum Chordata; class Mammalia; order Rodentia; family Gliridae; genus Muscardinus; species Muscardinus avellanarius. Next base: position 75,396,443 of record NC_137787.1, read on the forward strand.
AAAAAATCTAAGGAAATCTAAGAGAAAGAAATGGCACCATGACCTCTGCCATGTTTGGGGAGGCACAGATTTTGAAGACACAATATATTATCTATTCGGCAACAGCATGGCGTGGTATGTGGACAGCAGCTGCTCCCTTCTACAACCCACAGTCTCTCCACTGGACCTGGCCCCACCCCTGCCTCACAGTGCTTGTAATTGTCTCTGAATACTGAACCAAGTGTTGGTTGTGATTTGTCCATTTAATTCACTCTATTGAATAGAAGAATTGAGGAAGATACTCTAATTTCTACAACAACAACAACAAAAATGTAATGTGGGGCCGGGTGGTACATCTTTATCCCGGTACTTGGAAGGCTGAGACAGGAGGATTGTAGTTTCAAGGTTAGCCTTAGCAGCTTAGGAAAACTTTGAAAATAAAAAGGACTGGGGGTGTAGCTTGGAGATAGAATGCCCGTGAGTTCAATCCCCAGGCCAAAAAATAACATTTTTATTTGAAAACTAAAGATCAACAGGCTCTGATTCTGTCGAGGAAAGAATATTTCTATATGTTAAATATACAAGGAAAATGTTTCTGTGTGAGAAAAAAATAAATCCTAATATGCTATTATGAAACAGCTTCATTCATTCATTCACACTGCCCACTCAGCCCTCAGAATCACTTGAGTTTCCTTTCTGGATGAACAAATATTTTCCAAGCCAAGTCTTGAATAACTTGTAAGGTTTTATTTATTATTGCCTTCTGTATTTCGGGCAAAATGAGAAGAGGTGTCAATAAATATCTTATTGATGAAATGATAGCTTGGACCAAGGTCCTGGGAGAGAATAAATATGAGGGAAGGAGACCTCCTTCATTTACATAATATTTTGCCTGAGCCAAATGGCCAATTCACAGGGAATCATTGCATCTTAACCAGCGACAGCTGGCGCTTACGGCTTGCATACTGCCTCCTTGTCTTTATTCCTTCTCTAAAGGCAGGAAACAGAAGGCTCCACACACAGCAGTCATAGCCATTCATCAAAGACAGACCACTGACACAGAAACTGAACAAGAAAAAAAGCCTGGCCCAAACGTGCTTTGGGGAGCCACGTTTAACCACGCGCTAAGTAGCACAGCCAGCGCCATCTTCATTCTTTGGGGGATGAGACTGAGGAACTAGGCTCCCTCAGTTTTCCAACAATTGACCTATTTAAAGTGAAGGGGGGCAGCGATACAGTCCATCATTTATACACCAGATTGTAGCGGCTTTGGTATTTCATGACAGTAATTCTAACAGAGACTCGACCTGGCTTGTTTCCATTCCTTTTAGCAAGATTGCGGTTGTAAATCAGTAGTATTCTGGAGGCTGCTTCAGGTGGGCTGTCGGGAACAGCATAGGAGAATCTTCAGAATAATTTAGGGAATGAGGCTAGGAGGGGAGGTCAATTTCTCTATTTAGATCCAGAGCACTATGGCAAACTTGATTTTGGAGAGATGCTTCAAATCTCAGCCTCAGAATTTGTATTTAGACTATCTTAAAAAATTAAAACACACTCACTCATACTTTTACCCCCACGAGACAACCCAGGTCCTCATCTCTGATCTCTAAGCATCCTCTACATTTGGAAAGCAACTTTAGTAATAACCAGCTTTGGATTAGTAAAAATCTCCCTTCATTCTTTTTTTAAACTCATGAGAATAGTTCATTCATAGCTCTCGGGAAAATAGGATGGGCATCATTCTGACTTGAAGGGTGATATGGATAGAAACTGAATTTGCAGGGAGAGCACAAGTCTCAGTCCTACTCTTTCTTTCTTTCTTTCTTTCTTTCTTTCTTTCTCTCTTTCTTTCTTTCTCTTTCTGGTACTAGGGATTGAACCTAGGGGCATTCTACCTCCATGCTATACCCCAGACCAATTTTATTTTTTCTTTGAAACAGGTTCTCACTAGTCTACTAAAGCTGGCCTCAAACCTGCAATTTTCCTGTCTCAGCCTCTCAAGTACTGAGATTACAGGTATCAGCCACCAAACTACTACTGTCTTTTGTCCTACAGTTTAATAACAGTGTAAGCTCAATAAACCATCTTGACTTCTCGGGTCTTTCTTTTCTTCCTTTTTCTGTAAAGTTAAAAAAAAAGTTATTTGGGGAAGCCAATATGAAAGAATTTTATAAGTTTTTAAGGCTGAGTTAGAAATTTTCTTAGTCTGTCTTCCTTTTGTAGCTATAACAGAATGCCTGAGACTAAGTAGCTTATAAAGGAAAGCACAAGAACATGCTGCCAATGTCTACTTGGCTTCTGATGAGGGTCTCCGGCTGCTCCATGCATGCCAGAAAAGCAGAAGAGAAAACGGGCACAAGTGGAAGAAAGGAAGGGGACAGAGGAGCCAACCTACCTCCCAACAACCCACCCTCATGATAACTAACCCACTCTCTCAGGAACAACATGAATCATGCATGAGGCTAGAGCCCTCAAGACCAAATTACCTTTTTTTTTTTTTTTATGTGGTACTGGGGTTCCTGGAAGCCCTTCTACCACCGGGCTACACTCCCAGACCTATTTTATATTTTTTTAATTTGGGAACCGGGTCGCTTAAGCCAGCGAGGCTGGCTCCGAACCAGTGCGATCCTCCTGTCTCTGCCTCCCAAGCGTGGGGATTACAAGCATGTGCCACCACGCCCAGCCCAAATTACCTTTAAAAAGCCCTTCGTCTTTCAATACCATGGCATTGGGACACAACCATGCCCAAACTATACAGAAGCCGTGGTACGAGGAGATGGATGGAAGGTTACTCATCCAGCGGCTGCAGAAGCAGGGCTGAAGCCTGCGTGTCAAGCCTGTGCACAGCGCTGGGGTTTGTGAACCTAACTGAATGCACATAGGCTTTCCTCTCGGGCCAGGCCCAGAGCTGAGGACTGGATTGATAGAAGGCAAAATCAGGTAGAGCAAGGAAAGTTGGTGCTCTCTCCATCCCAAGGCCCACATCTGCTTACACTGCAACATTTGCCAGATTGTTCTAACCCCTAGCAGCCTTCAGATCAAAGCGGAACTCCAGGCATTCTTCGGCAGAATGTACTAGTACAGGAATCGATGGCCCCATGGTTTGGAAATAACCTGTATTGATGGTGGAGGCTGCGGACTTTCCCACAACTCCCTGCCTAAAGTTCTCTGCTGTGGCCCGGCCCTGTATTTTTAGCACATTTCTCCTCCCTTAAGTGCTGATGAATGCTTCTTCTTCAATAAGGTCACTGCTGACTTACTCCCAGGACCCCCACCCATCTACCCACCATCACTTCTATTTCTCTCTCAAGACCTCCTGCTCTCTGTGGACTCAGGGATGAAGAACACAGCCTTAGGAACAAAACCCAGCCCCTTGCTAGAAAAGCAACCTTCCCGACCCATCTCAGGAACTAGTTTCTTCCTAACCCTGGGAAAGAGAGAAACACCCCAAGTAATATTTAACTCTGAGCACACTATTGGCTTTAATTATTAACATCCAGCTGCCTAGGGAAAGAGCAGCACTTCACCCTGCACTGAAGAAAAAGGAAGGGCACAGACCCCTGCCTCCCCAAGGCACTTGAATTGTTGCATTGTATGGACACGTGTGTGTTCCACGCATACCAGCAAACACTCTGAAGTGTGCTGACAGGTTCATTCATTCTATAAATATTTATTGAACTGGCACAGTTCTAGATACTTGGATGCAACAGTCAGCAAAACAGATGAGGATCTTCATTTTTGTGGTGATTAGATTCTGGTGGGAGGTGGAGAAGACCAAGATTTACAATAAACATAATAAAAAAAAGGCAAGTCTATGGTTGTGCAGGGTAAGAGGAATGGGGAAAGGGTTTGATTTCACATTGTATGGTCATTAAGAAGGTGACATTTGCCAAGTACAATGGCACACACCTGTAATCCTAGTTACTTGGGAGGCTAAGAGAAGAGGACTGCAGGTTCAAGGCCAGCCTCAGCAATTTAGTGAGATACTGTTTTGAAATTTTTTGGGTGTGTGGTGTACTGGGGATTGAATTTAGGGGGAAGTCTATCTCCAAGCTACACCACTAGCCTGACTTTTGCTTTGAAACAAGGTCTCTCTAGGTTGGTAAGAGTCTAGGATTTTGAGGTTAGCCGCAAACTTACAATCCTATTCCAGCCTTCCAAGAACTGAGATTACAGGCATATATCACCATGCCTGGCTTGTTTCAAAAATTTTAAGATAATCAAGTAAAAGGGCTAGGGGTGTAGCTCAGAGTTAGAATGTCCCCATGTTCAATCCCCAGTACCAATAAAATAAATAAATAAATAAATAAATAAGCAAAGAAGAAAGTGACATTTCAGCCATGTTTTAAAGAAAGAGACAAAGTAAGCCAAATGAATATCTGGAAAATGGTGCTACAGACAGAAAGCACAGCCTGTTCAAAGGCCCTGAGGTGGGAACATGCTTCGAGCACCAGTGGAATGCAAGGAAGCCTGAAGGGTGTGCCTGGGATGGGGTGAGCTAAGGACAGGGGAGGGGAAAGGAGATTAGAGGGGAAGTACTGGACAGATCAGTAGGACCTCAGCGGCTGGTGTAGATAATCTGCATTATTTTAGAGAATGCTCAGAGCAGAGTGACGTGATCTACCTAGGACTTAATAGGATTCCACTGTGGCTCTGCCATTGCGGGCTTCCTTATATGGCCCGAAAACAACCACTTCCACATTTTCCCCTAAATGTTCAGGGTTGTCAGAACACCAGGCTAACACATGAGCCTCCCCCACTGAGCTGAGCTCTACTGTGGCCCGCGCCACAACTCACTATCCCCCAGGAAGCAAAGTCTCATCCCAGTATCACAAAGAACTGGACAGAGAAAAGACTGCATCTCCCCTTTCCTTCTGTTTGCGACTTCCCAATAATTTGGTCCACCTGGTAAGACCCATTAGCGCTAATTAACGACATTCCTTTCAGTAGGTGCCTCTTTGCTATGATTAATTCTGGGTCAGAGACAGAACGCTTGTTCCATTATGGTTCTTTTTAAAAATTATTATTATTCAGGCTTCTGATACTGGCATGAACTGCGGGTGAATTTCTGAAGTCATGTTCCTTAGCTGTCACAACTAGTAATAGAAAAATTCAATTTATAAAGAATTAGGAGAGGCAGGAGAGGAATATTCCTCAGTCTAGAACAAAGGAGATCAATCCTGACACAATGGCAGGATGACATTTGTGGACTTTGAAGATTCCAGCCTTCCTCTTCATTAATTAGAGAGAATCAAGAGTTCTGGTGGTTAATTATTTGCAGAAATTACGCTCTGCAAAAGCAGATGCCAGCTCACTCCAGCCGCCTCCAGCTGCAGCTCTGCATGATAATTAAACTGTGTCAGTCCTCAGCCTCATCTAGTTGGCAAGTAAACACTCACATAGCCATTGGCACCACTGTCCCAGGACCTTCCTCGCAAGTGCTCTGAATGGATTACCCTGGACAAAGCTGGGCATGAGGATGCATGCCTGTAATACCAATCCTTGGGAAGCTGAGACAGGAGGGTCCCCGGTTCAAGGCCAGCCTTGGCAACTTAGAAGGCCATTTCAAAATAAAAAATGAAATAGGGCTCTAGATATAACTCAGAGGTAGGATGCCCTGGGTTCAATCCCTAGTCTGTCTGTCTGTCTGTCTGTCTGTCTCTCTCTCTCTCTCTCTCTCTCTCTCACACACACACACACACACACACACACACACACACACACAAATCCACAGCAAGAAACAAGATCAAAGTAACCTACAATCTGCCCTCAACAGGTTTATGTTCAGTGGGTCAAAGTGTCACATCACTTAATCTTATGCAGCTATTGTTAGAGGATTAAGTAGTATTAAAAAACAGCTTTGTTTTTATTTGTTTACTTTTATTTTTGTATTTTGGTACTGAGGTTTAAACCCAGGACTGCTCTACACTACATCCCTAGTCTTTCTTTTTTTTCTTTTTCTTTTTTTGAGACAGAGTCTTGCTAAGTTGCCCAGGGTGGCCTCAAATTTTCAACCTTCCTGCCTCAACCTACTCGTGTAAGATGTAATATCTGTTTGCAAGTATGCTGTCCTTATAAGCCACCACTGTGCCTGGCCTGACTTTAACTTTTAATTACAAAAGGAATATATACTCAAATATTTACATTTTGTATATCAAAATTAAGCAACGGACAGCATATAAAGTAAAAACTGCAGGTTTCTCTGTGCTCCTCTAATCTTGCCTTCCTGAGACCCCCCAAGAGTTCCCCTGTAGAGATTTCCTGACTCTTCTCAGGCTGCAGGTTGCAGTCTTTGGATACTTTTACCAGCCAGATAATTGACTCAACATGACACCTTAACATCTCTGCTGCTTTTCTCTAAGCGAGAGGACACCTACTCTTCTCAACTTCTCCACTTCTACAAGATTTAACACTGGACTGCAACCCCAGTTAGGGAGTTTTGTTATTGGATCTGACTGCATAGACTGGCATAAGAATGAAAGGCGCTGGTATCTATATGACCTTAATGTTTCTATGTGGGGACCACAGGTCACGCAGACAACACTATTGTGGCGCTAGCAACATGTCTGTAACTAAACATATTGAATCTCATCTTTAACTCAACCACAGATACTGCTAGAAAGAACACGAGAAAACATAAACATTATAAGAGCTATTGGCATCACTGAAGTAAAAAGATGTCTATGGTCTGCTCGCATCTTCTGGGGAAGGAAAACAGGATTCTTCCAGAAATAGAAATGCCAATGCCGCTAAGCTGAGCCCGGGGCCTCCTTGATCACAGGTGAGGGAGCAGATAGCAGCGTGGTGTTGTTAACCTGCCCTGCCAGGCATCAGTTTCTTGGGGGATTTATCCTAAGGACTTCAGATCTAAAGCTGAACAGGGGCCGGGAGGTGTGAGTGCCATGAGCCAGGAGGAGAGTGGCTGCCTGCAGGTCTTCTCAGAGTACTTGGACTGCCTGGGGTGTTTTGACATTTGCTGGCATTAAGACCCTTGGGCCATTTCACAGTCCATTTATTTAAAGTATCTTAAACTCTCTCTGCTAAGGTTTTAATATTAGCCTGCCTGATCTCAGATCCCTCTCTGGTTACCAAGGTCATTCTGACAGCTTCTAGGCCACCTGGCTCTAAAGAGCAGCAAGTTTCCCGCACATCTTGGTCATGCTATTCATCAGGCCGCTTGTTATTCTGTCAGACTGTCGCCCTCAGCAGAGGGTTATCTCCTGGAGGGCATGGAGTGTATGATAGGCACCCAGCAGAAACTGGGCTCCAGCGTTGAGGCTGGCTCTGTCCTTCTGCACTTTTATTATGTAGTTAGCATCTGTTTGTTCAGTTGTGGGTCTTTGTATAGTCATGGTAGTTGTGGTGGCTGTTTCTGTGAGCAGAATTTGACATAGGATGGAATGGTTAGTTTGATATGTCAGTTTGACTGTACTAGAGTATCCAGACATTTAATTGAACACTGATTTATTTATTTATTTATTTATTTGGTGGTACTGGGAGTGGGAACCCAGGGGCTTTTCTACCTCTGGGCTATACTCCCAGACCTATTTTATATTTTATTTGGAAACAGGGTCTCACTAAGTTTCTAAGAGCCTCACTCAGTAGCTGAGACTGGCTTCGAACCTGCGCGATCCTGCTGTCGCAGCCTCCCAAGAGCTGGGATTAGAAGCATGCGCCACCACACCCGGCTTGAACACTGATTTAGACATCTCTGCAAAGGTACTGTGTAAGCACTGGTAAGAACTACAATCAGTTGACTTTACCCTTGGAAATGTGGGGGTTCTTGTTTAATCAATTAAAGGTCTTAAAGTCTGATCCGACATCGAGCATCAATTCCTGCCCTTACTTCCAGGCTGTCTGCCTCCCTACAGATTTTGGATTTGCCAGCCTGCGCGATTGTGAGCCAATGAGTAAGACAAAATTTCCCTACATATATTTATCTGATCTCACTGGTTCTATTCATTTGGAAACCCTTGCTATGATTTCCATAGACGAGTTCACAAGAAATCATTCCTTCAGTTGATTCCATGTGTACTTTCTGAGTGGACCCTGCATGCCAGGTGCTGTGATAAATTCTAGAAACAATGTCAGGATGAGGCCGTCCCTAAGTGCAAAGAGGAGTTTAAGGCAAGTCCGGGACAGTGCTGGAGGTGTCCTAGAGAGAAAAAATTCCAGCCAACAATCTGCAGGAGCTGCACCCAGACTTGAGTCACCTGGGCTCCCTCTCTCGACTGGCACGGGGCCAAGAGAAATTAAATGTGTGTTCCAGGGCACTCATGCCTGATGGTGTTGAGAGAGAGAGAGAGAGAGAGAGAGAGAGAGAGAGAGAGAGAGAGAGAGAGAGAGATGGAGAGAGAAAGAAAACCTGGGGCCAGGGTGTAGGGTAGGAGGAAGGGAGATGGTCAAGCTTAGGAGCTTTCTTCCCCGCAGGTGCCCATTCGAGAGAATTCCCCTTCCTGGGGTGGTGGCATGACATCAGTATGACCTCACTTCCTTTCCAGAAAGACCTGGAGATTTCTCACCAGTCCGGAAGCTGCAGGGAAGCTGCAGGGAAGGCTCGGCTGTGGGCCAACATTCAGCCTTAAACACTTTGACCTGGAGGAGCTAAGGGGAAAGGACTCTCCCCAAGGGGAACCTTTTAAATCAGCTTTTAAAAGAAATATCCTGCTGGTTGAAAGTTTTATTTGAAAAGAAATATGAGAAAGCCACGTAAAAACAAGACTGACTAGAAGATTCAGAGAATACAGAGGTCTGGCAGCCTTTCGTACAAGCTAGTAGGTATAGGCCCTACCAGCCAGGATGGTGTCGCCAGATCTCTCTGGTGACACATAGAACTATACCTTTCCTCTTCCTTCAAGGAGATAGTAGCAAAAAGCTAAGGCAAGGCTCAGACTAGGTACCACTGCCTCTGAGCAGTGAGAGCCACGAAGAGTTTGGGCAGAATTGAGTGAACTTCAGAGCATCATTGAGATGTGCAGGGGGTAGGTCACCTTCCTCCAAAATACTTGATTACCATCTGCCATAAAATGTTCTTAATCCATGTACAAATCTATGATGAGCAGGATTTAAAGAGAGCCCCGCAGAGCTTTTAAAAGCACGCCATTTTGGTGGTCCTGGGACCACTTATGTTTCCAACTTAAAGCTCCAAGATTGCACTTTTATAGCTTCCTATATACTTCAGAGAGCTGCTGTGTTTGGGGCTAGTCCCATGATCTACCACTGAGGTGGTCCTAACCCCGTGAAGCTTTCTCCAACTTCCTAAGGGCCAATGTGCACATCTCAGCTCCATATTAGTGACAGCTCTGACCAGATCCTCCTGGAATCCCACCTGGGCCTCAGACTCCTTCCGCCATCACCTTTCTTCACCACCACCACCCAGATCTGGGCTGTGCTGTGTCAGTCAGACATGTAAATCTCCCTTTACAAGTCTGTTGTCCTTAAAAAAACCATGGGCTACTCAAGATCAAAAGCCATGTCTTTTTCTCTCTGTAACCTCTATATCTCCAATAGTCCCTACCACCTAATAAATGTTAATAAATATTAGGTCATTAAAAGGCAGGCAACTTTTACAGCCATGCATGCATGTGCATGCATGTGCGTGTGCGTGTGTGTGTGTGTGTTGCTGGGAATTGACTCTAGAGGCATTCTACCTCTGAGTTACACTCTGAGCCCTATTTTAATTTTGAAACAGGGTCTCACTAAGTAGTAGAGGGTCTTACTACATTGCCATAAACCTGTGATCTTCCTATCTTAGCCTCACAAGTAGTGGAATTACAAGCATGTGCTACTAGGCCCAGTTCTACAACCCACATTTAACTTTTTTTTTTTTGTACTGGTGATGGAACCCAGAGGCATTCTACCTCCAAGCTATACCCCCAGCCCTATTTTTATTCTTTATTTTTTGAAACAGGGTCTCACTGAGTTGCAAAGGGCCTCACTAAGTAGCCGAGGCTGTCCACAAACTGTGATCCCCCTGTCTCCGCCTCCTGAATGCTGGGATTACAAGTGTGCCCACCCATAACCCACATTTAAATAAACCAAGTAAACAATGTTTCTGCTGGTGTCCTAAGTTCCAGAGCTGAGGCAGGTGATCTCATCATGATAGCAGCTGATACTTTACAGAACATTAGTTTACAGTGTCTCTATACATGTCTTTCATTTGATCTTTAAACCTACTCTATGAAGTGCTAACATGTGCATCATACAGTGGGAAAACCCAGGGCTCACATGAGATGTAAGGAAATACGGGGACCACAGTTCAACCAGCTCAAATGACTCCTCACTCCACCACAGTGGCTCCAAAGTCACCGAGGCTGTCCTGGACTGAGCCTGACTCCTCCGAGATGCACCTGTGAGCCCAGGTCAGTCTGCAAAGGGGAAAGCCCCTCTCCATGGCTTTCCCTTGCAGGCTACTCCAGGAACCATGGACTTTGTAGATACAGACCCCAATGCCGCACACCTAGCAAGATACAGTAGAGTTTCCCAGGTCTTACACCGATTTCTACCATCTTTCTTTACATTTCTTTCTTTCCATTATTTACCAATAACTCTCAATTAATATAACATTTTCTCAGTCGAAAAAAATGCAGCTAATTTTGATGGAGGCACATCCACTGAAAGTGAAGCCGAGAACAACGAGTGACCAGCAGGTCAGGTGTCCCTGTCCTGCCCCGACTCAGGGGCTCTCCTGTGGGGCACACATACCTGGAGGGTCCTGCCTCTCTGTCACCACTCTGGCCTGGGTGGGGCCTCCCTGGACGCCCCTACTTCCCAGCTGCCTCGAGGTCTCAGTCTGTTTCCTGTTGCTGTAATGGAGATGATACTTTATAACATAAAAAGGTTGCCCTTGACTCATGGCTTTGGAGGCTGTGAGGCCGAAAGTCCAGGCATGGGTGAGGCCTCACTCAGTGTCACCACCAGGTGGAAGAGTCTCACAGCAGCGGCTTATGTAAGAGGAGCGTGCAAAACAGAACAGCAAAGAGAGATACAAGGCCAGAGAGTGGGGAGGGGCGCCGGGCCCCCTTTACAACCACTTACAGGGGCAGCAGTGAACCCAGCCCAGAACCCACCTGCATGGAGACACAGAGCCTCTCAACCCATCACACTGGAGCCCGAGCTGCTCCGTACAAGGGAACCTTTGGGAGAAAACATATCCAAACCACAGCATGCTCCAGCTGGGCCACTCTGGCCTCTGCCACCATTAGACATCTGAGAGAGAGGGAAAGGGTGATTGTGTGTGTGTGTGTGTGTGTGTGTGTGTGTGTGTGTGTGTGTAGGTACTGGAGATTGATCCCAGGGGTGTTCTTCCTCTGAGCTACACCCCCAGCACTTTTCATGTTTTATTTTGAAACAGGGTCTCACTAGGTTGCTAAAAGTTACCCTAAATTGCTGAGGCTGGTTTTGAACCTGTGATCCTCCTGGTGATCCTTTTGTCCTGGCCCTATTCTTCCATTACAATGCCTGCCTGTGTGGTTTGGGGAAGAAGGATGCCTAGAGCAGCCTCCAGAAGAATCCGACTCTGTGCTAGGCAGAGTTGTGTGCTTTGCTTACCACCTTGTACAGCAGGTGTTCCATCACCAAGCCTGGCCCTTTCTTTTTTCTTTATTTCTTTTTTTGCAGGCCTGGGGATGGAACCCAGGAGCATTTGACCTCTGAGCTATACCCCCTGCCCTATTTTTTATTCTTTCTTTCTTTCTTTCTTTCTTTCTTTCTTTCTTTCTTTATTTATTTTTTGTGGTACTGGGGTTCCTGGAAGCCCTTCTACCTCCAGGCTACACTCCCAGACCTATTTTTACATTTTTATTTGGAAACAGGGTCTCCTAAGCCAGCGCGCACTTCTGGCTTCGAACTGCGCCATCCTCCTGTCTCTGCCTCTCAAGCGTGGGGATTACAAGCGTGCGCCACCACGCCCGGCCTTTATTCTTTATTTTTAAACCGGGTCTCACTGAGTTGCAGAGGGCCTCACTAAGTAGCTTGAGGCTGTCCTCGAACCGCGATCCTCCGGTCTCAGCCTCCCACATGCTGGGATTACAAGTGTGAGCCACCACACCCAGCCCTGGCCCTCTCTTGATAATCAACAATTCTCACCCATACTGGCAGACAGACCCTTTTAGTCCTTTTTTTTCCTGGCTTCCTGGGCTTGTGAGGAAGAGGAAAGCAAAGCTGCCTTGCGTCCTGGCAGAATGCAGCGTCCTCTGCAAACGCAGAAGCTGTGTCTGCTGAGGGCCCCTCCGGCAGCCCTCCCTTCAGGCTCTCCTGAGAGCAGAATGGAGCTGCTGTGGGGGATGAGCCTGAGGAAGCCTTGACAAGTGGTCAGAGAATTAGTGCTAAGGGGTCCCTGCACCAGAAGACCGCATGGGGATGTATGGCTATTCCTGGGGTGATTTGAGGCGTCGATTATAATTCCTGCCTCCTGAGCTTGCCGAGAACCTAGACGAGACGATGTGTGCACAGCGCGGAGTCTGGCTTCCTGCTCTTTGAATGCTTCCCATAAGTCTGAATTATGGAGGGCTCCGTGTGGCGTGCACCGAATGAGTGCGGAGACAGAAGACCGATTCCCAGAGACGGAGCCCCGGGCTGGAAGCCTCCTCTGCTCCGCCACCTACACGCTGTGTGGCTTGAGCGGCCTCTTAACCCTCTGTGTCTTGTATGATGGGACTGCACAATAGCACTTTTTCTTCTAGATGTTTCGGGAGGATGCAGTGGATACGCATGAGATGCACGCAGAGGGGACTCAGTATTCTGCATTTTCAGCTGCTGACTCTTGCCCCATCTCTCCATTTTCAGATGTCATGATGTTTTCAGCAGCTTATTCCTCGACTTATTATTATTATTATTATTATTATTATTATTATTATTATTTTGGTGGTACTGGGGTTCCTGGTAGCCCTTCTACCTCAGGGCTACACTCCCAGACCTATTTTTTACATTTTTATTTGGAAACAGGGTCTCCTAAACCAGCGCGCGCAGCTGGCTTCGAACCTGCGCGATCCTCCTGTGTCTGCCTCCCAAGCGCGGGGATTACAAGCGTGCGCCACCATGCCCGGCTTCCTCGACTTATTTTAAATGTCGTTGCATACCTGTGTCATCTAGGAAGATATTGTACAATTATATTTGGGAGAATTGTGATTTTTTAGGGCATTAATAGATACTCTGTGGGAAGAAAAACCAGTTCAGTAGTCAAAGCTATCCACGATGGCCCTAACACTATTAAGCGGTATTTTTACTGCAGGATTTTGCAGAACATTTAATATGCTAAACACACTTCAGGCAGAATCTTTTCTCCCACACACCCACTCCCAGAATCAGTATCATTAGGACACACTTTGAGAATTGCTGGCCTCATATCTAGTAACAAATAATTTGAACACGAGTCAGGAATATTTCCTGGCTGATCATGGAAGCGCCTGAGCATAGAAGACAGGGATGTGCGAGGGAGTCTCTTGAGCCGGGGTGGTGATGCAAATCCTGCAATCCCAGCACTTGGCAGGCTGAGTCAGGAGGATTGCAAGTTTGAGGACAGCCTCAGCGACATATTGAGACTCTCGGCAACTTTAGCGAGACCCTGTTTCAAAACAAAAACAAAACCAAAAAAACAAAAACAAAAAAACCTGAGAGTATAGCTTGGAAGCAGAATACCTTTGGGTTCAATCCCCATTACCAAAAAGCAAAAACAAAACAAAACAAAAAAGCAAAACCAAACAAAGAAACAAAACAAAAAACCAGAGTGTCTTGAGCTGCAGGGGTGGGGGTGGGGTCGAAATACAAAAGTGCCAGGCCAGCCAGCCTGGTGGCGCACGCTTGTAATCCCAGCATTCGGGAGGCTGAGACAGGAGATCGCGGTTCGTGGACAGCCTCAGCTACTTAGTGAGGCCCTCGCAACTCAGTGAGACCCTGCGTCAAAATAAAGAATAAAAGATAAGGCTGGGGGTGTAGCTCAGAGGTAGAATGCCCCTGGGATCCATCCCCAGTATCGCACACACCAAAAAAGACCGCAAGGCAAAGCCAGGCTGAGGAAACCCTGAGAACCTCATGGGAAAGACCAAAGTTATATTGCTGTGAGTTCGCTCTATCCACAGGTAAATCAGACTGAAGCTCAGTACAAGTAGAAAAATAAAAGCAAACTGGGCATGGTGGCACAAGCTTTTAAACCCAGCACCTAGGAGGCTGAGACAGGAGGACTGCAGGTTTGAGGACAGCCTCAGCGACATATAAGACTCTCAGCAACTTAATGTGAGCCTATTTCAAAAATCTTTTTTTTAATTTAAAAATAAAATTTTAAAGATCTGGGTATATAGTGTAGAGTTAGACCACCCCTGGGTTCAATCCCCAGTACTACAGCAAGTAAGTAAATAAACAGATAAAAGCAAGAAGGGCAAGAAGCTGTAATTACCAGCCTCTCACAACTTCCCCCTTCTGGCTCTGATCCCCCATGAGCGCGTAGCACTCCGCATACTGTCCCGGATGCAGCGTGCCCTGCATGCTTGGGTGCTGGTGCACCCATAATCCAGGCCGGGCAGCGGGAGGACCAGATGCCAAGGAGGAAGGCTACTTTGGGCAGGAGACTTAGGAAGACTAAAAAAAAAAAAAAAAAAAAAAAAAAAAAGAGTTCTGAGTCTTGAAAAAGGCGTGTCACGTCAGGCAGAGAGGACATGGGGGCGCCCCAGGGATAAGGCTCCCTTGAGTAGAATGGGACGATGCCATCTGCGAAGGGTAAGGAGAGGTGGGCAGTGAATCTGCTTAAGGGGTGCGTGTGTGTGTGTGTGTGTGTGTGTGTGTGTGTGTGTGTGTGTACTGGGGCAGGGAGGGCATGAGTTAAGGCGGGTCTATGGAGAGCCTTGAAGGCCACGCCCCCACTCTTCATCCAGTCAATCAGTACTTAATGCGCACCTACTAAGCACCAGGCCCTCTGGTGGATGCTTGGAGACCACGCTCTCTTCCCCACAGAGCTTATAACCCTGGTGTAGAGAGATACAGTAAACAAACAGACAAACATACAACATCAGGTAGCAACGGGTGCCGTGATGCAGGGGCAGGAAGCCAGCGAGGGGGTTCCTGCAGCCAGGAGGTGGGATGGGGGAGAGGGAGCCGTGGGCAGGAAGTGGGAGGCCACAGCCATCCCTCACCAGCCTCTTAGGGACTCTGCCCTCCTCCTAGCGTCATGGGAGCCGGGGCTCGCTCCCGGTGGCAGAGGGGAGTTGACATTTTGGAGCAGGATGGGGAGGGCATAGGATCTGAGCTGTTGTGTTAGGACAGAGCTTTCCTAACTCTGGGGCAGAGAGTAACTGTCCATCAAGGCGTTGTACTTAATCCTGATAGACAAGGGATGTCCCTCCTAAAGCTGGGTGGTACCAGAAGACCCCACGAGCCCTCGAAACTCTTGGCATTGGGAGCTGGGGCAGGTGTGTGGGATGGCAACGAGCCACACGTGCTAGAGGCAGAATGCGAGATGAGGCATCCCACTAAGGCAGGGAAGAGCTGCTGAGGGTTTTGGCTGGGGTGAGAGGAAGGGAACAGCACAGAGGAGATGGAGCAAATAGGGTCCATTCTGTGCCCCCCTCCCAGCTAGTGCACAACAACAGTGAGAAATGGCAGGTCCCGTGCCAAAGAGGTGACGCCATTGGGATTTGAGGGAGATGGTTTCATCTGGGTGAGCGATCTGTGTGGAGGTGAGGAAGGCTGGAGAGTAATATCTATTTATTTTTTATTTTTTATTTTTTGGTGGTACTGGGGTTCCTGGAAGCCCTTCTACCCTCGGGATACACTCCCAGACCTATTTTTACATTTTTTTTTTTAAATAGGGTCTCCTAAGCCAGCGCGCGCGGCTGGCTTCGAACCTGCGCGATCCTCCTGTCTCTGCCTCCCAAGCGCGGGGATTACAAGCGTGCGCCACCACGCCAGGCGAGTAATAGCTATTTGATGGAAGACTATTGCCAGATAGCGGGGCTGGATTCCTTTCTCCTCTCTACATAGGGCACATCTACCCCTCGCTGACCACCATCTTCCCCTCACTCCCTGGCCTCATTGGCCTCCTCCATGTTTCCCCAATGCAGGCCTGCTCCTGCCCCAGGCTCTTTGCACCTGCTGTTCCTTCTGCCTTGGAAGTTGAATGTAAGCTGTCCGTCTGGCCGAGACCTGCTGTCTTCCTTCATCATCCAGTGCCCCCCTCAGTGAGGGCTTTGCAGCTACTTCATCTCCTCCGTGTTTCCTCGCTCACTTCTCTGCTTTGTTTTCTCTTTTTCTTAACACTTTTCATTCTAAAGTAAAACATATTTACTTTTAAGATACTTTATTATAAGCCAGGCTTGGTGGCGCACGCTTGTAATCCCAGTACTTGGGAGGCTGAGACAGGAAGACCGCAGGTTCACAGATAGCCTCAGCTACTTAGTGAGGCCTTCTGCAACTTAGTGAGACCTTGTTTAAATAAAATAGGGCTGGGGGTGTAGCTCACAGGGAGAATGCCACTGGGTTCCAACCCCAGTACCAAAAATTTTTTTTAATTAAAAAGAATAAAATACTTTTTTATTTATGCTCCACCTTCAGGACAAAAGCTGTATCTGATGAGCGACTTGCCTGTATTATATCCCACATACCTATAGAGAAGCAGGCATAGTGGGGCCACAGACACAAGTGGAATGGCTGAAGGAGTCCTTGTGGAGCAGCTGTCACAGGGTCTAGGACCAGTGGAATCATTCATGATAGAAGGGATGTTTTAGGCATCAAAGCACATAAATTGTGGGTGATTTGAAAATAATTCTTTTATACCTTGATCTGTTAAGCTCTTAATGTGTGCACGTGCGTGCGCACACACACACACACACACACACACACACACACACTCCAAACAAGGGGGTGAGTGTCATTCCACAGGAGGATGTAGGTATTCTTAGATGCTTATTCTCCAGAAACTTCTAATACCTGGGTTATCAGGGCAGTAAGAAATGAATCTCTAAAGAATTCTATTTGTAGCTGGGTGTGGTGGTGCAGGCATGTGATCCCAGCAGCATTTGGGAGGCTGAGACAGGAGGATGGCAGTTCGCAGCCAGCCTCAGCTACTTAATGAGGCCCTTTGCAACAAAGTGAGACCATGTTTCAAAATAGAGAATAAAAAATAGGGCTGGGGGGGGCGGTGTAGCTCGGAGGTAGAATGCCCCTAGGTTCCATCCCCAGTACCGCAAAGAAAAAAAAAATTAAAAATTTAAAAAAAGAATTCTATTTGTCTTTGGCTATATCTCCCAGCAGTGCCAACCTACATTTGCATTTCACTCCAGGGATGTCGCTCTGCTTACCAATGGCCTGCAGCCAGGCAGCATATTTTGATCTGTCTGTCTATCTACCTATCTATACTTTTCTTGGTTCATTGTAATTAGACATCATAATGAGGTTCAGGGATAGGAACATGCTCACAGCACTTGGTGTGTTTCTTTGCAGATCCTGCCCCACTCTCTCCCCTTCCCGATCAGTACATGGGTACTGATATTTTATATACGTACATAGCATTATGAAAACCGTTACCTTCAGTTCTCTGTCCTCTCCTCTTCCCCCATTCCCCTTCCATCACTGCACTGCAGTCTCTGCTTTTTTGAGTTCCCTTTTGTTATCCAATCTTTCTCTAGATTCCATATATGCGATAAAACCTAACTATTTGCTTTCTGAGACTGGCTGCTCTCACATAACATAATCTCCTCTAGTTCCATCCATTTTCCTGCAAATTACCTATGGAGATCAGCGTGGTGTTTTCTCAGAAGACTGAGAATGGGACAACCATATGATCCAGTTATGCCACTCCTGGGCAGCTTTCCAAAGGAATGAAAGTCAGAATATATTATAGTGATATATGCATATCCATGTTTGTAGGAGCACAATTCACAATAGTCAAATTGCAGAACAGCCTAACTGTCCATCAACAGATGAATGGATTACAAAAATATGGTATATACATACAGTGGAATGTTGCCCAGGATATGTTCTAAAAACTCATTTTTAGTTCAATTGCTGGGATACTTTATCTTATAGAACTTGCATAATAAATAGGGTGGGGGGAGTTGCTCAGGCTGGGCCACAAACGTACACTTAAGAATAATGCAACTGAGCCCGGCTTGGTGACACATGTCTGCAACCCCAGTACCTGGGAGGCTGAGACAAGAAGGATCATAGGTTCAAGGGCAGCCTCCACAATCTTGGGAGATTCTTAGCAACCTAGGGAGATCTTATTTCATAACAAAACAAAATAAGAAAAAAAAAGAGCTGGAGGTATAACTCAGAGGTAGAATGCCCCTGGCTTTGATCCCCAGCACCACACACACACACACACACACACACACACACACAATAAATGCAATTGACATATCATAAATTTAAGACAAAACTTTAGAAAAGAATATCATTGGATTAGGAGTATCAATCAACATAATAAAAGTAAATTAAATAATGTGTTTTTATGTACATTAGGTGACCATCCATGCTGGAGAGAAGCATTTGAAGATGTTGTAAAGAAAGCTCAGGTTTTTCGAGAAAAGCCAGAAGTCAAGGTTATAATTTGGGGACCCTTCTCCCCTCTTCCTTCCCTCTCCTGACTTCTCTATGGTCTTGTCTTTGCTATGCCACCTTCTGTCCTGATGGTCACTGCCTCTCCCACCACTTTTTTGAACTACATTGCAAAATTTTCTCTCATCTTTACTTTTTTTTCCCCCAATAAAAAGAGAAAATGGGGTCATAGGAAGAGAACCACCTGTTTAGCTGCCTCTGGAAAGATTTTTACAGAGAGAAAAAAAACTTGAATGACAGCCTATGTCATTCAAGGATATCAGGTATTGTGAACATGTAGTACTCCTTTTTTGTTTTCTTTTCTTTTCAAAAATTAACATAAATGATCTTTAAAACAAGTCAGGGAATAAGATCAATAAAAGTACAAAGGTATATATTAGTCCCCCCCCACACACATAGACAATAATCCCTGCTCTTCCAACCTCCTTAGACTGTTAACAGGGACAAACAGCACCACACAAATAAATCTTAAGACTTCAAAAACTCTTGAAGTCACGGTATTATGAATTATCCCAAAGTTAATTCTGGCCCTCTCTGCAGTGTTCTCATAACCTGAGTAACTGGGGAAAATCTGGTTCTTGAACACCACCTAGGAAAGTCCCTTCGGGGTTGGAACAAGAAGAGTAGAAATCATGCAAGACCTGATATTTGTTTTGCACTCATTATCAATAACAGGAGCAGGCAGTTGAAACCTTAAGAGCTCTGAAGGTATGTTTGCATAAGGAGAGGCCAGAAAGAACAAACGCTGTGCTGAGTGAATGCCGTGTTGAGTTGTGTAGACTGCATTCCATGTCTACCTTCTTTTTCTACTGAGTCAGTTCTTGTGCACTTCAGAAGTGGAAAGAAGGAGCGTGGGTTTAGAGGCTGACACAGATCAAAATCTTCCCCTGTCACCTGCAGAATAAGGAAACTTTCTCCCCTTGGGGCCTGACTCAGGTATTTAGCATGCATACCTGTCTATAAATAACAGGAGTGTTCAGCATCATGACTGTTTTTCTCCACTTGGGCTATTTGGGGATTTTGGACTCACTCTGAATAAGTGATTAGGGTGTGTCCTTGTAGAATACCTACTGCAGTGTGAGAGTGAAGATGATGCTTGAAGAACATCCACAGAATGAGCTTTGGGCCTCTCTGGGCCTCAGATCTCATCTGCAAAAGCAGAGGACTTTCCCAGCTCTGAATGGTCAAGAGCTAAAGCCACGTTGTAAGGTTTCCGGTCCAATTACCGTGCATCTCACCTGATAGGCCTGAGTAGGAAGTTGCAACTGAGAAGGTCAAGGAGAACTCTATTTCATGTGCTTTTTAAATTGCTTGTTAAAAGATTTTTTTACATTTTCATTTAAAAATCTTAAAATTAGGAGATATACATGAAAATGTAGATTTCTGACTGCCCTTGGAAAATCAAAAGGTCACCAGACATGGTGATTCACCCCTGTAATCCCAGTACTTGGGAGGCTGAGGCAGGATGATTGTAAATTTGAGGCCAGCCTCAGCAACTTAGCAAGACTCTGTTTCAAAATTAAAAAAAAAAAAAGGGTTGGGGATATCATTCAGGGATAGAATGCCTCTGAGTTTGATCTCTATTACCCCAAATTGGTTAAGTACTAATTAACTTAAAGGGCTGGGGTGTATTTCTGGGTCTAATCTCTAGAACCAAAATATAAAAAATGAAAAAGCAAAGAATCTGGCCACATTGGAGCTGAATTCTCACATGCTAATGGTGAGTTAGAGCTGGTGGTGTCTGTTACCTTTGGACTGGGCATGTATTCTTTGAGTTGACACAATCCCTACCCCTCTCTAATGCCACTGACATCACATCTACTTGGTGGTATTCTCCTACCTGAAGGCATGAAAACTGTGGTCCTTGCCTTAAGCTCTCTTCCCCAACTCAGGAATATTAACTTACCCTTTCAGTATCTTTTTTAACAGCAGGCTTTCTGGGTTTGGGGAGGGAATTAACGTGCTGAGAATACAAGTTTGTGCCACCATGCCCAGCTACCTTTTACTTTCTGAGACAGTTTGCTGTTTTAGAGATGAGGAAGCTAAGGCATTGCAATTATATACAGTAGAACCTGCTGAACTAATGGCCAGATAAACATATACCCAGACAATTTTTCTTTTTCTTTTTCTTTTTTGGTGGTACTGGGGGTGGAACCCAGGGGCTTTCTACCTCCAGGCTATATGCCCAGACCGATTTTCTATTTTATTTGGAAACAGAGTATCACCAAGTTGCTGAGAGCCTCCCTAAGTAGCTGAGGCTGGCTTTGAACCTATGTGATCTTCCTGTCTCTGCCTCCCAAGCGCGGGGATTACAAGCGTGCACCATCACGCCCGGCTATAGCCAGACAATTTCTAATGTTGTCATTCTAATATTAAATCTAATGTTTCCCTGACCGGGAGGAATCTCCTTATTATTTGAGATTATCATTAATCTCTCAAATGCAGAGCTAATTTTTTTTGAGGTTGAAATTCTTCAATAGAGGAAAATAATGCTCAGCTGGCAGATGAATTCAGTACCATTTGGTGACCCTGCTCAAATAACTCCAATCATTGTCAGTCCACCCCAATTTCTCTTTCTGTTTTCTGAGGAGAGAGTTACAACGCATCTTTAATGAAATGATTTATCATCGACTTTTCTAGCTCCATTCTAACTCATGCAAATATCGATAAGGAAGTTTGGTTACAACTGCACACAGATGAAGTATGAGCAAAAGCATTGTTGCCCCAGAAATATAGTGCTTCTGTCCCAACAGGTGACACAATTTGCATTAGTCTACATTTTTCCAGCAGGTCCCCACTAGTCTTTCTCACCACATGGGCTCTTCTTTGCCGCATGCGCACTCTCAAGCTTCCCAGTGCAGAATATTTCCCTGTGCTGACCCCGTGGTCCTATGTCTCCCTCTCAAATCTTGTTTGTCCATCAAGAGTCATTTGCTGAGGTCAGGGAGCTGACAATTTCAGGCAGAAAATAAGTCTTCGATATCTAAACACATACAGTCCTCACTCACCTCTCATTTCAGGCCATTTCACATTCCACCTTGAGGTGTCAATGAAGCAGGTCATGTTTGCTTTTATTAAGGTAGACAAAGATTCCTTGAAGACAGGGCTCTTGGATCTACGATGCCTTACATGTCAATAGTGCCTGAAATATGTTATTGACTAAATGCATGAATACACTTATTCTCTACAATGGGGCTGGATTTATAAGAGGTGTGTAAGATTTGCTGAATTAAATAAATTCCAGATTTGAAAACTGTACAGAGAGCCGGGCGTGGTGGCGCACGCTTGTAATCCCAGCATTTGGGAGGCTGAGACCTGAGGATGGCGGTTCGCGGACAGCCTCAGCTACTTAGTGAGGCCCTCTGCAACTCAGTGAGACCCGGTTTCAAAATAAAAAGAATAAAAAAGTAGGGCAGGGGGTGTAGCTTGAAGGTAGAATGCCCCTGGGTTCCACCCCCAGACCTGCAAAAAGAAAAAAAAAAGAAAACTGTACAGAGTATTTCTCCTGGAGGTAACAAAGCTCTGCTATAATGTGTGTTATTAATATCTCCAAAGCAAAAGACCAAATTATCTTGCAATATATACAATCAGAAAAATACAGGAAGCAGTAAAATTGGTATGGATATAGAAAAACTTTGCTCCAGGTGAAGTTGAGAAATGAATTAAAAACTATGACTCAGCTATCAGTTTTTCCTGGTTCAAGAAAGTAGCACAAAATGTACAATGGCCAGAAATAAGCTCCCAACACCCTCCTAGGCAATGAGTAACCGCATGTGACTAAGACAGAAAGCGGAGAAAGTCTTAGACTGGAACAAAAGCTCCTGTGTCTGGCTAGTCTGGGAGACTCCCAGTTCTGGGAAAGATGATCATTTCCTGGGCGTGAGTCACATCAGCATTCTTATTTGTCAATAAGAACCCCTAAGGAACAGTTATCGTCTTTCATTTAAAAGTAACTGCAGTGATAAAGTTCAGGGCTGCCGATTCCGAGAGCTCCCAGAGGCTCCTCTCCCGAGTGTTAGCTCTTTTGCGGGACTTTTTAGATTTTCGCCAGGTTGTGTTTGTGAAGTCAGCGCACACCAGGGATACGGCAGATGTTGGCAACGCAGAGCATTCCTCCACGTCTGGGCTTTCAGGTGGTTCTCGTGAGAACAGGCACTTGGTTTACCTTGAAGTAAAACAAATTAAATTCCGATGTGAAGACTGTTATCAGAAATCCCCAAGCCTTGCCCGGTTCCTAGTGTTCCCTCTCGTTGCCCTGGATAGCTCAGCGTGTAAACAGAACTTTGGGCCATTTGAATGCACTATACCTGCCTTGGGCTGGTTGAAAGGGATTTGACTTTCTAGACTGTGGAATTGGTTATGGTTTTCTTTTCAAAGCTGCATCTAAAAATATCTGAAACTGGTTCCTCTAGGAGTTTCTCCCCAATGTTTCTCTAGTGCTTGTACATGTGAGGGGGGCAGTGCCCCTCTCTGCTGTCGTAGAACAAATCTCTCTCTAGACACACTGGCAACCAGCCTGTGTCTGAGCTGAGGGTGGCTGCTGATTCCCATTCCTCCTGGAAGTCCAGAGTCCTCTCATTTCTTTGTTCTCCAGTGCAGCCAGTCAGTAAGTCCTATTGGCTCCACCCCCAAAACCCCCTAAACCTGACTGTGCACTCCAGGTTGGAGCCATCACCCTGACCCCATCACCATCCTTTCCTTCCTTCTGCCAAATCAGACTCCTGCCTGATCTTCCTGCTGCTTTGGTGTCACTAAAACTCATTCCTCCCAAAGCAGCCTCAGATATCTTTATAGGACATAAATCAGATCATGCCAGGGACCCTGTTGCAAACTTTAATCACATGCCACTATGCTTAAGAACAAAACAAAGAGCATCCCCGCCCTGCCCAGTCCCCAGGGTCCTCTTGTGCTGTGGGACTGACCCCTTGGGCCACCACCCCTTCCCCAGCTCCACCCCAGCACCCCCGCCCTGCTATTCCTCCATCTGGAATCCTCTTTCTTCTGATCCTTTTATGAATGACTCCTTCCATCTTATCTAGACTTATCACCTCCTCAGGGAGGCCTTATACAGTGTCCTGCTCTAAGGAACCACCTAGCTATCCTCAGATATCACCCTACATCAAGGCTCTACAGAGCTTTTATCACATCTTTCTTATTTATTCTTTTTTTTTTTTTTTTTTGGTGGTACTGGGGTTCCTGGAAGCCCTTCTACCTCTGGGCTACACTCCCAGACCTATTTTTACATTTTTATTTGGAAACAGGGTCTCCTAAGCCAGCGCGCGCGGCTGGCTTCGAACCTGCGCGATCCTCCTGTCTCCGCCTCCCAAGCGCGGGGATTACAAGCGTGCGCCACCACGCCCGGCTTTATTTATACTTTTAATAAATGTATTTACTATTCATCTTTTCCCATTAGGATCTCTCTCTCTCTCTCTCTTACCCCTGTATCTCCAATGTCTAGAACAGAAACTGTCACTTAATAGGTGGTTAGTAAATATCTTTTTTGTGTCTCTGTGTATGGTACTGGGGTTGGAACCCAGGGGCATTCATTCTACCTCTGAGTGACACCCCCAGCCCTATTTTTTATTCTTTTTTTTTTTTTTTTTTTGGTAGTACTGGGATTCCTGGAAACCCTTCTACCTCTGGGCTACACTCCCAGACCTTTTATCTTATATATATATATATATATATTTTTTTTTTTTTTTTGAAACAGGGTCTCCTAAGCCAGGAAGGCTGGCTTCGAACCTGCGTCATCCTCCTGTCTCTGCCTCCCAAGGGTGGGGATTACAAGTGTGCGCCACCATGCCAGGCTTATTCTTTATTTTGAAACAGGGTCTCACTGAGTTGCAAAGAGCCTCACTAAGTAGCTGAGGCTGTCCTTGAACTGCTATTCTCCTGTCTCAGCCTCCCAAATGCTGGGATTACAAGTGTGCGTCACCATGCCAGACTACTAAATATCCTTTAATAGGTGACAAGATACATAATGGATGTCATAGCCAACGGTTATTCAGTAATGGCATCTATTGAGCATCGATTGCATGCAAGGTTTTAACCTTATACAACACCAAAATGACCACTTACAACTTAGGTCTCACTTTTACCATATTAGCTCATTTGATCCTTATGGGAAAATTAAGAAAAAGGAATCAGGGGCTTTGCTGCTAAAAAGCTATACACTAATTATTACTTCCTCCAAAATAAATACACATATTAGAAGTTCGACACTTTTCTTGTAGCACCTGAACCTAAGCGGGGATCCAACACAGGAGAGCAGGACCCTCGACAGCCTCTACCTATTTACTTGTGGGCTAGCTCCACAATATCTTGGTGTTTAGCTGGAGTGAGAAGTTCCATGAGTGGGATGGAAACTAAGAGAGGAGGGGGCTGGGCTGTGAGAGATGATGGAGGAGATCCAGCAGGGCTAGAGCCCCTACTCCATGTGAAGCGAGAGGCAGAAAGAAGCCGAAGGCCTGTTGGTACGAGAGAAGTTTACATCTTCAGGCACAAGCGAGCAGCTTTGGGACTCCATCTATGACAGGGAGCATGCGGCTGGCCGAGGGTCTTCTCCAACTCTTCTAGGAAGGAGGAAGGCAGGGCACCCAGTGCTGTGGCAGCTCACAGGTGGGGCAGAGACCCAGCTTTGTGACTCTGGAAGATAGGACCTGGATCAGAAAGGAAGCATAAGGAAGACTTTCACCAGAGATTCCCTGGTGCTCTGGTCTGAGCCATGCCAAAGTCCCAGCTCACCAAAAGCATCCTCAGGTCACAGAGCTCTGCTGGCCTCAGCCCCAGAAAGTCCATGGAGGTGCCACCAACAGCTCTGATGCCTGCACCAGGTGAAGCTGAGAGAGAGATTTGGGCCCTAAACAGAGGAATTGGGCCCAGGCAACAGTTGAGTGGTAGCTTCCCAGGGTCAGCAAGCTGGGAACATTCAATGGCTGCAGGTGATCTCTGGGCCTACTTGTCCAATCCTACAGACTCCCCCAAGAAGTAGAAAGACCCTGAAAAAGGGGAGGCATGAAAGGCCAGAATTATGCAGAAGGAGCACCAAAATTTTGAGTAGAAACTTGATCTAACTGGCCCCCACAGGTTTGTGAGACCTGGGAACATTTGGTTACACACTTGACAAAAAGGCTCAGTGAACAGGTTCAGACGTACCCAGGGGAGAGGCAATTACATACCCATGCCAAGGAAGAGCCAGAGGCAATGGTGGGCAGAACAACAGCCCTGTTGTGGTACCCAGACCAACACAGGGTGCAGTGATGGTGCTCCATGCCCACCTCTGCTCTGCCTCTGTGTGAACTATGCATAATTAATTAATTAATGTGAACTCACTGGCACCCCTCCGCGCTATGGCTATATTTTGCACAAATTTACAAAATACAAAAAAGAGTTTCCTTCCTTGTAATGACATTGAAATTCCCACAGAAAGGACAAAAAGATCTGTGGTAAAAGGCTTCCATTGAGACAGAATTGATAAAGTTATCTATTTTGAAGTTAAATATGAACCCATGTAATTTGTCTTTCATATTGTTAGCAAAAAAAATGTAAACTTTATTTATGAGAGGGCAGAGATTCTAGCTTCATCACTTATATGCCCTCAGAAGCCTGGCTGGGATCTTCCACACCAGTGCTGACACTTGGTTTGTGTTGCCTGAAAGAATCAAATTCCAAGAAGACACAAGTGTTCTTTCTGATCTGAGTTTTGTCAGCTCCAGAGGCCGAACCATAGAGTGGAGTGTGATAGGGACACCTCCCTGACCACACAAAGATAATCAGGCTCTTTCCCATTAACCTTCTTTGGAAAAAATAAAACAAGCCCACTGAAATACAGCTGTGTTCAAGTAAAATAAGAAGGCAATGAAATAATTTTACCTTTTGTCATGGTCCAGCGGCCCTGTTTGGAAATTATTCACACATTTGATTTTATCCTATGTATTGGAAACTTGGGTGTGTATGTGTGTGATTTGTTGGTGTGTACATGCATGTGGGTTTGTGTGCTGTGTTAACAGAATGACAAAAACCATTGCAGTCTGCGGTCACAATGGTGAGCACTGTGGGCGCATCGCTACACATCTAGAATACAAGATCCCCAGTGCGCGGGCTGGGGACTTCAGAGCTGATTTCAAAGCATTGGGCTAGTTGCCATCATTGAAGAGTCCAGGAACCTCTGAAGAATTGTAAAAGAAAACCCTGGTCAGTGTGTGTGTGTGGGGGGGGCATTTAATGGCAAAGGGAATTCTTTGTGACAAAAGATGATGACGGTGTTCACAGGGTTGCGAGATGTTTGCAACAGTGGACCCAGGGGTTCACATCTGCATCTCCTTCCCCTTTCTTAGATGGGCCTCCCCAGGGCAGCTCAATAAAGTAGCTGGTTATGCTAGTCCACATGGGATTCTGGCAGTATCACCCCCAGTTCTGGAAAGCTGTGCCTATCTCCAAGCTTGATGCCATCAAATAGGTTCCCAGGGACTGTCAGAGGCACTCGTATGGTCTTGGGATTACAGTCCTTTGTGGTTGTATGGCACACACTGTGGTTGTTACTGTCACATCATTCCAGCTGCTGTGATCAGGAGAGCTATGCATCTTTTAGGTGTTGTATTAGTCCTTAAACGGTAGCAGGCCCTTTTAAAGTATTCAGACTACCCAAGACCCTAACTTTAAACTCATGGGACACGTGACTCTCCTACACCCAAGTTTCCTAGAATACCACTGCCCTCTCACCTCTGTGGACTTTATGAGTAGCCTTTATCAGGGCTTGATTTTTGCTTTTGGTTGGGCCCTAATTGTATAGAAAAGCCAGTTGACTCCTGCTTCTGAAGTGATGGTGATTCATCTGGCCCCACTAACTTTAGAGCTGAAGATGAGTCATCAGTGGGACAAGAGAGGCTGTACAGACCCTGAGGACTCAGGTCTAGGAATTAAAAAGCCACATCAGACATGACAGGTTCAACCCAAAAGTCCTTAAATTTCCCCTCACTAGGACTGAGTCCTGTTAAGCCCTAAATAAATTTAATGCAGCTTTTTCTCCTGCCACTTTTTATTTATTACTATCCATTGGAGGCCAACAGCAGAATAGTCAAAACATTTTCAATGAAGCAGCAAGAAGCAGGATTTATAGATTTGTATTATCAGCAAGCACTTTCCCAAGCTTCAGCTTTTGGGCTTGATTTTAATTAAACAGATATATAGGCTTTAATGGGACAAGATCTCTGAATTCCAGGAGAGTTGCCACATAAATTGAGATAAGATCCTTAACCCAAAGATATTTGCATTCCGGAGAGAACACCGCAGGTGGGCATTCCTGCCAGCAAGAAGGATGGTTGCTGAGGAGCATGCATTCCTAGGATGTCAGAAAAGACTTGGCAGAGTAGAGGGTGCTGTCACACCTAGTACCAGGCTGGAAGGAAAAAGGTTCTTGCAACACAATCGAGTTTTGTTTTGTTTTGTTTTTGTTTTTGCCATGGAGAAGTAGCATCTATCAGTGATTTTTTTAAAAAATGACAAAAGTATAGCCCCTTCTGCTCAGGTTCAAATCCCAGTCCCTGCTCCACACTGGCTAATATGAGGGAGGTTTTTAAAATTCTCTAAACTAAGCCGGGCGTAGTGGCGCACGCTTTAATCCCCGTGCTTGGGAGGCAGAGACAGGAGGATCGCGCAGGTTCGAAGCCAGCCGCGTGCGCTGGCTTAGGAGACCCTGTTTCCAAACAAAAAAATGTAAAAGTAGGTCTGGGAGTGTAGCCCTGAGGTAGAAGGGCTTCCGGGAACCCCAGTACCACAAAAAAAAAAAAAAAAAATTCTCTAAGCTAAGCTTTTTCCTGCTTTTCTGATGAGGAGAATTATAGTAGCACCATGAGCAAGTACTAGGAGCTAACTCCAAATGGCTGCTGATTTCCAAGCCTTTCTGCACACTTCAACCCACATCACACATACACCCCAAACCCTCCATGGCTTCCCATCTCATTGAGAAGAAAACCCAAGTGTTGTTCAGGGCCTTCGAGGTTCTGATTTCCTGCTGGCTCTCTAGCCTCGTCTCCAGGCACTCTCCCCACAGCAACGGCACCCAGCCACACTGGTTGGCTTGAAGCTCCTGGCACACCAAACAGCCTGACATGTAACTTACTTGCTTTTTCCTCCTGAATACCCCCTTATCCTGTGTTGGCTCCTCTGTCACAGTTGCTTCCTTAGAGAAGACCACTGACCACTGAATACAAAGAATTGTCAGCTGGGCGTGGTGGTACACACCTGTAATCCCAGTATTTGGGAGGCAGAGATAGGAGGATTGTAGATTCAGGGCCAGCCTGGGCCACTTAGTGAGACACTATCTTAAAATGAAAAAGGGCTGGAGGTATAGCTCACTGGTAGAGTGCTTCTGGGTTCAACCCCTAGTACTACAAAAGAAAAAGAAATAGCCAACTATATTTCTTCCAACACTCCCTAAATATCTGACAAATGAGGAGCCATCAGGATCCCAAAGTCCCTCAAGTATCTTCCAGCGATTACTAGATCATGTCTCCCAAATCTGGGAAATTTATAATGTCACCCATCAAATCAGACTTAGCCACAATCTTCAGTTAGCCCTGGTCATCCTGAGTTCATCACTCATATGCCATGGAGAGCCTCCCTTCATCCTTGGCTGGCCAGGATTCCTGAGGAGGGTGCAGCTGCTCCCTGTTCCCAAGGCCTGCGCTGTGCAGAGGGCAGGAGGGCCCTTTGCCAGCAGAGGGCCCTGGCCATATCAAACTGCACTGAGGTTTATGGAGTAGGCTTTTGTTTTTTTTTGTTTGTTTGGGGCTTTTTTGGGCGGTGCTGGGGATTGAAACCAGAGGCAATCTACCTCTGAGCTAACCCCCCCCCCCCCGCCCAGCCCTATTTTTTATTCTTTACTTTGAAACAGGGTCTCATTAAGTAGCTGAGGCTGAACTTGAACCTCTGATCTTCCTGTCTTAGCCTCCCAAATACTGGGATTACAAGCGTGCGCCACCACGCCTGGCTTATGCAGTCGTTTTTACCTACTTTGCCCACAGGCTTAGAGTTCTCCAAGCTAGATGAAGAGTAGAAGTCACACCATCCCTTCCATCTTCTCTACTTTGTTCCCTCCTCTAGCAACTTCTTTCCCAATTTTCCTCACCAAAAGGAAGGGGAAGAGCTCTTCTGCACCTGTCGTGTGGAGATACCAACAGCCACAAATGGAGGTCGATAGCTTGGACCTGTGTGTGAGCCAGGAGGTGCTAAGTCGACCCATAGTACTCATTTGGTGCATTCGTGTGGATTCAAAAACGGTGCCTCTTCCTCAAGATGCTTTACCTCCACGACTCAACTGCTGTCACATTATATAGACAAACCTGCAATGGCAACGGTGTGACTTGGTTCCCCAGCGCCTGAGGTGAGTTAGCACTTCCGACCCAGTGCCTGGCACTGTCAAAAATCAATAAACTCTGGCTTGTTCTGTTTGGGTATTTATCAGCATCAGAAGCATATCTGGCCCTGCCCATAGTCCTCAGACATTTGCAGATGACCCGTCCTCCAGCCTCTCTCTCTTCAACTCTACTAAATCGGGGCAAGAACATTTTGAGGGGCGGGAGGGTGCTGCCAGCCTCTCAGGCCACCCCTGCCATCTCCCTGCATCGTTCTGTAGTGCAGAGCCAGAGCAGCAAAAGCCAGAGCAGGCGTGCTGCTGCTGACTGTGACTGCCACTGTCCCTCCCTGCCAGGCTCTACTGAGGTCACCCTGCCTGGGAGCCTGGGAAGGAGCCAAGTGGAGGCTTCCCTCCTCCTGCCTTCCATCAGCCCCAGCCCTAGCACAGGCTGCCACAACAGACCTGCCGGAGAGGAGACGCCCAGTTCTGGAGACCAGTGACAGAGAGGACCAGCTGCTTGCATTGTTCTGTTTTGTTTGAAGAAAGGCCTAGAGCTAAGCGAAAACACATTACAATGGGATGGCTTTAATCATAGAGGACTGAGACTTAAAGGTCTGCTTCCTTCCCGAATAAACAAGCCAAACAGTCAGGAGCTCCCTGCAACAAATGCTGCCTGCCTGCTCCAGCCATGCTGCTTCTGGCTCCACCCTGGTGCCCCAATTTTTACTAAAGTTGCCAGGGGAAGCTGAGCAGGGAGAGTGCTGAGCAGCCACGGGCTACAGAGGCGCTGCACACTGGACTCGTCATGGTGGGTGTGCCTTCAGCATCTCTCTGATCCCAATGGGGCTGCACTGACCCTGCACACAGAGGGCAGGGGGAAAGAGCAGTCCCTGCTCCAGAACAGTCTGCCAAATGATGGTGCACAGAGGAAAACAGACTATGAAAGTGAACACGACAATGAGATCCAAAACAACCTGGAGACCAGAGCATCACTCACGACCAGGGCTCTGGAGCTGAGGGGTGTCTGAGACCTGACTGGGAGCCAGTTATTAGCAGAATGACATTAAGCAAGCTTCTTTCAACTCTCTTAATATAAAACTCAATCACCTTATTTATAACCAAAAACAAGAAAAGAAAAGAAGGAAGGAAGGAAAGAAGGAAGAAAGGAAGGGAGGAAGGAAGGAAGGAAGGGAGGAAGGAAAGAAGGAAGGAAGGAAGGAAGGAAGGGAGAAAAAAGGAGTACAAATATTTACCTCATTATATTAGTCAAGGTCCCAACGGGATAACAGAAATGATACCAGATATTTCAACAGAAAGAATTGAATATAAAGAATTGTTGACCAGGTATGGTGGTGCATACCTGTAATTCCAGTACTTGGAAGGTTGAGATAAGAAGATTGTAGGTTTAAGGCCATCCCCAGCAACATAGTGAGGACCTCAGCAACTTAGTGAAAGCCTATGTCCAAATAAAAAATTATTGGGGGGCATATCTCAGAGTGGAATGCCCCTGGGTTCAATCCCAAGTACTCCCTCCTCAAATTGTTTTTCTGGGCACAAAGTTATTAACTAGGACACTCTATGGGTATAAAGATAAACAAAGGTATCACTGCAGCCTAGTGACTACAGCAAGTGGCTACCTCCTTGGGGCTGGGAGGGCAAAGGGAAGATGTTGCGGTTGTTAAAGCTCAGAGGCTTCCTCCTCTAGGGTCCCACAGGGCTGAGTCTGGACCTGCCAGGAGGTGCAGTGCTGGGCTGGTCCATGGTGTCTGAATGAGCATGACTAGGCTGGCTGCTGGGTGCGGAAACCAGCAACCTGGATTCAACTATTGCTACTGGAGTGAGCCCAGTGCGGGGGAGAGGAGGCACTGCTGCAGGCACAAAGCTGGAAGAGGAGGCCAACGGGAAACAGCAAGAAGGAGCAGCTCCACTCCACTCCACCTCCCAGCACACACCCACTGGTAGCCTTCCTCTATTGCCCTCTGTGGCAAAGCCTAATACAAAGATGCAATTTGCAGAGTGCCAGCTTCAGCATCACCAAGCAGGGCACCGAGGGCTACTCTGGAGCTCAGAGACATTAACTTAACAAATGGCTACTCAGCGATAGGACTGGATGCAGATAGAGCGCTGAACACCGTGTCAGGTGCACAGTACCTTAGTAGATGCTAGGTCACTGCTGTTGTTATCATGACTATCTCATCATCACTACGTGATATCAAACAGGAGTCCAGTTATAGAGCAGTTGTGTGCATTTTTTCTCTAAGACATCCCCTGCTCCATCCCCAGGCCTTGTGCTGAGTTAGACCCTGCATCTCTTGCCCATCTCCACTCCAAGGATCTCCCTCTGGATGGTCTGATGTCAGTCCCAACTCAGAATGTCAAGAGTGGGATCTGTGGTCCCTGCCCCTCTCCACAGGCTATTCACACAGTGGAGGTAAAGCTCTATAGCCCTGAGCTCATGAGGTGTATCCTCCTTCCTTTTTACATAGCAACCCTCTGAGAGGCCTCTGTTTCCTCTTTCATGGAGTATTTTTTTAAACAGTTATCATCTCTATCCATCAGTGCATTGGGACAGTGATCTGTATCCCAGTGGTACGTGGTGGCTGTGGGTCAACTGCGTCCTTTCACTCCAGTGTCTGGGCAGAAGGGGGAGCTCTTCTCAGGAACAGTACCAGCTTCAGAGCAGAAAGAGAGTGCTACCTCAATGTGGTGCTTTAGCTTTGGCGTAGAAGTGACCACGTATCACAGCTACTCGTATTTCATTGGTTAAAGAAAGCTACATGAGTTCTAATTTCAAGAGGAAGAGATGTGCGACACTTTAAAATTTTTTTTCTATGGTACTGGGGGTTGAACCCAGGGACTTTTTACCTCTAAGTTATATACCCAGCCCTTTTCTTTTAAATTTTGAAACCAGGTCTCACTAAGATGCTGAGCCTGGCCTCAAACCTGCCACCCTTCCGTCTCAGCCTCCCAAGTACTGGGATTACGAGTGTGAGCCACCAATTTTTAAACTAGTGGCCCTGTGATTACAAGTCACACAACCAGGCCTTACCTCAGTGAACATGAATGTATAAGATTCTCCCAAAGATTAGGTGAATATTTGTGTGTGTGTGTGTGTGTGTGTGTGGTACTTGGGAGGGAGCCCAGGAGCATTGCACCTCCAATGCCTATTTTTTATTCTTTATTTTAAAACAAGGTCTCACTGAGCTGCAAAGGGCCTCACTAAGTAGCTGAGGCTGTCCGTGAACCACGATCCTCCTGTCTCAGCCTCCCAAATGCTAGGATTGCAAGCATGCACACCACGCCTGGCAAAATGAATATTTTGATCAATAAAAGTCTACCACATTGTCCTAGTCAAGGATACTATCACTTCACACTTGGATTATCAAATCAAGTCTAGTGGTTACTAGACTATATTATTCAATGGAATCTAATCTGGCTCCAACTGAAGTGCTCCTTGGAGCCTTTTGGGTCACCTTCCTCTAGTGTCCTTATGTTGCATCGATAGCAGAGAAGCTGCCACCGTGGGACTTTTTCTCGTTGCTATTGTCATCCTGTTAGTTCCTTACTCAGCCTCCCAAATACTGGGATTACAAGTATAACCGCTCAGCCCTTCTGCAACTCCTTTGTCAATCAGTTCAAACCCAAATTCTGCAGGCTGGGGTTCCAGGCTTGCCTCCACTGTTCTTGCCTTCACGCCCAACTTCATTGTAGCCCCAGCTTCTCAGGTCCAGCCAGGGCCCTGACGGTTTCCTTTACAATTCCTCTAGTATTTGTCCTGTGGTGTTGATCTTTGCTTGTGCTGCTTCTTGTACCTGGCTCCACTTTCTTTTCCAACCAGTTTCTGTTCCTCAATTTTCAAGACTTATCTCAAATCTCATCTTCAAATTTCCTTCAAATAACTGCCCTCCTTTCTTTCTCACCCTCAAAATTCAGAATTAAATCTCTTGGTTCTCATTTGTATTTCATTTTATTTTTTGTTTCTAGAGCCAGTGTGTATTATTGTGGTAAAAGACCTTAGAGGTTTTCTAGTCCACATATATTGTCTTCCTTTAATTTAGATATTAGGAGCCTGAGACCTATAAAAAGAATGAGCAGAAAAGTCACTTAATTTATCAGAAGGCTAAGTTGAGATAGAATTGAGTCTCCTACCTCCTTGGTACCCTTCTTCTTTATTCTAATTTCTTAACTTATATCTATTTTTCCAACTAGATGATAAACTACTTTAGGGTAGTGATGTCATAATATACACAGTACCTTTGACACATATCATCTTTAATTCTAACAGCCATCATGTAATGTAGCAATTATTCTCCTTCTACCAATGAGAACTTTAATAGTCAAATAACTGGCCCAAGATCAAACAAGCAGCAAATGAGACAGTCTATGTTTGTTGAATGCCTACTTTGTGCTTGGAATTGTGCCAGTTCTCAATTCAAGGAAATTAAAATACAGTTTACTTAAAGAACTTAAATAAAAAATGAGAAATATATTCATTCAAAACTATAAAAATTTATATAGAATAGGTCTTATGGCCTAAGATACTGGGAAAAGGATTGAAGGTGGCACAGTGTATGTGCTGAGCAGAGGTGGTGGGTGGAGAGAGGCATCTCCACAAGGATAAGAGTGTGAGCAGAAGCTAGTTTAGAAAGAAAAAGGGCCATTAGGAAATAGGGGGAAATCTTTTTTATAAAAACCATAGTTTTCTAGAAGAATCTTAAACAATAAATCACAATGGAGCAAAATTATGGAAGGCTTTAAGTGTTGAGTTAAAGTTACTGAATTTGGTTCTGTAGGTGATGAGGATTCACCAAAGGCGATGGCCTATATGAATATTGTTTTAGTCAGTTGTATAATATATGAGCAGAGGAATAAGGGCTGGGTGATTAGAGACCATGTATAGGCTGATTAAAGTGGATTAAAGAGAATTTAATTAACAACTTGTAACTGAGAAGCTTAATATGGGGATGGGCAAGTTTGAGACCGATGAACAGAAATCACTGTATTGATACAAGATTATTATTGTCATCTGTAGTGGCAGGGGTTGGAAAAATGAAATGTAAATTTTTAGTTTGCTTGTCCAAAAACCAACAGTCCGTTTTTCCAGTTTGTATTGGAGTTAAGGTTATATAAGTTCTACCATATGGACCATGGGATGAGGGGACAGAGTCTGTTGCCAGACAGTTAAAACTTTATGCTCCTCAATCCTATCCCACCCTTTACATGGCAGTGCTTCTTCTTTACAAGTGGTGTGCTTCTAATATATGTTTTTAAAATTTGCCCTTTTCTTTCACAAGGGACTCCATAATTTAGTGAGCAAATATAGGACGCTAAATATGTGCTGCTTTATTCTCCCTCCCTCTCTTCTTTCCTTTCTTTCTCTTCCTTCCTTCCTTCCTTCCTTCCTTCCTTCCTTCCTTCCTTCCTTCCTTCCTTCCTTTCTTCCTTCCTTCCTTTCTTCCTTCTTTCCTTTCCTTCCTTCTTTCAGTATTGGGGATTGGACACAGGAGCAGCCTACTTCTGATCTACACAATCAGACCTTTATATTTTTTATTTTGAAGCAGGGTCTTGCTAGGTTGCTGAAAATCTTGCTAAGTTGCTGAGACTGGTGTCAAACCTGCCATCCTCCTGTGTCAGCTTCCCAAATACTAGAATTACAGGTGTGTGCCACCACACTCAGCATGTATGTGGCTTTAAATCTAAGAATTTCCAAGTTTATTACATCTTTTTTCCCCTAAGAATAACATCAGGACCTTTATTTCTCCATTTATTTCCTTGAAAGATATGTCCAATTATTTTAATAAAATACTTTATTTACTGAATTTCTTTTTTTCTTTTTTTTTTTTTTTTTTTTTTTTGGTGGTACTGGGGTTCCTGGAAACCCTTCTAACTCCGGGCTGAACTCCCAGACCTATTTTTTTATACTTTTTTATTTGGAAACAGGGTCTCTTAAGCCAGCGAGGCTGGCATTGAGCCTGTGCGATCCTCCTGTCTCTGCCTCCCAAGCACAGGGATTACAAGCCTGCGCCACCAAGCCCGACTTACTGAATTTCAATAAATAAACACGGAACTATTTCCCAAATGGAAGTGTGGGATATATGTTAGCTTAAAGTAAGATGTTAATTAATTAATTTGTATATGAAAATTCAGATGTGAATAATTACAGGAAAATTAACAGGGTTAAACCTTCTATGAAAGTAAAAAAAAGTATGGGTTAAACAAAAGTTGAGTTTATGGTGTATGCATAAATCAATGCATAGATTATATATGTACATGCAATTCTTTAAACCTTTTAAGAGACATTTTAGTTTTCAATCATTGTTGGGACTTATTTCTGTATCCTTTCAAAGATCAGGGTCTTTCTTAACTTTGTGGTTCAGAAAGAGCTGGCAGTATTGGCATAACCAACAACACCAATGGTCAAAAGTTGACTGCATTATGGTTTTAAATCCTTTTAACCTCAAAGAAAATTCAAGAATTCAAGTATGTTAAGTAAGAAATAGCCATACAAAAACCTTATGCTTCTGTGTTTAAATGAGCAAGCATACATTTCTGGCACCCTCCTTTTCTTTGGTGAGGTTAAACCCCACAAGGCACATCACGCTAATGAAGCCCGTCTTGAACTCACAAACTCAAGTGTTAACAAATTAATTTACCCTAAAAAAGATTGATAACTCCCAAATGCTATGCCCTACTCCAGCAACCCCAGGTTGTGCTTATTTTACTTTCTAGAGGGTCAAGGTATATAGTTATTTGGGTGATCCAGAAACAATTGTGTGGCTTACATCTGTGCATCATGTCTCTGTCTCATTTCAGGGATAAAAGGAGGAAGAAGATGGCAGTGGGTTTAGCGTAGTGTAGACAAAGAGTGGAAAGCTGGCATGACTAGTGTCCTTTTCTTACTTAGGGGTTCTGAGTTATTCTCTATGACACGAACCCCTTTGGCAACCTAATAAAGGTTATTTTTCAGAAAAACAAAGTTCTAAAATTCATAAAATAAAATATATATGATTAGAAAAAGCCAACTGGATTGAGAAACATTATGAAAATATTGAACAGCAAATTGAAATTATAGTAACACATGCACCTCTTTATTAATGTGTTAAATAACAAGGTCAGTGGCAAGTTTAATGAATACTGTGATTTCAACAGAATGTCAAGTGTCACCAACATTTTGAGACATCTGTAACAACTGTAAAGTGATATGAAAAATACATGGGATTTCTCTTAGTGTGAGTTCTAGGTACTACTAATATTTCAGTGGTTTGCTGCCTATAGTGGAAAGAAACTTTTAATTTCAGACCAAAATTACTGCAAATGAAGATGCAATGTTTTTTTTTTTCCCTCCAAGGTCACAGACCCCACAAGTTCTGGTAGTAGACATAACTCAGATTAAAAACAGGTATATTACAGGATTGCCTTAGGTAGCAAAGGTCATCAGTATTCATTGGAAACCATGGAGACATCTACTCAGACAGCCTGAAGGTGACCCATTGGCTGCTCCAAGGTCAGCCCCGCAAACCTGTTGGCCACCATAGCTGGCACGTAGCATCATGCCTTGCAGGGGTAGCTGCTCAGTGTGTGTCGGGCTCAGTAGGTTAAAAAAATAAAATTAAAAAAAAAAAGGGAATGGAGAGAAAATGTTGTAGGATTGGACTTGGCTCTCTAAGGGCCCTTCCTGCCTGCCCTGACAGTCTGAGACGCTGTGACCAATTCAGAAGGAATCCACTAAAGCCAGCTCAGAGTCCTGTGGTTGGCAGAGAGACCGCAGGAGACAACAGTGCAATGCAGTGGGGCGGGGTGGAGGCCGACACTCAGCACTGAGGTGGAATTCTGTCCTTTAGATAAAGATCCTGAGCAGAGAAGGGAAGTGCTATGACCAGTGACCACAGAGGGTAACCCAAGGGCAGAGAAACAGCTGAGCTGCCCAGTTGTTTTTCTGCTGCCTGTCAATCAACAGGGACAACATACAGGAAATGCATTCATCAGCACCCTGGCTGATAGAGGAGATCCTTTGTAAGCTTAAAGGCCTTTCATGTTATTTTTTTTTTCTTTTTCCCATACCATTAGCATTTTATTTTCAGTTTGAGATTTTTATTCAACACATTAACTAATGCAGTCTGTTCATAAAAAGTATAGCCCAAGTTTAAGAACATAGTTTCCAAAGAGGTCATTGTCATATCTGTTTTTGTTGTTTTAGTTCAAGGCATAAATAATATATAGCATTCCCACCCACAAAGACCAGAAACTAGCCAAAAACAATGCTGGAATTCCCCAGATCAGAATAAGCCTCCTTAGCTAGTTCTTACCCTTGATGTTTTGTGCCATTTTTCAAATTTTCTCACAGCTTGTTTAATCTGTCCATTTTTCACCTAGCCTAAAAGGATGTCAATCTCGTTTACCAGTCTGCAAAGTGAGAATTCAAAATCCAGTACATAAATGTTGTTCTGGAAATGTTCAACGTTTTTTTCTTTTCTATTTTAGTATTCACTGTGTCCTGATTACTTCTCCAGATCAAGAACAATGTAATTTGTAGATCTGTAGCATATTTCACCAGCTGAATTGCATTTCATACAATTTTTATGATTTAGAAAGAATTCGAATTCTCCAACCAAAGTTGATTCTATTTTCTTGACTCTGCTTCACTTGGTAGTGAGCTCATCTATCTTCTGCTCTTACCACTTTATCATAATTGTTCTTGTGTGACACAGTGTCACACAGGTACATCCTCCTGTTTAGAGTTGATTAAGGTTGACTTGAATCGCCTAATACCAGCTTCTTCAGACAAAATCGCACAAGATGCTCCTGTTTCCATAAATGTCTCTACCTGTGGACATATATTTCCCTATACATTGTGTCTTTCCATGCTATATAGGCCTAGACATGAAGCTTTGTCCATTATACACCAAAGAAACAAAACTCCCCCCCCAAACTATCAGAACTAATTTTAAAAATATGCATATCTTTAAGAAAGAAAATTAACATATGAAGAACCAGTAGTATTGTTATATCCCAGTAGTGAATCATTGGAAATAAAAATAAAAAAGTTATCCCATTTATAATAACTATAAATAAATAGATAAGTAGATAAAAATCCTAGGAATAAATTTAACCAAACAGGTGAATGATTTCTACAATGAACACTATACAACATTGATGAAAGAATTTGGAAAGGACACACAAGAAAAATGGAAATACATTCCATGTTCATGTATTGAAATAGCAATATTGTTAAAATTTCAATATTAACCCAAATGATCTACTGATTCGATGCAATCTTTATTAAAATTCTTCAAATTATTCACAGAACTAAAAATGAGAAATCCTAAAATGAATATTTTTGTGCTTTAATTGGTGCATTATAGTCTCATATCATAATGTAAATTATGTTGATAATGACATACATGCACACAGCACTTTGTGCCCCCCCCCTTCCCATTTTTTCCATTCCATTACAGAGTGAGTACCCAGATTGACACTGGCATATTCACATATCTATGGTAGTATTTCCATTAATAAACCTCAGTCTTTTCCTCTCCTACCCTTTAGATATCCTCCCTGGATCAACTGAGGTCTCTCCTACATTATCTGGAGTCCCTCTTGTATCCCAATTACTCTTTATCCTTCACATATTAGAGAAAACATATAATCCTTCACTTTCTGTGATTGGCTAATCTCACTTAACAAAATGTTCTCCAGGTCCTTCCATTTTCTTGCAAGTGACATAGTTTTGTTCTTTTTTATTGCTAAGTAGAGTTCATTGTGTATATTTTCCATAATTTTGTAATCCATTCATCTGTTGATGGACAACTAGGTTGGCTCCACAATTTGGCTATTTTGAATTGTGCTGCCATGATCGTAGTTATGCATACATTACTATAGTTCTCTGGTTTCAACATGTTTGGAAAGATACCCAGTAGTGGTATAGCTGGATCATATGGTGGAGCTATGTCCAGTTTTCTAAGAAATCTCCACACTGGTTTTTATAGTAGCTGAGCTAGTTTTCACTCCCACCAATGGTGTAGAAGAGTTTTTTTTTTTTCTTCTTCCTTTTTTTTTTTTTTTTTTTTGGTGGTACTGGGATTTCTGGAAGCCCTTCTACCTCCGGGCTACACTCCCAGACCTATTTTTACATTTTTATTTGGAAACAGGGCCTCCTAAACCAGCACGCGCGGCTGGCCTCGAACCTGCGCGATCCTCCTGTCTCTGCCTCCCAAGCGCTGGGATTACAAGAGTGAGCCACCACGCCCGGCGTAGAAGAGTTTCTATTTCTCAACATCCTCACCAATATTTATTGTTGTGTTACTTCTTTATAATTGCTATTTTGATTGGGGTTAAATGGAATCTCAGTGTAGTTTTGATTTGCATCTCCTGGATTGATGATGATATTGAACATTTTTTTATGTATCTATTGGCCATTTGTATTTCTTCTTTTGTGAAGTGTCTATTCATTGTTGCCCATTTCTTGGCTGGGTTATTTGTTTTTCTAGTGTAAAGTTTTTTAAGTTCTGTGTATATTTTAGATATTAGTCCTCTATCAGAGGAATAGCTGGTAAAGATCTTCTCCCATTCTGTAGGTTTTCTCTTTAGACTCTTGATGATTTCCTTTGATGAACAGAAACTTTACTTATTAATTTTTGTTTTGATTTCCTAAGCTTTGGGAGTTTTTTGAGGAAATTTTTACTTGTGCCTATATGTAAGAGTGTTGAACCTATGCCCTCCTCTAATAGCTACACAGTCTCTAGTCTAACTTCCAGGTATTTGATCCATCTTGAGTTTATTCCTATGTAGGGTAAGAGGTAAGAATTTAGTTTCATTTTTCTACAAATGGATAGCCAGTTTTCCCAGCACCATTTGTTGAAAAGGCTGTATTTTCTCCAGTGAATATATTTGGCCCTTTTGTTGAAGATCAATTGACTGTAAGTATGTGGATTTGTTTCTGCAGCTCTGTTTCATTGGTCTATGTGCCTGTTTTTGTTCCAATATCATGCTGTTTTAATTACTATAGCTCTGTAATATCATTTGAAGCCAAGAATTGTGGTGCCTTCTGCATGGTTCTTATTGCTGAGAATTGCTTTGGCTATTGTGAGTCTTTTATTTCTCCATATGAAATTTATGACTAATTTTTCTAGGACTGTGACAAATGACATTGGTATTTTGATAGGGATTGCATTGATTCTGTAGATCACTTTTGGTAGAATGGCCATTTTGATGATTATTTATTTTGCCTATCCAATCCACAAGCAAGGGAGATCTTTCCATCCTCCAAGGTCTTCTTCAATTTCTTTTTTTAGTGTGTTTATAATTTTCATTGTAGAGGTCTTTTGCCTCTTTGATTAGGTTTATTCCTAGATAATTTATTGGTTTTGAGGTTATTGTGAATGGAATTGTTTTCTGTATTTCTTTCTCCATGGATTCATGGTTGGCAAATAGAAAAGCTACTGATTTCTTTAGGTTGATTTTGTATCCTGCTACTTTGCTGAATTGGTTAATCAGCTCTAGTAGTCTTTTGATTGAAATTTTGGGTCTTCTAGATACAGGATCACATCATCTGCAAACAATGATGATTTTAATTCTTCTTTTCCTATTTAAATTTCCTTGATAACCTTATCTTGTCTTATTGTTCTGGCAGAAGTCTCAAGAATTATATTGAAAAGGAATGGTAATAGTGCTCATTCTTGTCTTGTTCTTAATTTTAGAGGGAATTCTGCAGATTTTTCCTGTTCAGTATGATGTTGGTTTTGAGCTTATTGTATATTGCTTTAATAATGTTGAGATAGATTTCTTCTATTCCAGTTTTCTGCAATGCTTTTAACATAAATGGGTGTTGGATTTTGTGAAATACATATTTAGCATCTATTGATATGATTATGTGATTTTTATTCTTAGTTGTATTTATGTGATGAATAACATGTATTGATTTACATATGTTGAACCAGCCTTGCTTTCTGGGGATGAAACCAACTTTGTCATGATGTACAATTTTCTTTATGTGATTTTGAATGCATATAGCTAGTATTTTGTTTAGAATTTTTACATCTATCTTAATCAACATTATTGGTCTGTAATTTTTTCTTGATAGCATTAGATTGTTTATTTGGTGACTTTCTGTTTTTCTTATGTGGGCACTCAATGCTATAAATTTTCTTCTTAACACTGCCTTCAAAGTGTCCCATAGATTTTGGTACATTGTATCTCTATTTTTGTTTAGTTCCAGGAATTATTTTAATTTCTCCCCTTATTTTTGTTCTGATCAGTTCCTTGTTCAAGAGTGTATCATTCAATCTCCATGTATTTATGTAATTTATTTTGGTCTTCCTGTTGTTGATTTCTACTTTCATTCCATTGTGATCTGAAAAGATGCAGGGAATTATATTACATCTTTTGAATTTGCTGGTGCTTGCTTTGTGGCCCAGGATGTAGTCTATTTTGGAGAAAGTTCCATGGGCAACTGAAAAAAAATTTATATTCAGCTGTTGCTGGTTGAAATATTTTGTATATGTCTATTAGGTCCAATTGCTTTATAGTGTTCTTTAGGTCTGAAGAATCTTTACTCATCTTTTGTCTTAAAGATC
Organism: Muscardinus avellanarius; assembly: GCF_963383645.1. Lineage (NCBI taxonomy): Eukaryota > Metazoa > Chordata > Mammalia > Rodentia > Gliridae > Muscardinus > Muscardinus avellanarius. The sequence continues at coordinate 75,438,896 of NC_137787.1, forward strand.
AATCTAGAGGTGTGAGTGGTATTTTGAAGTCTCCCAATATTATTGTACTTGGGTCTATTTGAGACCTACTGTTCCAAAGAGTTTGTTTTACAAATGAGGGTGCACTCACATTAAGGTATAAATGTTTACTATCCTTATATCTTCTTGCTGGATTGTTCCTTTTATTAGTAATAAACATCCTGCTTTGTCTCTTTTGATGTGTTTTAACTTAAAGTCTATTTTATTAGATACCAGCATTGCTACTGTGCTTGTTTTCCTTCTCCATTACATGATATATCTTTTTCCATCCTTTCATATTTAGCCTATGTGAGGTGATGAACTTCTTGCAGGTAGTATATAGTTGGATTACGGTATCGTGTGGTTTTTTTCCAGTACTGGGAATAAAACTCAGAATCATTCTACCTCTGAGCTACACCCCCAGCCCTATTTTTTATTTTTTTATTTTGAAACAGGGTCTCACTGAGTTTCAAATGGCCTCACTAAGTAGCTGGGGCTGACCATGATCCTCCTGTCTCAGCCTCCCAAATGCTGGGATTACAAACATGCACTACCATGTCCAGCTTGGATTATATTTTTAATCCACATTGTCAGTCTATGTCTTTTAATTGGAGAGGTAAGCCCTTGACATTTGGTGTTATTACTGAAATATAATTTTTTCTGTCATTTTGTGTTCTATATTCTGTTTGATGTAGTGATATTTCTTCTTTGCTTAGTTGCCCACTTGACAGAATTAATTTATTTTCTATTTCTGGAATTTGCTTCTTTTTTCTTCTTTATGATTTATTTTTTAAATACTTTCTGTAGTGCTGGCTTGATAGTCATGAATTTTTCAAGTTTCTGCTTATTTTGAAATATTTTTATTTCTCCATCAATTTTGAATAACATCTATGCTGTATATAGCAGTCTTGGTTGAAAATTGTTTTCTTCCAGGATTTGGATTACATAATACCAGTCCCTTCTGGCACTCATGACTTGGGTTGTGAAATCTAGAGTGATTTTTATTGTTTTTCCCTTGAATATCATGCATTCTTTTGTTCTCACTTCTTTTAAGATTCTTTCCTTGGCCTCTATGTTAGTCATTTTGATTATTACATAATGTGGAGAGGTCCTTCTTTGATCTTGTCTTAATAGTATTTTATATGTCTCCTGCACATGGATGTCCAATTCTTTTTCTATATTTGGAAAAATTCTCCGAAATTATTTCTTTGAAGAGATTATGGATACCCTTGGTCTATGCTTCTATCCTTTCTTCTATGCTCTTTATCCTTAAGTATGTTTTGTATTGTCACATAAATTTTGGATGTTTAGATTGTATTGTAATATCTCCTGTATACTGTTGACTGTGCTTTCAGTTTTGAATGAACTGCTTTCCAAAAGCAATACTGATTTCTGTGTGGTCTAGCCCGCCAGAGTTGTATTCTATTGCTATCTTGAATTTATTTATTGACTGCTCATTTCATTCAAAGTCTCTTTCTGGTTCTTTCTTAAAGTCTCAATTTTCTCTTTCATTTCTTGTATACTTTCTGTGAGGCCTTTCATCATATTAAAGATGAAAATTCAGAATTCTCCTTCTGAATTGGTGACCTTTCTTATTGTTGAGTTGTAGGAGTTTATTGTTTTTTCACTGTTCTTCATTCTCATATTTCCAGAGTTCTCAGGTTTGGGTTTCCATTGTTTGTCATCTTCTTTCTCTTTGTGTGTGAGTCCTGTGTTTATTTGCTATCCCTCAATTATAAGGTCTATACTGGGGATACATGTTAACCCCTACCAATCTGACTCAAATACTCAAACTTTTGAGTTTGTTCCCCAGAGCCTCTTTTACTATATATAGTTCTTAGTGAAGGTAAATAGGAGTTTCTGATTAGATGCAGGTCACTGTTCTGCCCTGGCCCAAACTCTGCAGGGCCAGAGACTATGATGTTTTCTTCAGGGCCTGTAGACTGCTGGTTGGGACATAATGCACCCCAGAGACCATCACTGTTCTTCTGAATGTGAGCCCATGATTCAGCAGAGTGCTGACATCCAGCCCTGTGACCAGTGAGCTTAAGCTTTGCAAAGCCAGTGATTGTTATGTTCTGAACTTATGGTCTGGCTCACTGAGCTTTGATGGTCCCTGGGACACTACTCCAGATCTGCTTGTTATGGTTATGTGAGGTACTTTCAGTCACTAGCTTACATGCATGCCAGGTACAAACTCTGATGGTGGAGAGAACATTAAATTACCAGTTTTGGCCTATGATCAAGTGGTACCCTGTCTTCTTAATGCAGTCTGGCTCTATGGTGCCATTGCTACTTTCTCCCCAAGGCCCAAGGTCTGGCAGGAAGAGAAGGCACAGTTCCAAGCTGTCGGTTTGTGTGGCTCAGTTTCTTAGCTCCGGGGATACCACCTCTGTCTTGGATGGCCACACTCCTGGGGGCCCTTGCTCACCTCTGGTGCTTTGTGGCAGCCAAACACAGCCAGGTGCAAGTTCACTTTGTTCAGAGCCTGCAACTTGGTAAGATGAGCTATTTCTCCCTGGCATCACAGTGATCCCTATGGTCCCTACAATGGCTCCATGAACTGTTGGCTCTAGTTCCCACCTATCTGTCTTTAGGGGCTACCTACTAATTCATGTTGTGCTGTGTCCAATATGGGCCCTAAATCTCAGGCCCTTACAAATCTATTTCCTTGCCAAATAAGCCCCTGTGGTCAGGCAGGGAAAGATTCTCATGCTGGAATGTTTTGTTAACTTACGTTGTTGATGGTGCTACTCTAGATCGCTGCTGGAAGAGATGGGTTTCCTTTTGTGTTTCTGACAAGGGTCATTAACTGAAAGACAGGTCCCCTAACCCTATCCCTACCCCATCTTTGCTGACAAAAAAAAAAAAGGAAGAAGAGAGGCTAAGTTCACACTACCTCACTGAGTTCCTAATAGGACTAAGTTTTAGAAGCATAGAAAATATGAAGACCATAATATAAAGCAATTATAAGGTTAATAATAGTTAAGTAAACTAGAATAGATGGATGAAATTATTTCTTTGGGGACATTTATTCACTTAACACTGTTGTAATGGGAAGACTTTTACACAAGAGTAGTGATAAAAATAGCAATCATTTTAAAGACATGCTACTACTCACATACCTTATGTAATTTTATCTAATTTAATTCTCCAAACAACCCCGTGCATGTTACTAATCCCTGCAGTGGTTTGAATGGCAGATACATCTAAAAGATATGTCCATCCTCCCAAAATCTGTGACTGTGATCTTATTTGGAAAAGGGTCTTTGCAGATCCTTTATATTTGTAGTCATCTCCTTAGGCTCCTCTTGAATTCTCCCTATTTTACAAAAGAAGAAGAAGAAAAAAGACCCGCAGTGAGGTTAACTAACTTACACACAGCCTCACAGTTACCAAGTGAAAGACTTGGCCTCAAATACAGCCATCTGATGTAGGTGCATGAATCCTGGGATGGAATCTTCCTGGATTTTGGGGGGCAGACTCCAAATTCAGTGGCAAATATCCTTATTAGGAAAAGGAGAAGACCCCGAGAAAGCTGTGTGAAGATGGGTATCAGAGTGGTGCATCAGAAAGCAAGAAGTGCTGAGAACTGCTGGCAGCCATCAGCTAGGTAGAGGTGAGGAACAGCCCTGCAGAAAACCTTGCCTTGGAACTGCTGGCCTCCTGGGCCCTCTGAGACAATCAGTTCCTGTTGTTTTGAGCCTTACCACTACCACCATCATCCTGTTTTCTCCAAGGTCTCCCAAGCCTCTAAGAATCAGGGAACTATTATTCTATTATTTATTTAATTTATTTATTTATTTATTTATTTATTTATTTATTTATTTAGTGGTGGTACTGGGGTTCCTGGAAACCCTTCTACCTCTGGGCTACACTCCCAGACCTATTTTTTTAAATATTTTTATTTGGAACAGGGTCTCTTAAGCCAGCGAGGCTGGCTTCGAACCTGCACGATCCTTCTGTCTCTACCTCCCAAGAGGGGGGATAACAAGCGTGCACCATCACACCTGGCCCTTATTCTATTATTTAAAAAATATTGCTGTTGTAAAGTAAATAAATAAAAATAAAAATGTCCTCGTGACTCAGGCCAATCATAGACTACAGGTAAAGCCACAGGGGCCAGGCGTGCACCGCTCTGCTGCCTGAACTGTCAAATGACTCAAGTAGTTCAAGATGAAAGAAGGCTGTTAAGGTAACAATAATTGAGTACAAAGGTTAAGCACATGCCTGCAATCAGACTCCTGCATCTGAGGACAACTTTGCCACTTAGAAATATGAGGATGTGGGCAAGTTTGTTTATCTCACCATACCTCACATTTTTTTCTTCTATAAAATGGGGAGATTTCAAGAGGAACCTGAGGAGACATGACCATAGTATAGCATACATGACTGTAATACAATATAAAAATATAACATGGTATCCTGATGGGACCCTAAAACAGAAAACGGTAAAAACTGAGGAAATCCAAATGTTGTAAAAACTTTAGAAAATAATAATGGAATCTAGGCATAGGAGTACATGCCTATAATCTTAGTACTTGGGGGCTGAGACAGAAGGATTACAGGTTTGAAGACAGCTCCAGAAACTTAATGAGACCTGTTTGGAAAAATAAAAATAAATAAAATAAATAAATAAAAAGAGGCTGGGGGTATGGTTCACTGGCAGAGTTCCCCTGGGTTCAATCCCCAGTACCACGCACACACACATCCACATTCACATACATATGCACACATAAAAAGGAAAAGAATAACAGGTTGGTATTAATGGTGACAACTATATCAGATAATCCATAAGACATTAATAAGAGGGGATAAGATAATGGGGAAGACTGGATATGGGTTATATGAAAAATCCACATAAATCTAGAATTGTTTCAAAATGTTAAATATTTTTAAGTGGGGAAAATATCAGTATGTCACTTCATAGTATGGCAAAGATTTAGAATTGTGCCTGGTACATCGTAAGAGCCATTGTTAGTTATTAACCTATTAGGATTGTTATCAGTTCTATGAATTTGTATTTTTGATATTTCATGAAATACGCTAATTTTTTTTCTGGTGATACTGGGGTTCCTGGAAACCCTTCTACCTCTGGGCTACACTCCCAGACCCATTTTTATACTTTTTTATTTGGAAACAGGGTCTCTTAAGCCAGCACGGCTGGCTTCGAACCTGCGCAATCCTCCTGTCTCCGCCTCCCAAGCGCAGGGATTACAAGCGTGCGCCACCACGCCCGGCCAGGCTAAATTTTTAAAAATAAGATTCCGCCATATTTTTAGAGTGAAGTTGTCTAAAAATGTTATTACTGTTGTAATTCTGTCTCATCCTACAGGTAGGTCAGACAAAATAACCAGTCTTCCTCACCTCAGCGTTTCTTGTATGCAGTTCCCATGAACAGGATCTACCTTGTTTATCTAAGATATAAGAAATGCAAATAGACTTGCAAGTTGCAAATACACCTTTGAAACAGTTTCATGCTTACTTCCCTCCTATCTGCCACTGAATTCAATTTCTAAAAATACCTACATTATATTTTACTTTTCTCTTAGAAGAACAAACAGAATGAGTTTCAGTGATTTTTACAATATTGGCATTCCACAAGGTGGACAAATGACACATTTTCCTACCTATTCACTTAGATTCCCACAACAGTGAGATAATAATACTTCTGATAAAACTGTACACTCTAAGGGAGAAATTTTTAAAGAAAATGGGCATATCCAAAGAGGAGATTTGGTGCCCAGCGGACTGCTTCCCTCTTGTTTGAGGCTTGAGAATGCAGTGAGTGAAGAAAAGAAGTTAAGAACAAAACGCTTCACATTTTCTCACCTGAAAGGTTAATTTCTACCCCAACAAGAGAATGCTGCTGCCTTAGAGGAACTACTCCTCTGGACTGTCTGCAAGCAAGATAGGTAGATGGACAGACAAGCAGAAGGCAGCTTAGGGAGTACCAAAAATAACAAAGAGAGATGCAATCAGCAATTGAGACACTCTGCCCAGAGAAGGCAGCATCATAGGAAAGTAACAGATGGCCATGCTGGGAACTCATTTCACAAAGAAAACCAGCTGAGGGCAATCATACTAAAACTGTAGTATCTGGACTCTGTAAGCAGCAAGGTGAGGGCCTGGATCGGAATCTGGGAGTGTGTGTGTGTGTGTGTGTGTGTGTGTGTGTGTGTGTTACTGGGGATTGAACCCAAAGGCATCCTATACCTGAGCTATACCACTAGCCTAGTTTTATTTATTTTAAAACAGTTGCTGAGGCTGGCCTCCTGTCTCAGCCACCCAAGTACTGGGATTACAGATGTGGGCCACCACACCCAGCTTGAGCCTGGGGATTTTTAATGAGGCATCTTTACCTCAACTTCCTTATCTTAACTATCACCAAAATGAACCTTCTCTTTACAGCTCCCTTGGAGAACTTTCTCCCAGGAAACCTGTCTTGAAACATCTTTGGATTGGAAGATACATTCAAGAAACAGTAGTGAACGAATGATTACACACTTGGGTTTTCTTATTTTTATCATACTGTGGATTGAACCCAGGGGCATTCTGCCTCTGAGCTATACCCTCAGGACTTTTTATTTTTTGTTTTCAAACCAGGTCTCAATAGGTTGCTGAGAGTCTTGCTAATGTACAAGTATTAGGAAATGGCCTAAAAAGATTCAAAAAAGTTTTGGTTATTAATATTTATCAAAAATTGGTTTATAGAAAATGGAGTTCAGATCTGTAAAAGAGAAAGGCAGTTAGGACCTAGTTACTTCCAGGCACTCAGCTTATCTAACGCAAAGTACCCTCAGTAAAAGTAATTAGCAAGTGGATAGAGGAGTTGGAACCTAGGACTTTCACATTCTAAAAACAGGTTTGCATAATAAATGATATCTAGTAAGGAGCTAAAAATCCTCTAAGAGTATGGAAGGAGGGTATTGACATTTGTGAAAGGGAGCAGATACCATGTGTAAATCATTCTGGTTTTAACAAAGAAACTGGCAGTTAGGCAGGAAGATTTTTTCCAGGCCAGAAATCCCCATAAGTATAACAAAAGAGGTCTGCATGGAGTTAAGGGGTGGACTTACACCTAGGTCACAGGATCATGTGGTAGAGCAAGATGGGGGACTTCGTATCTATAAAAGCTGTTTTGTATTTTGAACTCTGGTGACTTTGTTTGGGCCTAAACTCCTGTTATAGTATAGGGCTATAACTGTATTCTTTATTTCTATCTTTGTAATACTAAACTCATTTAAGTCTTCAGCAAGAGTTTGGACTACTATATATCTATACTAAGTCTGGACAAGAACCCATGTTTATGGGAACAGTTTCTGGGAGCCTAACAGAGGTCCCCAGGGAACAGTTCCCCCAAAACCATACAGTTACAAATCATAACAGCTAAGTTGTTGAATCTGGTCTTGAAACTGCAATTCTCCTATCTCAGCCTCCACATGCTGGGATTGCAGGCATGTACCACCACACCCAGCACACACTCGGGTTTTCTTAAGAAATGTGGCTACACTATTAACATTAGGCAACTTTTAGATTAATTTCTGGGTCTTCTTGATAGTAAGTTAGGTAAAATTCCACGAAATTTTCAGTGTATCTCTTCTCTCTTTTCACACTTCTGAAACTACATTAGGTGAAAAGGGTCCCAGGGATGCTAATAAGTACATGAAGAAAAAGGCTTTCCTGGGGAAACAAGTTTTGTTTAATTTTTAAACAAAGATTAGCAATTTTCTTCCCTATGGAGTCTCTTGAAGTGTTTACTAGATTAATGAGTATCAAATAGTCTATATTAAATAAACTATAGGAACATTTCATTATCAGGACAAGGATTAACAGCTTTCTTCAGAACACAGTTTGGGAAACCATACTATTCCACCAGTGAAGCATAAAAATAAATCATTCTGTCAGTTGAGTTAACATTTAAATCCTGCCTTTATATTCCCTGCTTGCCTAAAGTTTAAGCCTTAAACCATTTCAAGACAAACCAATACTGTGTAACAAATGTCCAAAGGTCCCCGATGGTCCGGAATGAGAACAGGCCTGACATCTGCACTTGCCATGCTGTTGGGCACCAGTCCTTGGATGTTCAAGGTAACTTAATTTCACCAACACATGAGAGATTTGATCCCTTCCAAATATCCCAAAATATGTGCATCTAATGCCATTTCTTCTATTAAAAAGCTATCACTGTATGTGTTTGGGATGGGATTTAAATACTTTGAACTAACTCCTTAAAAGAAAAGAGTCACTTCGTTAAAGTCCCTATTGAGCCATTAGTTGTATTATTCCTGGATTGAGCAGCCTGTTCCACTATCCACAGCTAGGGGGCACCAGAAAAGGGCTCCCGCCAGAGCAACTATGAAGAAAGAAATAGCATCATGTGTGTGGTTTCATAATACCCCAATGTCTCTCACATCTGATAGCTCTTGGAAGCTGCATTTTGTCCAAAATAATTATGCCCAACAATATATAGATTCATTACTTCTGCCGTGGTGTAAAAATCCAACATACCATCTTTAAAAAGCTTTTAAAAGCTTTTCTTCTTCCTTTTTTCCCCAATTCTTGAGACATCCCCAGCTTAATGACATTTTGATTAGCTTGTTAGAATAATTTATTGTTGAGACTTTTTAATGATTAGGGTATTTGCATCATGCTCAATCCTTTACTCTATTTGATTTTGTGTAAACTTAAGACACGATTCAGTGAGTGGGCATCAGAAACAATCAGGAAAGTCCATAACATGGGAGTAGAAAGTAATAAATCTTTCATGAATCTCTTCAAGGATGCTCCTCAAACAATCACAGATGAGAATTTTCCCAGCCTTTTAAAGGATAATAACCTTTCCCATAATTGTAGCTATATGAATTGCACCTTTAAGGTCAAAAGAAGTCACAAGTCTTTCCCTTTTACAAGGATGTTTAAAGTGAAATATGTCTGTATCACCTGCCTTCGTATAGTGGTCTAACGAGGAAGATAGATAGCTATATAGAATGAGAGGTATAGAGATATATCTCAAATCTGTTAAGGGGCAATCTTTTGTAAGGTAGATAAAGGCAGGCCTTAAATCTGTGGAGGGAGCTGCTGAAACTGGACTCCATAAGTCTACCAGTACAGCCATGAGGACCATGGTACCATGGGGGAATTCTCAAGTTATCTTTCGCTTCCAAATACAAAGTCATGGGGAATTCCAGAACAGAAGATGCTTGCTAATCAGACTTCACTGGCCTGAAGGAACACTTACCCGAGCATGTTAGCCAGTCTCATTATACAGCACTTGTCTGCCTACTTCAGATCTTTCTGTTTTTTCTCCATAGAATTTTTTGTAGAGTATGACTCCTCATGACTCCACAGATTATTAGGGTAAATCAGAATTCACTATGACTCTGATGATGGACAGACATTGTACTCTGTCTGTCTGATGTAGCTAGAGAAACCGGTTGAGATGGTGGGGTTATCAGATAAGTTCTCCATAACCAAGAAGTCAAGTCATCCTCAACCCCTTGATTTCTCTTCCTCTCCATGGCAACCCATTTGCACATCCTGTCCATCTTAGAAGTAGGCCAAGAATCCAAACCCCTTGTACCACTGCCCTTATTTCCACATAATCTAAGCAACCATTATCTCTGGCTTTCACTGGTCAGCCTTCTGGCTTCTATCTTTGCTGCCTTTACAGTCAATTCAGAGTGATTCTTTCAAAACATAATCTGCATTGTGTCCAATGGGTAGCCCCAAACTCTCCCTCAGCAGCAGCCCCATGGCCTTTCTAGCCTGTCTCCTACTACCCACTCACTTGAGCTCAACCACTCACTCCACTCCAGCCTCCCTAGCCATCTTGCCGATTCCCCAAACACACCTTCCTGGGCCCTGTGCTCTCCCTTCCCATGACATAGGACGCCCTCCTTCATTAGTACTCTGCCTAAATGACACCTTAGCAGAGAGGGTTCTCCAGTTACCCCATCTTGGTCCTTTTCTGATCTCTTACTATTTCTTATTTTTTCTTAGCATTATCATCTCCTGGCCTTTTTTATTTTTATTTTTTGTATTTTTATCATCTATCTCTCCCATCAGAATTGTGTCCAAGAGGCAGCGACCTTGTCGGTTTCACCAACACTCTGTTCCCACAAGAGTGCTTGGCACACATTGTGGTCTCAATAGATGGTTGCTGAATCTGAATGAGTGAATGAATAAATGAACCAGAATTCATTTTTACTAGCAATGCTTCTGCTTATTGAAGTTTGAGAGAAGATTCTCATCAGAAAAAAAAAATACTTAAAATCAAGAAGCATGCCGGGCGTGGTGGCGCACGCTTGTAATCCCCGCGCTTGGGAGGCGGAGACAGGAGGATCGCGCAGGTTCGAAGCCAGCCGCGCGCGCTGGCTTAGGAGACCCTGTTTCCAAAATAAAAATGTAAAAAATAGGTCTGGGAGTGTAGCCCGAAGGTAGAAGGGCTTCCAGGAACCCCAGTACCACCAAAAAAAAAAAAAAAAAAAAAAAAAAAAAATCAAGAAGCATAACCCTGGGTCAGATTGCTTGATTTGTATTTTAAAATGAAAAGTAAAGGGGATGCTCATCACTTTTGTGAGCTATGAATTGGTGAACCACTTGGCAATCAATGTCCATTTGCCTATGTGGACTTCTTGCTCCGGCACAGGCACACGGCCAGTTTGCTTCATAGATAGACGAGGGGAGGGGGACATAAAACGTAAGAGATTCTTCTTATGGTCAAGTCAGAATAAACTCACACTTGCTGGTATTTTCTAGAAAACCGCGTCTTTGGATTTATTTCACAAATGAAGAGACAGAAAAAGCTCACTTGTTTTAGACTTCAGAATAATTTCTGAGCCCTGAGGTGAGGGAGTTCTTGAGCAGCCTGACATACAAGGATGATCTTCCTCTTAACGCCTGTGCCTGTTGCGCAGTGTGGGCCCGGGCTGAGGGTGGCTGCTGCTTAAGCACCAGGAGTCAACGGTGAGTCACCTCTGGGACACAGGAAATGCCCATGACCGCCCTCTTTTGCACTCTGTGCCAGGCCTGGCTCCCCATCAGCGGTTTCAGCTTTCCCCAGCAACATATTTTGTTTCATTTTTAAAAAAGTTTTGTACTGGACTTCAAACAGAGAAGGAATAACAAAGGACTGTACAATCCTGGGAATTTTGTCTCCGTTTTGGTGGTAAATGATTCACAGTATGAACAAATGGAAAGGAGACAGCCAGATCCAGAGAGCAGAGATGAAATGGGGGTGGGGGGCAAGGGCACAGAGGCAAACATAGTTTTACAAGTTCCTTATAGAATTTCATTTCTTAACTGATTTTTTGGGTTTTTTTTTTTTTTTTTTAATCATTCCACAAACATCTCTCCTTTTCCAGAAGGCAGTCTGCAGTTTGATTTTGAACTCAGGCTGGGGGCAGCGGCCTCTCCCCAGGGCCCCGCCTCTGGAGCAGCAGTGTGGCCCTGAGCAGGTACATTGCTTCCCCACACTTCACTTTCTTATCTGGTTCATGGAAGTGAAATTGTCCCTATTGTATAGGAGTTTTGTGAGAATGAAATAGCGTAACAGTAATGAGATGTTCAATGGTGCCTGGCTTTGGAATGTGCTCAATAAAGCTAGCTACAGTAAACGTGAATCCTGAGGGAAGTTCAAGTGGAGTTTACCATGAAAGCTTCCGCCCAGGGCCCCAGTCCAGTCTGCACAGGTGCCTGGGAGGGGCTGGGAGCTGCAGGTGGCTCCCGAGAAGAGCGGACGCCACCATGCCACCCGAAAGCATTTCTAGGTAAGCATTTCGGGTGAACTGTCCTAGATGATAGCAAAATAAAGGAACTGGAATCTCTAAGGCTTTAGAAACTTGTTGTCATGCCCCCCCCCCCGTTTGCAATACACACATACTTTCATACCTCACTTATTTCTAATTATTTTAATCCTTTTCTTTTTTCTTTTTCTTTTTTTTCTTTTTCTTTTTTCTTTCTTTCTTTCTTTCTTTCTTTCTTTCTTTCTTTCTTTCTTTCTTTTTTTTTTTTGTGTGTGTGTGGTACTAGGAATGGAACCCAGGGTAATTCTACCTCCAAGCTATACCCCCAGAGCTAATTTTTATTCTTTATTTTGAAACAAGTTCTCACTGAGTTGCAAAGGGCCTCATTAAGTAGCTGAGGCTGTGGAAGAACCACGATCCTCCTGCCTCGGGCTTCCAAATGCTGGGATTACAAGCGTGCACCACCATGCCCAGCTCGACTCCTTTTCTTAAAGAGGGTTCCCCAAAGCATATAATTTCCAGGCCTCACAAAATCTATATTTTTTCTAAAGTGGTAGAAATCATGATCATGATCCTAAAAAGTGGATGTTATTATTATTTTACTGTCTGGAAGCTGAAGTGCTGAGAGTGAAACACTCCCCCACCCCCAGACAGCTAGCAGGACCTGACAAGGCTGCCATTTTAACCAGGTTTCTCTTTACCAAAACCAAACATTTCCCATCATAATCAACTTTCTCACATGATGAGTATTGCAGGCTTTTAAAAGTAAGCGCTAGACTCAGTCAGGTGTATGTTTACTAGTATCCACACTTTAACGGTATCCACTATTCCCAATAGTCAAAAAGTGGAAGCAACCTAAATGTTCATGATAGATAAGTGGATAAATAAAATGTGTTATATCCATATGATGGAACATTATTCAGCCTTAAAAAGGAGTGAGATTTTGACACGTGCTATAGCACGGTGGAATCTTGAGGACATTGTGCTAAATGAAATAATAGGATAGTTAAATTCATAGAGACAGAAGAAGCGTGGCTACAGGAAGCTAACAAGAAGAGACAATGGGTAGCTATTATATAAAGGGTACAGAGTTTCATTTTGAGGATGATGGAAAAGTTCTAAGATGGATTATGGTAAAGATATTACAACATGTGGATTTAACTAATGCCACTGAATAATACAATTATGATTTTTTCCAATGGTAATTTTAAGGGGTTTGGGTATAGCTCAGTGGTAGAACACTTCCTTGCCTAGTAACTGGAGGCTCCGGGTTTGACCCCCAGCACTTCAAAACATAAAAGATAAATTCTATGTTACGTATTATAGTACATGTTATCTATGTTATATATTACCATGATAAAAAGATACTCTAGCCCATATTATAAGGCCAGACCACAAAATATTTCTCTAGCAATTAGCACATTGTGGGTATTATATATTAGTAAATCAGAAGTTGTTATACATCCCCCTTTAAAATAATTTTCCTCGGGCCTCTGGCCCCGACCCTGGGCAGGTGGGCAGGCGCTGGCGGGGCACCCCTAGGCGACCCCTCTACACCCAGAAGGACCCTGTGGTCCGGGCCTCTGGCCCTGACCCTGGGAGGGTGGGCAGGTGCTGGTGGGGTACCCTAGGCAACCCCCTTTCCACCCAGAAGGACCCTGTAGAAAAGGAAAAGAAAAAAGGAAAATAACGGAGAGGGGTCAAGGAGGCCATGGCGGATGCCAGAATACTGGAGATGCAGACAAAACTTATCCAAATGAACTGGAATTATTGAAAAAATTCCCCGCTAAGGAAGACTGCTTCTTCTCTACATTGTTAAGAATCTTGGACATCACCTGTAAGGAGAAAGACTTTAGCGGAGACCAAGGAGAAAGGCGGTGCTGAAAGCGGTCTCCGCGTTCGTGGTCGAGACTTGTATCCAAGAGAAGCAGAAATAGGAGCCTATCAACCTTATGTTTTTTTTTTTTTTTTTGAGAAATTACACCAAAGGTCGAATGCTACTGCCACGCATGCTTAGGAACACTAGACAACATTCAGAGTGGAAAAAGAGCTTGGGAAAGATTTGAAATGGTGGAGACAGTGGCAATGGCAGTGGCCAGTACTCAGGGGAGGCAGAGATCTGATGCATTACACCTGGAACCTTTGAAGTAATGACACCAGAGGCAGAATGCTACCACCACGCACCCTTGAGAATGTGGGACAAATGGGTGGGCGAAGAGGGTGCTCGGATTAGAGCCTGCCGAGGGGAGAGGCCGGCGACGGACACAGCAAAGCTGGGATTGAAGCCTGTTGTGAGGCAAGGCCGGTGCTGGAGCCTCCGAGGCTGGAAGTGGTCGAGCTATAGAAAGGGCCCTATAGTGAATCAATTAAGGTGACCAATCAGAGGGTATGGAATAGGGGAGGATGGAGCCTCTTTAAAACTCAGGAGGTATGTAAACAAATGTATCAAAGTTAATCACCAAACAAGCATGGGATAGAGGGAGGTGGAGGGAATGGGATGGGGACTGGATGAGGGCTAATTGGATGATGTGTGCTTGTATATCCTCTCAAGTCTTGTATTCCAATGTGATGTATGATTACAATGCACCAATAAAAATAAATTTAAAAAAGAATAAATAGTAAAATAAATAAATAAATAAATAAAATAATTTTCCTGCCAGTTAGGTGGTACACACCTGTATTTCCAGTACTTCAGAGGCTAAGACAGGAAGATTGCAGGTTTAAAGCCAGTCTCAGCAACTTAGTGAGATCCTGTTTCAAAATTTAGATTTTTTTTTTAAAGGAGCTGGAGTATAGCTTGAAAGTAGAATGCGTCTGGGTGCCCAAGGGGATGGGGGGTCTGGGGATGTGGTTCAAAGATAAATTACCCCTGGGTTCAATCCCCAGTTCAACACATACACAAAAAGGTTTAAAAAAGAATTTTTCTGAATGTCTTGAAATGTGAGGCGGAGGCGCTCACTTCCAGATTCCTTGCTTCCCATGTGACACACATCTACAAGTCAGCCATAGGATTCTGCCAACCACCCACTGTGTAAGACGTCACACAGAGTTGCCTCCGGCGAATTCAAAGGCAACACACCCATGCATGCCACCTTCTTTTAGCTACTCACTCTGAGACATTCTCACAGAAAGCTATCTGGAGGCAGAAGACTTGTCAGTGGTACTTAAATAAGGCAGGGAGCCCAGCAAAGCCAGCCCTTACTGAGGTTTTCCCTGGTTCTGGCTGGCTCCCAGCCAGGCTCATTCATGTCTCCTCTCCCCAAGTGTCTCAGAAGCCCTGGGGCAGGCCGGGCTCAGCTTATCTGTCTTTTGATGTGGGCAAGTGGCTATGTCCAGGGGAGACTTGGGCTAACTATAGTGAGCCAAAGAGGTGTACGAGGCTTCCTGGAGCCAAGGACAGCTGAGACAGTTCATCCTCACCCTCCTGAGGGCCGGCCAGCTGTGGGGCGAATGAAAGGCTGCCGCTGAGTCCTGTGCAGCTGCGTTCATGCCATCTGCCTCTCCACACAGGCTCCTTGAAGCGCGTCAGACTCGGAGATGGAGTCAGAGCGTCCAAGCTGGGTACTGGGCAACTGTGATGGTGTCCTACCAGGCCCACCAGCCTGTCTGAAAATGTCAACTGTAAGGAAAGACTCTCACAGTCACTATAAGAAATAGGAACTTGTAGTGAGAGGTCACTTTGCAACTGGGTGCAGTAGCATAAGTCTGTAATCCCAGTACTGAGGAGACTGAAAGGGGAGGATCACAGGTACGTGGCCAGCCTCAGCAAGTTAGCAAGGCCCTCAGAAGCTTAGTGAGACCCCGTTTCAAATTAAAAAATAAAATAGGGCTGGAGTTGTAGCTCAGAGGTAGAATGTCTCTGGGGTTCAACCTCCTGTACAAAAAAAGTATACTTTCTTGTAAAGGAGGCAGGATCCTGAAGACAGCTAGGAAGAGCTGGGCCTTAGAGAGACCCAACCTGGAAGTGCATTTGCAATCCACAGCAGCTCTCACCCATTCTTTCCCCTCAGGAGAGTGAGCTGTGGGCTGATTCTCCTGTTTTCAATCCATATGCCTCAGGGCTCTTCTCTACTGATTTTACTACTGAGATGTTCACCCCACCACTGCATCTACTACTCCATATAGCTCTCCTTTGCCTTGAGCTCTGCTTCACATAGCTGCTTAGACCTTCTAAAATTGGGTATACACCTGAAGCATCATGTTCCCTTCATCCAGCTTGATGAATGCGCTTTCTCTCTCTCTCTCTCTCTCTCTCTCTCTCTCTCTCTCTCTCTCTCTCTCTCTCTCTCTCTCTCCCTCTCTCCCTCTCCCTCTCCCTCTCCCTCTCCCCCTCCATTCCTCTCTCTCTCTCTCTCTCTCTCTCTCTCTTCCCCTCTCCCTCTCCCCCTCCCTTCCCCACCCCTCTCTCTCTCTCCCACCTCTCCCTCTCCTCTCTCTGTACATCCTGCCAGCTTCACTTTCCACTAGTGAAATTCTGAGTGTCCATCTGTATTATCCCAGTTCAAATTCCACACAAAGTCATCCTCCCTTATGCATGGTTTGACATTCTGTGATTGCAGTTACAGATGGTCAGCTACAGTTTTAAAATGTTAAATGGAAAACTCCAGAAATAAATTATTTATAACTGTTAAGTTTTGCGCCATCCTAAGTAACACAGTGAGAGATCTTGTGCCATCCCATCTCCTCCCTCTCATGATATGAATCACCCTTTGTTCACTGTGTCCACATTATATATGCTACCCATCTGTTAGTAACTTTGTAGAACTTTCAGTTATCAGATCAACTGTTGTGGTTTAAAGTACCTGTGACCCTATTTTATTTAAAAATAGTCATTAAGTGCAAGAGTCGTGATGCTGACAATTCAGATATGCCAAAGAGAATCCATAAGGGCTTCCTTAAGTAAAAAAGTAAAAGTTCTTGCTGGTCCTGGTGGTGCATGCCTATAATCCTAGTCCTTGGGAAACTGAGACAGAAAGTTCACAGGTTCAAGTCTAGCTTCAGCAACTTAGCAAAATAAAAAACAGTATATACAAATGTAAAAAGGGCTGGGAGTGTAGCTCAGAGGCGGGATGCCCCTAGGTTCAATCCCTAGTACCATAAAAAGGTAAAAATTCTCAATTTAATAAGAAAAGAAAAGCCAGGAGTGGTGGCACACACTTGTAACCCCGGTATTTGGGAGGCTGAGACAGGAAGATCACAGTTCGCAGCCAGCTTCAGCTACTTTAGTGAGGCCCTCCGCAACTTAGTGAGACCCTGTTTCAAAATAAAGAATAAAAAATATGGCTAGGGGGGTAGCTTGGAAGTAGACTGCCCCTGGATTCCATCTCCAGTACCACAAAAAATAATAATAATGAGGAAAGAAAAATCTTAAAGGCTAAGGTTGCTAAGACCTATGGTAAGAACACATCTTCTATCTGTGAGATGAAAAAGAAAAAAAATTCATGCTAGTTTTGTTGTCACACCTCAAACAGATAGAGTTACAGCCATAGTATATGATGAGTGCTTAATTATGATAGAACATACATTAATTGTGTGTGTGTGTGAAAGAGAGAGACAGAGGAGAGGGAGAGAGAGAGAGAGACAGAGCAAGAGCGAGACTCATCTCCCATGAATAAGAAGGGGCTGCTATGTGCAGAAGCAGAGGACAATAACTGGTTGGCAAAGGGGACACAGTTCCTATTCAGGGAACCCTGAGGGTGCTGGAAGCTCATGAATTGCCTGCTCATGGGACACCAGGGCCGCTTCCTTCTGCAGTGCTGCGGACAGGGCACTTTCCAGCAGAGGGCACTGGGCACTATACCTTCCAACATAAAAACAGAGTGGGGGGATTATTTTCTTGCACCATTATTTTATTTTATATTTTCTCTTAAATTCCTACCTGCATTTTCTCTACCCCATATATAACGCCCTTTTTCCGGCTTTTATTATAACCCAAGTGGTGAACACATTTTCCCTGTCCTGAATGCATTTGGTACCTTCCTAAACCATTTGCTCACATAGCTGTCTATGTACTCAATATCCACTGAGTGTCTGCCCTGCAACAGGTGAAACACAGGACAATAAGACATAAGATTCACCCTCCACTCCATAAATAGTAACCGACCACTTACAAAGTGCCCATCATTATGCTACTTGCTGGGAACAGAAAACTAAGATGCAGTCTTTGCCTCCTGTGTAGTAAGCATTCAGTAAATATTTGTTGAGTAAACTAATGCCTTAAAAGAACTCACAGCCTTGTGAGGGAGAGAGGTAAGTATTTAGACAATCACAAGCAGGGATGAAAGTCTTTATGTGGGAATGCACAGAGTACTCAATTTAGAAGACAAATTCAAATTGAGTCTTTGGAATTCTCCTCAGACCTTGTTGCTGCCTGCATCCAGCTGGCAGAGAAGCATGAAACTGTATACATCACTCCCACCCACGTCCCACTGGGGTTTTATTAACTGCAAAACAGGCTGGGAAAGGTCGTCTAACTGTGTTCCAGGAGGAACACAGAACCTCAGAGTAGTTGTTAAGGAGTGAGCAGATCAAGAGCCATGCAGGCATCCCTGATCTCGGCCCATCTTAAGATCCTAATGGTGGCTGCCAGGAAGGCGTGTGGCAGACAGACAACTCAGGACCTGGGAGACTCTCTGGAGCTCAGGGCAGCACCAGGCAGTCCAAGGTACTTTGGGCAGACTTGTGGGACGCAAGATCTTTCCTTCCAAAGTGATGTTTGTAAGTTGTATGTTCAGTCTGTAGAAAGAGGTAAATTTTGAATAGGAAACTATTAAGAATTACAAAGGGAGCCAGGCGTGGTGGCGCACGCTTGTAATCCCAGCATTCGGGAGGCTGAGACAGGAGGATTGTGGGTCTAGGACAGCCTCAGATACTTAGGGAGGTCCTCCGCGACTCAGTGAGACCCTGTTTCAAAATATAGAATAAAAAATAGGGCAGGGAGTGTGGCTTGGAGGTAGAATGCCCCTGGGTTCCATCCCCAGACCCCCTGCACCCCCACACACACAAAGAACTACAAAGGGCTAAAGGGCCTGAGATTTTATGTTATGTGCAAGCTAACAAGTTAGCTTGTCACAGATTCATGGATTCTGACAAGAGACATGGGATACCTAGGTCAACGATAATGGACTTAACCATGTACAGCAAACGCAGTGGCCCGAGTGTCAACACTTTCTTTCACCAGTTTCCTGATCTCAATTCCCACAGAGTGACTCAGAAGGGAAGAGGAGATGCCTGCATGAGTAGTGGGTTGTGCCACAACAGAGAAACCCAGAGTTAGGGAACCCAAGCCTTTTAGTAGGGGCAGTAAGCATGCCTGCTCTTTGTCCTCTAGATATGGGCAGGCCCAGGGCTCTGTGCTCAAGCTCTTCCCTATATAGCTTATTAAGAGAGATGAACCACTGATATTAAAGAAGTAGAGAATACAATAGTGGGTGCCAAAGGCTGGGAAGGGTGTAGGGAAGGAGGGATGCAGAGAGTATGGCTAATGGGGATAGAGAGGAATAGCCTAATGATCTAAAACACAGTGGGATAATTATGGTTGACAACCATCAATTGAATATTTTAAATAGCTAGTAGAGAGGATTGTGAATGTTCCCAATACAAAGAAATAGATATATTTATGAGGTGATAGTTATGCCAATTGCCTTGATCTGATCATTACACATTGTATATATGAGTTGAAATGCCACACTGTACCCCATAAACATGTACAATTGCTATTTATTCGTTAAAAATTAAAATATATTTTAGGCTGGGCGTGGTGGCGCACGCTTGTAATCCCCACGCTTGGGAGGCGGAGACAGGAGGATCGCGCAGGTTCGAAGCTAGCCGCGCTGGCTTAAGAGACCCTGTTTCTTATATTTATAAAATATTTATATTTATAAAAATATAATTATATATATATATAATATATTTATATTTATAAAAATATAAAATAGGTCTGGGAGTGTAGCCTGGAGGTAGAAGGGTTTCCAGAAACCCCAGTACCACCAAAAAAATTAAAATATATTTTAAGAGAATGTTTAGCATAGAGTAGATCCTCAGTAAATACTAGTTGAATGGCTGAGTGAATAACAGGTAGTTCTGGTCTTGAAAGTGAAGGCAATATCAGGGATACTGAAAACCCATGCCTCTGTCTGTCTTCTGCAGGTTAAGTCAGCTGAGTTCATAGAGCTGGGTTTTTTTTTTTTTTTCCATATTCTTCCAGGTTTTATGTTTTCAAACAGAAGCTTCTGGAAGAATCCAAGCAGTCCGTCATTTGTTTTCCTCTTTTTACAGATTTCACATGCTTTCCTAGGAACAGAACTTGAAAAGATAATTTCCTAGGACAAAAGCCCAGCCTACAAAAAAAAAAAAAAAGAAAAGAAAAAGCCTGCTTAAGGTCAGATAGTTTAGAGTGACACCCTGAGTATTTGATTGTTATCTATTCACAGCTTCTACAAAAACCAAAACACCCTCCTAAATATGTTGAGGGAAAAATACAAACAACCTCATAAACTTAGTCATGGATTCTATACAGTTTGAGTGGTCTGTTACACTTTTACTTAACAAATAAATGTCTCCTATGTGCCAAATATTAAGCAAGAGGCTCAAGCAGTATATTAGATATCAAATAAATAAATATATAAATATATAAATAAACAAATAAATTGAGTGGTGCTGGGGATTGAATGGAAGGCCCCGAGTATGCTAAGCAAAAGTTCTGCTATCAATGTACATCTCCTGTCCTTGGAACAGTACCTTAGAAAGTCTTTATCCTAAGGGATCAAAAATCCTGGGCACTATAGTTATGGTTTCTGTTCCTGTTACTATCATTGTTTTAAGGCTATTTTATTTTGATCTAATTTATATTTATTTCCAACATAAGCTTTTAAATAAGAATTCATACTTATGGAAAAGTATTTTTATCCATTTTAAAAAAAAGTAAGGAAAAAGGGTTTTGTTTTCCATAGCCTGACTTCTAATCTGACTGTAAAATGATGTCTTTATTTTTTCAGAGTTAATTTAACTCTCTGCAGAAGATTTAACATGGAATGCAGAAATCTCAGGTATTTTTATTTAGCTTGCTTTTTTCCCCCTTCCCTACAGATGATAGCTTAAAAACTTATGCTTTATTTTACATCCTAACTGTTTTCCTTAAGTTAAAATTACCCTAAAAACAATCATGTTCCAATTGCTCTTTTGACATTTTACTGGTCAATATTTCACTAAAGATATTAACTTTCTCTAGGCTGCAGAGAGACTAATAGAATTTACACAAAAATTTCTACTGAATTGAATTTCCCCACCTTCTTGATGATCGTACACCTGCCTTCCTTATAAGGAGAACAAGGAAGTAAATCATGTTGAAGTTGCTTTTAAACACAGCTTTTCTTCTTTACCTGTCCAGGTAGCCTCTGTTTTCATTTCAGTCTTAATGAAAACTTTTTAATTTGCATCTCAAGTTTCTTTTCAAAGCAGTGTAAGTAGTATTTAAGCTTTTACACTTCAAGAAAGAAAGACTTTGACGATATTCAGCTTTGGTCTTGTTCGGTTGAAGGTAATTCATTTTTTAATCTTCACAGCGAGGAATGGGGATTGAGCTGCTCTGCCTGTTCTTTCTAGTTCTAGGAAGGAATGACCGCGTACAAGGTAAGACCTAAGTTCTCCCATATATTGCGTTCACGGCATGCCTGACAAACCTGTCATTTGGTTCAGACACTAGCTCTGAAGTCATTTTTTTATTTGATCTGTTTGATAGCTCTTTTGCCACCGAGGGAACACTCACGAATTACAGGGAAACACGGGGCTGTTCCCACTGTGAATGTTCTAGGCTTAAGGTAAATAAATACAAAGGTTATACAGGCGTTTTAATGAGGAGAATTAAACAGCATTTCTGCACAGTAGGACTTCTTAATTCCATTGTGACAGTCACTTTGGCAATTTTTCTATTTTCTTATACAACAAGGCCTTCCAGTTGAGAGCGGTACTCTTGAGAGAAAAAAGGGATTTGTTTGAAAAACAGAAATATCACATTTGTAAGATAAGCATCTCTATATGAATGCAAATAATTTTTTTTAAATTAAAGTGGCAGTTCCTAAATAAAGATAACAAATAGGATGGACCTGTATTTGTGAACAGTTAGGTATTTTCACATTTTAAGAAAAAAAAAGAAAATGATAATATTTGGGTTATAAGACATATTTCAATGTAATTGATGCAGAATACAAACTTTTATGTGACTTGCTAACGTTTTAAGGACTGACTTTCGAAGACTAAAATAAACTTTGATGTTGTTTTGTTCAAGTAATTTAAGAGGCATAATCTCATAAGTGGAAGGAATGAAGTGCACTTATTCCCTCGCATCTCGCTGGGTTTAATGCAGGTGGCTGTGCTGCGGGAGGTGCAGAAACCTGCGGAGACTGCTTACTCGCGGGACCTCAGTGTGCCTGGTGTTCCCAGGAGGTAAAACAAGTAACCCTGGCATGTTTTAAAACTGTTTGCATTTACACTTAAATTAACTTTCTTCAGTGGTAGCTCAGACAGCGAGTCTCAGATAGCAAGTCTCCTTTCTGTGGGGTTATATGAGTAAAACTGACCGATAAATGAAAATATGAGTGGATCAAAGTGGCCTTTGGAAAATAATTTATAGGAGACAGTCTGTCAAATCATTCTCAATACTGAACTCAGGTGCCTTGATTTAACCTGGAGCCTCCTTTTACTTTGAAGCCATTTCTAACGGGATACATGTAAACTATCAAGGCTCTCTGGATAATCAGTGATCGTGGAGATGATAGTTTCTGGTTAAACATACATTTGATGTTGTTAATACTACAGCTATATTCCATCTGGGCATCAGGGTCCATTGTAAGTCACTACTAAATTCTGCGAGAACTATTCTAAGCTTGGGGAAACATTACTATTCAGGCGTTATCCAACTCTTTTAAAAATTATACTTTTATGAGCTCAGCCACACCATGACAAAGCCCCAGACATTCCTTATCATGTCAAACTGAAAATTTTAGGAAGTTATCCGAAGATGAAGATGACTGGGGAACATAGGAGAAGCCAACCAGAGCTGCTGCCAGTGCTGTGACACCCTGGGCAATTTGGTCAGAAAGATGTTCTCTCTCTCTCTCTCTCTCTCTCTCTCTCTCTCTCTCTCTCTCTCTCTCTGTTACTGGGGATCAAATTCAGGGGCACTCTACCTCTGAGCTACATTTCCTATTTTATTTTTATTTTTGAAACATGGTCTTACTAGGTTGAAGAGCATCTCACTACTTGCTGAGGCTGTCCTCGAACCTGCTCTCCTCCTGTCTCAGCCTCCCAAAGACTGGGATTACAGGCGCACACCACCACGCCTGACTTCTGAATTTTAAAACAACTCTCTACCCAATGTATTTTTTTTTTTTTGTAGTATTGGGGTTCCTGGAAGCCCTTCTACCTCCGGGCTACACTCCCAGACCTATTTTTACATTTTTATTTGGAAACAGGGTCTCCTAAGCCAGCGCGCGCGGCTGGCTTCGAACCTGCGCGATCCTCCTGTCTCTGCCTCCCAAGTGCGGGGATTACAAGCGTGCGCCACCACGCCCGGCTACCCACTGTATTTTTTAAGGATAATCTAAACATAGATGAAGCCCTATAAATACCAAGTTAAGCAGGACTCGAGTAGTATACTCAAGGGGAAGAAAATCAGAACAAGGCCATAACTATTAAAATCCAAATTCCACATCAAATGTGTAACAAATGGACAGACAAGAGAGCTCAAACCCAGCTCACTGCTCCAATACTGCCTTGACTGATGGCAGCCACAAACAATATTCAAGGGAATATTTTAAGCTTTTTAGTTTCTTGTATCAAAAGCAAGATTGAGGACATATAAGGGAAGTGGAGAACTCACATATTTTTTGGATATTGACTTTTGTGTGTGTGTGTGGGGGGTACTGGGGATGGAACCCAGGGGCATTCTACCTTTGCTCTGATCTACACCCCAGCCCTGTATTTTACTCTTTATTTTGAAACAGGCCTCATTAAGTTGCAAAGGGCCTCACTAAGTAGCCGAGGCTATCCACAAACTGCGATCCTCCTGTTTCAGCCTCCCAAATGGTGGGATTACCAGCATGTGCCACCATGCCCAGCTGAACATTGACTTTCTTTTTTTTTCTTTTTCTTTTTTTTTTATTTGCGGGTCTGGGGATGGAACCCAGGGGCATTTGACCTCTGAGCTACACTTCCTGCCCTATTTTTTATTTTGAAACCAGGTCTCAATGAGTTGCAGAGGGCCTCACTAAGTATTTGAGGCCGTCCGCAAACCGCGATCCTCCAGTCTCAGCCTCCCGAATGCTGGACTTACAAGTGTGCGCCACCACGCCCGGCTTGACTTTCTAATGAAAACAGTATTAGTTTCATGCCAGATAAAATAACAACTCAGTCTAGAACTTTTATTTTAAATGCATGTTTTAATGTTCATTTAAGGGAGCTTCCTAAGGTAGTTTCACTTATGGATAATATTTATTAACCAAAAATGATTGTTGAATATTAAGGCCAGATAACATTAAAAGGCCACTCTAACAATAGTAGTAATCACTATATTGCTTGAGATAGTTGGAGCAAAAAGTAAATTAGGCTTCTGCTTAGAGCAGATAGAAAATAAGTTCTGTGGTTAGTACCACCTCTGCCCTTCTGGTAAAGGCTATGACTATGGCTGATAGCAACTGCATTGTGTTGAGAAGGATTCTGAGGCTTTGTTCAGCCACTGTTTATTTTCAATGAGAAGTTAAAAGAGTTTGCCATGCCTGGCCTAGAGACTCAAATATGCATAAGCCTGACTTGTGGATAACAGATTTTATTCTCAAAAATCAACTTCAGAAGAAATGTAACATTTCTAGTTGGGAAAACTGCAAGGAATGCCTTAGAATTCTAGGAGGCAAGGAAGAAATCAATGAACATTTGTTTTGGTTGATAATTTGGTTCTTGCTGAACATCCATGGGCTTCTAGTTTATCTTTGCCTCCTGCCAGCCCCAGAGCAGCCCTGGACTGGTCTTCATCTTTGGCTACGTTTCTCTGTTCTGGGTGCAACAGGATGGGGATGGCCATGTCTCGGTGGAAACAATACACTAATGGCCCAGGTGGATCTGAAAGGTGGGGAACTCCAGAGTCTTGTACAGAAAAGCAGGTTTTTAAATCATTTATCTTTTTTTTGTGTGTGTGTGTGTGTGTGTGGTTCTGGGGATGGAACCCAGGGGCATTCTACCTCCAAGCTACACCCCCTGCCCTATTTGTTTTATTCTTTATTTTGAAACCGGGTCTCACTGAGTTGCAGAGGGCCTCACTAAGTAGCTGAGGCTGTCCCGAACCGCGATCATCTGGGTCTCAGCCTCCCGAATGCTGGGATTGTAATAATAATAATAATAAAAATAAATAAATAAATAATGAAATTATAAAATTTTATTTTATAATATAACAAAATATTTATTTATTTGTAATAAAATATTTATTTAAAATATAATAAAATTATTATATAAAAATAAAAAATAATAAAAAATAATAAATAATAAAAATAATAAAAAATGAGAATAAAAATCAGCCAGTGTGCGTCACCACCTGGCTATCTCTTTTATTTCCCTGCTTCACCTCCAAATCCTGGAGAAAGTTCTAAAAGACCTTCAACTAGAACACCTCAGTACACTGAGTTTAAAGGCCCTTGGGGCGGGGTGGATTTCAGTGAAGATATGCTAATAAGAGTAACATACCAAGCCAGGAGTTGTGGCCCACGCTTGCAATCCCAGCATTCAGGAGGCTGAGACAGGAGGATCGAGGTTCGCAGACAGCCTCAGCTCCTCATTGAGACCCTTTGCAACTCAGTGAGACCCTAGTTCAAAATAAAGAACATCAACAACCAAAAATAAATAAATAAAAATAAAAATAAAAATAGAGCTGGGAGTGTTGCTCAGAGGTAGAATGCTCCTGGATCCCATCCCCAGTACCGCAAAATAAATAAATACATAAATAAATAAAAAAGTAACATACCAATGAATAAAAGTGGTACGAGCAGGGCATGGTGGCGCTCACTTGTAATCCCAGCATTGGGGAGGCTGAGACCAGAGTATCGCGGTTCGCGGACAACCGCAGCTACTTAGGCCCTCTGCAATCAGTAAGACCCGGTTTCAAAATAAAGAATAAAAAATAGGGCAGGGGGTGTAGCTTGGAGGTCAAATCCCCCTGGGTTCCATCCCCAGACCTGCAAAAAAAAAAAAGAAAAAAAAAAAGTGGTACAGAGTACCAGATAGAACCATACCCTACTCCCTTTTCTTTAGGAGTTCACTGAAATATCTTTGTCACTGGATTTGGTAATAGACACACAGAAAAGTATGAACAGCTCTAGGATTCCAGGAACCAATGGGGCATCCCAAAACAAATTCACAGAAAAATGTCAGTCTATGAACTCCACTGTCTCAAAGATCTGGTTCTGCCACAGGAGGAATTTTAAAAGCCTGTTACCGGAATTCAACTGAATATAATTAAAAGGAGGCTCCAGTTTTACTTATAACTTTACTTGCAGAATTCTCTGGTTATTCAGCTATAACTTAGCTTTAGACCTACAATCAATGTCAGTCATGTGGGGCTACTTAGGATGGCAAAATGCTTAACTAGCAAAGTATGTTAAGTTTTCAATTACCTGCATCTGATAGAGAAATGCAGCTTTGTCTTCCTTTTCTTTTTTCCTTTTTAGAATTTTACCCATCCATCTGGAGTTGGTGAAAGGTGTGACACCCCAACAAAGCTTTTAGCCAAAGGATGTCCATTAGCCTTCATCGAAAATCCTGTCTCCCAAGTAGAAATTCTTAAAAATAAGCCTCTCAGTGTCGGCAGACAGAAAAACAGTTCTGATATTGTTCAGATTGCGCCTCAAAGCTTGATTCTTAAATTGAGACCAGGTACATTAAGATTTCTTATGTGTCTGCTCATGTCAATAAATACAATATTATGTGTGCTAATATTGCGACCGCACTAACATAGCTGTTACCATATCATACATTGATTGCTATGACTCAAATTTTCCATTCTTAAGGAAAGAAAAACTAGCTAACATTTTTTTCATTCACATTGGTCAGTTGCGTTCCAAATGTGTTACTAAAGAAGTCTTCTCTGTTAGTAACCATTTGAGTTACTCAAATGTTATTTAGGCTTACCTCAAATCTCTTCAAAGGTTGAAATGTAGATTTAAATCCTCTTTATTTGGTTCACCTTTTCTAAAACCACACACACAAAAATTCAGCTTATCTTCCATCTAAATGGATGCTAGTTTTCCCAAGGAGATATAAAATATCCTAACTTATACCTCTCTCAGCACTTCTCAACTTGCTGCTGAGAGATTTGCATTATCTCATTCATTTATAAAGTCCTCCATCACATAGTGCATCAAATTGTATGTATTTTCAGTAAGTTCTTATTGAAATGAAATAGCCAGCTGGCCCAGAGATTACAAAGAAATCTTGTTGTGTTTTACTGATTTGCCTTTTCTGTGTGGCTCTGCAGGTGGTGAGCAGACTGTGCAGGTGCATGTCCGCCAGACTGAGGACTACCCAGTGGACTTGTATTACCTCATGGACCTCTCCGCCTCCATGGATGACGACCTCAACACAATCAAAGAGCTGGGCTCTCTGCTTTCCAAGGAGATGTCTAAATTAACTAGCAACTTTAGACTGGGCTTCGGCTCTTTTGTGGAAAAACCTGTCTCCCCTTTTATGAAAACAACACCAGAGGAAATTGCCAACCCTTGCAGGTAAGAAAGTGATTCTTTGGCATCACTGCACACTAATTTTTTTTTTTTTTTTTGTGGTACTGGGGGTGGAACCCAGAGGCTTTCTACCTCTGGGCTATACTCCCAGACCTTTTTTAAATATTTTATTTAGAGACAGGGTCTCACTGAGTTGCTGAAAGCCTTACTAAGTAGCTGAGGCTGGCTTCGAACCTGTGCAATCCTCCTGTCTCAGCCTCCCAAGCGCGGGGATTACAAGCGTGCGCCACCACACCCGGCTGCACACTGATTTTACAAAGATACTCTCTGCCTTCTCGAGCTGCACTGGCCAGGAGCTTGCTAGCTCCCTTGCAATTCTGTCTGGTCTGTTTGGGTTTCAGCACTTCTCTTAGGTGCCTAGGTTGCTTGCAGCCAGGGGAAGCCAGCCTAACTGCGTGGTTCTCACCTTGGGTCCTTGCGGCACCTGCAGCATCCTTCTGTGTAGGTCAGAATGTGGCAAATTAGGCATCGTGTTCGACAGACCGAGGGCCTGCGGAGTCTTTCACTCCAGATCTTATTGGATTGTGCTACCCTCCTCACCATTCAAAGACCTTCAGTACTCAATGACTACTATTTTCCGAAGCTATTGGACAGCAACCTACATCTTCTGAGTCTTTCTGCGCTGCTCTGGTTTCTGCCAAAATAATTACTGCTGTAGCTTCTTCTGACGTACTTTGGGAAATGCGGCTTTCTCTCACTGCTGAGAGGTCTTTGCAGCCTTCACTGCTATTAAGCTCAGTAGGAAATGAGGCAGTGACTCCATCATAATATGCTATAATCAGCTATTAGAACCATGTATTATGCAGGGGATGGTCAAGGGCAAATTGCTTTGTGATGGCCTACCTGTGTGGTCAACAGCATGTTCAAGATCCAATTACTTAATATATTTCTATTGAAAAAGAGCTAACACATGCTCTGTGCCAGACCCTGAGCTGAAGGCTTCACATACATGACCTCATTTAATCTCCATAAGGATAGCATGTTAAAGCAGGTTTCATTAGCCTTCTATTCAGAGGAAGTAACAGAGGCTCTGAGAGGTTAATAATTTGCTCAAGGCCACATGACTCATCAGTGATTTGTGCCAAGATCTGGTTTGGTCCAAAACTAAGTCCTTTACTATTAAGCATGTAGTATATATAAAAATTATTTTCCAAATGTATGTTAACTTTCAATACTTGTATCCACAAAAGCAATCAATTTCTGTAAAAGACAAACAGCCTTTATCCTATTGTTTTAAAATATGTCAGTGTAGTTCTTAACTATAATATAACAAAACTAAAAATTAAAAATGATTTTACTATGAAAAAAATTTACCACTTATTATATCTCTTAAGAATTGTGTTTGGTTGCAAGTATCAGAAACAGTTACTTTAAAAGGCAAGTTTTTTTTTTTAAACGTTCACCTAAAGGAAAGCCAGAGAGATATTTTTTCTTCCTATTTCATATAAAGGAAATCCAGAAAAAGGCAATTCAGGGCTGGTGCGGCAGCTTCACAAGTATCAGAAACATAAGACTTTCCTGCTTTCTGCTGCACCATCCTTAGCCTTTGGATTTTATCTTCATGGTCCAAAAGACTGCGAGGACACTGATTAGCATTCCTTCATTCCAGGCAGAAAAAAAGGAGGAAATGAGGGGCAGATCACTAAAGGGTACTATATGTAGTCCCCTTAAGAGTACAGTTGATATGCACTTAAAATGCACACAGCAAGAATGTTCAGTTTGATGAGTTTTGGTCATTAAGTATACCAATATCATCAACACCCAAAACATGATGTAGAAGATGATCATCTCCTCAGAAGCCCCCACCCCCGCCACGGTCCCTTCTACTGCTTCATGATTCCTGTCAGTCAAGATGGTTTTGCCTATTCTTGGATTTCATACAGATGGAATAGTGAAGTATTATGCCTTTTGTGTCTGGCTTCGTATGCTCAAAATAATGTTTTTGAGATTTATGAATGATTTTATGCATCAGCAGCTTGTTCCATTTGTTTTCATAAAGAGTCAATTTATGGATTTACTAAATTTTATTTATTTTTCCACTGATGAACATTTGGGTTGCTTCCATTTCTTGTCTGTCATAAAAATCCTGCTATGATCACTTGCAGGTACATACTTGTGTAGATGTATGTTTTTATTTCTCTTTGTTGGATACCTAGTCTGGAATTGCTTAATTGTATGATAAGCAAGCTTACCATTTCCTAAGAAACTACAAAATTGTTACCCAATGCAGATGTTCCCCCTTTCATTTCCATCAGCAATGTGAGAGGGTTTCAGAAATTCCACATCCATACTAACACTTGGTGTTAGCACAATTGGACTCACTTTTAGATTCACTAAATTCTTTTAGGCTCACTTTTAAAAAGTTATTTTAATTTTACCTTTTTAATAAGAATGCAGTAGTATCTCACTGTAGCTTTTTTTTTTTTTTTTTTTTTTTTTCCAGAACTGGGGATGAAACCTAAGGGCATTGTACCTCCAAGCTACACCCCCAGCCCTATTTTTTAGTTTTTAGTTTTTGTTTTTTTTTGAAACAGGGTCTCACTGAGTTGTAAAGGGCCTCCCTAAGTAGCTGAGGCTGTCCACAAACCACAATCCTCCAGTCTCCACCTCCTCAATGGTGGGATTACAAGCGTGAGCCACCACACCTGGCTCTATTTGGAGTTTCTTTAATGACAAATGATGTCAAAATCCCTTCATGTGTTTATTTGTCATTCTTATTTTTTATTTTGTGAAGTATTTTTCAAATCTTTTACCCATTTTTAAAATTGGATTGTTTTCTTAGTATTGTGTTGTAAGATTTCTTTAGACATTCTAGATACAGATTATTTGCCAAACATAGGTTTTGAAAGAATTTTATCCCAGTTGTGAGAACAATGCCTACCAATGTCTTTAGTCAAACAAAAGTTTTGAGTTTTAATGAAGTTCAATATATCAGTTTTTAATTTTTGCAGTTAATGTATTTTTTATCCTATAAAAATCTTTCCCTACTCTAAGATAACCAAGATTGGACATCTTAAACATATTGAATCTATCAATCATTTTACATGACATGTATCTTTATTTATTAAGTTATCTGAGCAATGTTTTCTTATTTTCAGGATAGAGATTGTACACGTCTTTTATAGTATTTATTCCTGGGGTGTTTTGTTTTGTTTAGGCAGAACTGGTCATTGAACCTAGGTGTGCTCTACTACTGAGCTATATCCTTAGCCCTTTTTAAAGATGTTATATTGAGACAGGTCTTGCTAAGTTGACAAGGCTACTCTCAAACTTGCAATCCCCTTGCCTCAGCCTCCCAAGTAGCTGGGATTATAGGTGTGTACCGCCACATCCAGCTTCTAGGGATATGTTTAAATTTCATTTTTCAGTGGTAGCTAGTTATTTACAAAAGTGCAATTTATTTTACATACTGACTTTGTATCCTGAAACTTTGGTAAATTTTATCATTTATTCTAATCTGTGTTTTATAGATTCCTTATGATATTCCATGTACTTGATGATGACATCTATGATATCAACTTCTCTAATCTCTATACCCTTTTTTTTCTTGCCTTATTGTTCTAGCTAATATCTATAGTAAACTTTTATTATTTTATTTTATTTTATTCTGTGGTGCTTAGATTTGAACCCAGGTCCTTGCATGTGCTATGCAAGTACTCAGCCACTGAGCTACATCCTCAGCCCCTCCAGTACAATTTTAAATTCTTTTAGTGAGAGAGAACAACCCTGTCACAGACATGATCTTAGAAAAAAAAAACTTCAGTGTTTCACCATTAAGTATGTTATTACCTACTGGGGTATTTTTTTTCAATTCCTTTGATTAGATCAAGGACTCTTCTATTTTTTTAAGTTTCTTTTTCTTAAATTATAAATTGATGTTGGGTTATATTTCCTCAGTCTGAAAAGTTTTTTGGCAGTTTAACCATGGTTGTCATTTATTTTTTTTAGTGTTTATTTATTTACTTATTTCTTTTTATTTTTTTCTTTTAACAATTTTTTATTGAACATAAATAGTATACATTTAAACTATATTTGGTGCCCTCTCCCCCCCCACCCGTTTTCCCTTCCCCTCTCCCACCAATGGTTGTCCAGGTTAACCATGTCATATTCATAATTTTACACATGTTCAGATGTAGACCCTCATTAATCAGGATCAGCCTTCCTCCTCTCCTATCTTTCCATTCAAACTTTGCTGATATTTCCCCTCCATTATCTGGAGTCCCACTAGTATCCTCTGTGTTCCCTAGTTTGGGCATATTAGAGGAAACATATGTACCTTCTCCTTCTGTGCTTGGCTGATCTCACTTAACATAATGTTCTCCAGGGCTTTCCATCTTCTTGCAAATGATATAATTTTGTTTTTCTTTATGGCTGAATAGAATTCCATTGTGTGTATTTCCCAAAGTTTTGCTATCCATTCATCTGTTGATGGAGATCTGGGTTGGTTCCATATTTTGGCTATTACAAATTGTGCTGCTATGAACATAGGTATGCATATGTTGCTGTATTTCTCTGAATTCAACCCCTTTGGAAAGATACCCAGGAGTGGTATAGCTGGATCATATGGTGGATCTATTCCCACCTTTCTTAGGAATCTCCACACAGATCTCCATAGTGGCTGAACTAGTTTGCATTCCCACCAACAGTGTAAGAGAGTTCCTCTTTCCCCACATCCTCGCCAGCATTTGTTGTTATTTGATTTCTTTATGCTTGCCACTCTGACTGGGATTAGATGGAATCTCAGTGTAGTTTTGATTTGCATCTCCCTGATGCCCAGTGATGTAGAACATTTTTTCATGTATCTATTGGCCCTTTGTATCTCTTCTTTTGTGAAGTGTCTATTTAGTTTATTTGCCCGTTTCTTGATTGGGTTGTTTGTTTTGCTAGTGTAGAGTCTTTTGAGCTCTTTGTATATTCTGGATATTAGCCCCCTATCAGAAAGGTGGCTGGTAAAGATCTTTTCCCATTCTATAGGCTTCCTCTTCAGGTTATTGATAGTTTCCTTTGATGAGAAGAAACTTTTTAGTTTGATGTTATCCCACTTGTTTATTCTTGCTTTAATTTCCTGAGCTTTGGAGGTTTTGTTGAGAAAGTTACTGCCTGTGCCAATATGTTGTAGTGTTGAACCTATGCTCTCTTCTATGAGACTAACTTCAGTCTCAGGTCTAATTTCTAAGTCTTTGATCCATCTTGAGTTGATTCCTGTGTTTGGTGAGATATAGGGGTTTAGATTCATCTTTTTACAAATGGTTAGCCAGTTCTCCCAGCACCACTTGTTGAAAAGGCTGTCTTTTCTCCAGTATATGTGTTTGGCCCTTTTATCAAAGATTAATTAACTAAAGATGTGTGGGTTTGTTTCTGTATCTTCTATTCTAATCCACTGGTCAGTATATCTGTTTTTGTGCCAGTACCATGCTGTTTTTACTACTATTGCTCTATAGTATAGTTTGAAGTCTGGGATTGTAATGCCTCCTGCATGTTTCTTATTGTTGAGAATTGCTTTGGCTATTCTGGGTCTTTTCTTTCTCCATATAAAGTTCATGATTGATTTTTCTAGGTCTCTGAAGAATGTCGCTGGTATGTTAATGGGAATTGTATTGAATCTATAGATCAGTTTTGGCAGAATGGCCATTTTGATTATATTTATTCTGCCTATCCATGAGCACGGGAGATCTTTCCATCTTCCAAGGTTTTCTTCAATTTCTTTCTTTAATGTTTTATAGTTTTTGTTGTAGTGGTCTTTTACGTCTTGGGTTAGGTTTATTCCTAGGTATTTTATTGATTTTGAGGTTATAGTGAATGGAATTGTTTTCTTTGTTTCTTTCATTGTGGATTCGTTGTTGGCATAAAGAAGAGCCACTGATTTCTTTAGGTTGATTTTGTATCCTGCGACTTTGCTGAATTTGTCGATCAGCTCCAGAAGTCTTTTGGTTGAGTTCTTTGGGTTTTCCAGATAAAGGATCATGTCATCTGTGAATAAGGATAATTTTAATTCCTCTCTTCCTATGTGAATTCCTTTGATTTCCTTCTCTTGTCTTATTGCTACAGCAAGAGTCTCAAGGACTATATTGAAAAGGAGTGGTTATTTACTTATTTTTAAATTTTGTTTATATGTGGAACATATCGAAAATGGTATACATTTAGATTGTGCTTGATGCCCTCTTCCCCCCCTTCCCCTTCCCCCCTCCCAACAATGAGTGTCCAGGTTAACTATGCTATATTCATACTTTTACACATATTCTGATGTAGCTCCTCCATTAATCAACCTCAGCCTTCTTCCTCTCCTATCCTTCCATTCTAGCTTTGCTAAGATTTCTCCTCCATTATCTGGAGTCCCTCTGGTATCCCCAGTGCTCCCTAGTTGGGGCATATTAGAGAAAACTTGTCCCTTCTCTTTCTGTGCTTGGCTGATCTCACTTAACATAATGTTCTCCAGGTCTTTCCATCTTCTTGTGAATGGCATGATTTTGTTCTTCTTTATAGCTGAATAGAATTCCATTGTGTGTGTTTTCCATAATTTTGCAATCTATATAAAGAAATCAAATAACAACAAATGCTGGCGAGGATCTGGGGAAAGAGGAACTCTTTTACACTATTGGTGGGAGTGCAAACTAGTTCAGCTGCTATGGAGACCAGTGTGGAGATTCCTTAGAAAGCTGGGAGTAGGTCCACCATATGATCCAGCTCTACCATTCCTGGGTATTTTTCCAAAGGGGGTTGAAATCAGAGAATTAGAGTAACATATGCATACCTATTCGTAATAGCACAATTCGTAATAGCTAAAATATGGAACCAATCTAGGTCTCCATCAACAGATGAATAGATTGCAAAATTATGGGAAATGCACACAGTGGAATTCTATTCTGCTATAAAGTTTAAGGAGTTTTGCCAAAAATTATACCAAGCACCTTAGACTCGAATTTAATTGGCCAGGACTTAGTTATGTGACCACAGCAATGGGAAAGGAAGCAACCCTCGCCCCTAACTTAGGATTCTGTTACTAGAGAGAAAGAAAGTTGGATACCAGGTAGCATGTAGCAGTTCCCACAACACTGCACACCCAGATTTCTAGAACAAGTTATAATAACTTGTACTGTCAAAAATGCTAAATAATAAATAGTAAGACACTATTGTTGTTATCAGTTATTTGAAACATTTGTAAAGTAACTAAGATGAGTGCTAAAAACTTCCTAACTTTCTAACATAAACGCATTACTGGTTCTCAGATGGACGTGGTGGCGCACACGTGTAATCCCAGCATTCAGGAGGTTGAGACCGGAGAATCAAGATTCTCGGACAGCCTCAGCTACTTAGTGAGGCCCTCTGCAACTCAGTGAGACCCGGTTTCAAAAAAATGGGGCAGGGGGTGTAGCTCTGAGGTTGAATTCCTCTGGGTTCCACCCCCAGACCCGCAAAAAAAAAAAAAAAAAAAGCATTACTTGTTCTCAAACATTTAGATCTCAGAGCTCCCTCACTCTCTTCAAAGTTAACACACCAAAGAGCTGTAGTTCGTGCAATTTATATCTATCAATAGTTACCTTATTAAAAGTAAAACTAAAAATAGGTTTAAATTATTACACATTAGCTCATTTAATAGTTCTAAGAAACCCACTGCATGTTACTATAACATGGTTTTATAAAAATAACTATTTTCCAAAACACACAAAAATTAACATCTTTTTTCCTAAAATACTGATACTATTTTAAATTTTTACAAATCTCTGAAACATATGGTTTAATAGAAGACAACTGGATTCTCATATCTGCCTCTGCAGTTAATATGTTAGATAATTTTTTGACAAAATTTCATGAAAGAAGTCAAACCTCACATAGAAATATAGTTGTAAAAGAGCCAGGTACAGTGATACATGCCTGTAATCACAATATTTGGGAGGCTGAGACAGGAGGATAGCAGGTTCAAAGCCAGCCTCAGCAACTTAGCAAGGCTCTCAGCAACCTAGTGAGACCTTGTTTCAAAATAAAAAATAAAACAGGGCTGGAGGTGTAACTCAGAGATAGAATGCCCCTGTGTTCAATCCCAAGTGCTACACACACAAAAAAAAAAAAAAAGAAAAAAGAAAAAGAAAGAAAAAGAAATATAGTTGTAAAAGGGAAAAACACTTAATAGCCCTTTCCAATGACTGAGAACACTATTCTTTGACATTACACTCAAATTAGATGGGCAAAAGTTAGTTTCAATGTGGGTTATGAAATATCAGTGAACATGTCATATTCTGTCAGATGATTAAGATCCATTGATCTGTCTTGTACTTTGAGTGGCTCTTTCACCAATGCTTGATTTTGCAATGTGATGCTTTGGTCATTTGTAAAATATTGGTCCACTGAGTTATGCTAATCTTCCAGGTTTCACAATACAGTATAAAAATGGCATCTGTTAATATCACCAGTTTCATAACTTTTTTGTGTGTATTTGTGGTTTTGGGGATTAAACCCAGGGGTTTTCTACTGCCGCGTGCCAGCCCTTTATTTTGGAAACAGGGTCGTCCTAAGTTGCTGAGATGAAGCTGTGATTCTCCTGTCTCAGCCTCCCAAGCACTGGGAATATAAGCATGCTCCACCATACCAGGTTCTAATAACTTTTAAAGTATTAGGAGTACTGTTAATCTCTTGGGGAGCAAGTAAACATTTCCTTAAATTCTTATTTTATAGTTACCTTGAATTTTGTCATTGGCAACAAATAGTAGCAGTTGTTTCTGTTGAAATGACAGTCTCAGTCTGTTCATTCTTAAGAACATGTCTGCAAATCCTTAAGTTGGAATAACAGTTTGGCTATCAATCATTCTCTCGCATAAATTGGTGTTCCACGAGAAAAGGGCCAGTTCAGTTGAAACAATCATGCAAAGGCACTTTCTCTGTGGGCCTTGTATGGTATGTGCAGCAGAAATGTTTTATGCGTATTTTCCATATACTCAAAGGTGCATGTTTAATGGAATTAATAACTCACTGCTTTATTAAGGATGATCAAAAGAAAAGAGTATTTTCTTATATTGTTAAAATGAGCACTTGCCGGGCGTGGTGGCGCACGCTTGTAATTCCTGCGTTTGGGAGGCGGAGACAGGAGATTGCACAGGTTTGAAGCCAGCCGCTCTGGCTTAAGAGACCCTGTTTCCAAATTTTAAAAAGGTATAAAATAGGTCTGGGAGTGTAGCCCGGAGGTAGAAGGGTTTCCAGGAACCCCAGTACAAATTAATAATAATAATAATAATAATGATAAGCGCTTGCTAGTAGACAATGTTAGGCCCACCGGGGCAGTCAGTGCTCCCGTCCATACGTGCAGAGGCACCGAAGTGGACTCACTACTGCTTCCCTGTCATGGGTGCATGTGTTGACACAGCAAAATAGGTGTGTGCCATTTTTGCATCTCTGTGAAAATAGTTTGATTTTAAAATCCCTTTGGAATATCTTGAGGACCCAATATGTCTATGTGCCACACGTTGAAAACTCCCCTTTTGGGGTTGAGGATGCAGCTCAGTGTAGCACTGGCCTAGCATGTATGAGGCCTAGAATTTAATTTCTAATGCTGAAAAAAAATTATCCTCTAATCCCATTTGGAGTAGATTTCTTTATTTTTGTTGGATGGAGAATCACTAAAACTGTATCTCACCCTAAGAATACCAAAGTGGCTTACATTTTTAGAAGAATTTCCTTTGTTCTTGTCTAAGATACAGGACAGCAGAAAAGACATGTTGTCTTCATTTTCATAGTTAGTATAAGTGGGTTGTAATGTACATTTAAAAATTGAATAGCACATAGCCGGGTGTGGTGCATGTGTGGCGCACACTTGTAAATCCCAACATTTGGGAGGCTGAGACCAGAGGATCGCGTTTCGCAGACAGCTTCAGCTACTTAGGGAGGCCCTCCGCAACTCAGTGAGACCCGGCTTCAAAAATAAAGAATAAAAAATAGGGCAGGGGGTGTAGGTTGAAGTTCAAATTCCCCTGGGTTCCATCCCTAGACCCACACACAAGAAAATTAAATAGCACAAAAGTTAAAGTTGATCCTTATATCAAACATATTGGAGGATTTCTTCTTAATGTCATTCCAGATATATTGTGTTGTTCTGTGTTGTGTTTTTTGTCTTGAATTTGGCATTAATGGTGAGAAATGCACTATGATTTTACAAAAGAGAAAATTTAGCCATGAAATGAATAAATGGATTCCTATACATAAGCATATATAAAATGCAGTATATAGTTTCTTATTGTAAAGTAATAAGCCCATGTCCAAATACTGACAAAAAACAGAAAATGGAAATTATAGTGCTTCTTTATGTTGTATTTCATGATTTTACTATCTTTTAAATGCAAATCCATCGTTGTCTAAGAACTCAAAATCACCGATGAGTGAGAAACATCTATTCCCCTTACCTGCTATGCTAAGAAAGCAGCATCGGCCTGTGAGCCTTCATTAAAGGTCTCTGACCAAAACAAGGGTCCCCACTCCAGTTTCCAGAGTGTGACCCAACCTCTAGCTTTCTGCTTTGCTTTTACTGTGTACTCTCTTGTCACATGAATCTGATTAGGGAATTAAATATAAATTTTCACTTCACAAAAGCAGAGAGTTCTAGTAAACTCATTAGATTTTTTTTTTTTTACAAAAAATAAGTCTGCCAGTCCTTTGATTCCTAGAGATATCCCAATGTTATTTGGTAGAGTATAGACCAAGAGCCCC
Source organism: Muscardinus avellanarius (assembly GCF_963383645.1). NCBI lineage: Eukaryota > Metazoa > Chordata > Mammalia > Rodentia > Gliridae > Muscardinus > Muscardinus avellanarius. The sequence continues at coordinate 75,477,111 of NC_137787.1, forward strand.
AAATAAAAGACTAAATAATTTCCAAGAATAATTAGGTCCCAGGAACGGTGGTATACCAAATATAGTCACATGCTTCTTATATAACTTTCACAGCAACTTTGTAGAGTAGGTATTATTGCACTCAGTTTATGGACCAGGACACTGAGGCCCAGAGGTATTAAGTAACTCACCCAAGGAGAGGTAATTGTTCAATCTTTTTATTCTGACTCTAATGCATTTTCTAACACTCCACAGCTCTTATACACATTGCAGAAGCAATTTGACACATGCTGAATTATTGTCATTAACTATGTAGAAAAAAACATTAGACTTATTCCTCATATCATACTTTAAAATACGACTCATTGCCAGGCGTGGTGGCGCACGCTTGTAATCCTTGTGCTTGGGAGGCGGAGACAGGAGGATCGCGCTCGTTCAAAGCCAGCCCTGCTGGCTTAAGAGACCCTGTTTCAAAAAATAAAAAAGTATAAAATAGGTCTGGGAGTGTAGCCCAGAGGTAGAAGGGCTTCCAGGAACCCCAGTACCACACAAATTAATAATAATAATAATAATAATAATAATAATAATAATAATATAATAATATACTACTCATTTAAGAGTGAACAATATTTGACTATGTAAAATGTTTTAAGGTATATATCAGATATATCATAAACAAGACTAAAAGACAAACTACAAAAACAAAAGGTTTATACTGTATTTTGTGTTTATATATACTATATATTTTATATACGTTTATGTATGTATATGTATAGGAATTCATTTAAGAGGATTCTTAAAATTAAATTAGAAGACAAAAATACCCCAAATAAAATAATAAGCAAGCCGGGCATGGTAGCACATGCTTGTAACCCCAGTACTTGGAAGTTTGAGACAGGAGAGCACAGGCTTGTAGCCAGCCTCCTGGTCCTCCACAACTTAGTGAGACTCTGTTTCAAAATAAAGAATAAAAAAAAAATAGGGCTGGGGATGTAGCTTAGAGGTAGAATATCCTGGTATATCAAGAAAAAAAAAAAAACAAGAATAGGATATAAGCTGACAAATTGACAAAATAATAAATACAAAATGTCAATAAATATAAACAAGGGCTCAATCTTACTAGTAATAAAATAGAAATTAAAAATAACATTCAGATTCCATTTCTAGCTAATTAACTATTTTGTTCTGCTAGATGGTATAGTCTCAATAGCAGCCAAGTCCACTTTTTAACAAGAAGTTTGCTAATGTAAATAAAAAATAAGCCATCTATTCCCCCATTAAATAATTTATTTTAGCAAAGATGTATGTAAAGAGATCACTATGAGCCAGGTATGGTGACGGACGCTTGTAATCCCATCAGTGAAACCCTGTTTCAAAATAAAGAATAAAAAATAGGGCTGGTGGTGTAACTCAGAGGTATAATGCCCCTGAGTTCCATCTCCAGTACCACATTAAATAAATAAATTAATTAATTAAAATAAAATAAAAAAATAAAGGGATCACTATTTTATTTAATTACAGAAACATTTTCAAAATAAGCTTTCAGCAATAAACATGATCAAACTATCACACATCTCGCAGCCATTAAAATTTTTTTTCATTTTCTTTTTTATACTTTTATATAAAACTCAAATTTTCTTTAAGAAATATAGATAATTAAGAAAAAAACATGATTCTAGAAATTATCAGCAGTTAAATCCATTATGTGCTCTCGGGTCCACACTAGACTATGTGTGAAGGTGTGAAGTGGTTTACATAAGAAATGACACTGTTGTTTCTCAAGCACAGACTCTGAAAGGCTAGCTGGACTGTGTGCTTTATATATCTTAACTCATTCCAGCCTTACAGCAATCCTGCTGGGTAGATAGTACCTGTAGGCAACACTTGACTTTCAACAAAATCTGGTGCATGATATTAAAAATAAGAAAGTATTTGTTTTAAATTTAAAGTTGAAATTTTAAACTTTAAATTAAAAAATTTAAAGTCAATTTAAGATTGACTTCTGCAGTTTAAGGTAAAACATAATGAATCAGAAAGTGACCTGGACAGCAGGCTGGCTCCTGGGCAAACCAGAGCAGGAGTCGTGACGAAGCTGAAATAATGAACAGGCTGGTGGGTTTGGGAGCGGACAGAAGAAGAGAAGCCACATAGGCAAGTGTGGGCCAGGACCTCCAAGAACCTTAGCCAAGGCACTGCCCGGGGTTCCCAACCCTGTCGGCTGCCAGAGCTTAAACAAGCTTTGCTAGCTAAGCAATCTGACCACAGGTGGGTGAGGGATGGGACGTGACCAAGGACATTCAGTCTGGAGATGGCCATCTTTGGGACTTCTAGGACATTCCATTCAGGAATGGAGTCCTCCAACTCGCCTTGTTCTGAAACCTGGGGACACAATGGGATTCGGACCTACTTTTCATGAAACACTACTAAGAGGAAGAAAATGACTTCCCTCATGGACAACAGCATCCTGGTACCAGTGAGCGCTTTATTACTCAGTGTAAAGAACCCATAGTCATTCTGATTCGTACACTGTCGAGTCTCATCAGTTATATAGTCATGTTCTACAAACCTGCCCAAGCACTGGCTAATACTGAAAACTGCTCCAAAGGGAGAATCAGGGTTAGGTTCCTGTGAGCCTCCAGTCCCAATACTTTAATCCACTGGCCAATGCTCAATCTTGTTTTTTGTGTGTTTCTGTTTAAAGACATCTTATTTAATAGATAGTATTGATTCATTACTACTGGACTCTCAGACAATAACACTAACAACTAACACCCGAATAAACTTTGTCTCACACATGTGTTTTCTATATAAGGCACATCACAGCTTTTTTGCCCTCAAGGACACTAGACAGCACTTCAGTTGGGCCTGGGGACCATTATAGACAGTAGATTCATCAACAAAATGCACAAGAATGAAAAATGGCACTAAATAGGCCTTAAAAAGGGCACTTTGTTTACATTGTGAGAGATGATACAAAAAAAAAAAAGCAGCATTGCCTGTCTTAGCTGGGAATGTACACATAGGAAAATTCTCTTTTTTCTTATTGGTGCATTATAATCGTACATGTAAATGGGTACAAGATGTTAGAGGCATACATGCACACATCACTTTAGCCCTCACCCAATTCCCACCCCACTTCACACCCCCTCCATCCCTCTCATGTTGGCTTAGTGATTGACACTGATATGTTTGTGAATATACCTCAAGTACATTCAGGAGGAGAAACTCACTTTTTATTTGTTATTTTTGTTTCTCTGCATGTCCGCGAATAACTGAGCAAACAATGCAAATATTGATTTGGGGGTTACAAGTGAATTTTAGCAAACAGGCAAATTTACAAATACAGACTTTGCGAATGATGAGGATGAAATGTATGACTTAGGCAGATGAAATTGGTAAACAGGAGTCTGACACGACAGATACACCTGCTCCTAGGTGCTGACAAGACAGGCTGTTGGACCTGTGGAGCTCAGGCCAGGCCCCTGTGTGCTCTGGAAGAGCCCACCATGGCTCCCCAGAGAGCCCTCTTTGGAGGCTACTCCTTTTGTCCCTTGTGCTTTTGCACCAATGCTTATCAAACATCAGCATACATCTGGAAGGCTTGATAGAATGCAGGTCACTGGGCCCATCGTCACCTGTTCTGAATCAGTAGGTCTGTCTGAGACAGGGCTCTAGATTTTGCATTTCTAACAATTTCTTATGTGATGCTCATGCTACTAGACTAGGGCCCTCACCTTGAGGATCTGTTTTATACTATTAACCTCATTTTATAGATGAAAGCCCAAAACTTAGAAGGGCTGAGTAACTTGCTCAAAGTTTCACTAACAGCTAGTAACTGATTTCTTTTTAGAATAAGATGTGGCTGCATTCATGGTCAGCTCTTTTCTGTCTACTCTAATACCCATGGTGCAGGTTGCACTTTTCCAGGACCTATTAAGTGGTGGTTTTATTCCCAGGCTGGTCCTCAACAATCTCTTCAATCCCAGTGAGTTGGACTCTAAAATCACAGGCTCTGCTGGCTCTGCTACAGTTCCCAGGCCTGTGGCATGCAGGGCTGAGGGCACTGCAGGGAGCGGAGGAGGAAGACAAGTTCCTCTCTTGTCTTGCTCTGAGATGACTCATACTTGATGACAGCATGGGATACTGAATACAAAGGAATTATCATCAGGTAAACTAACTGGTGGATTTCAGTTGGAAGGCAGTTCAAGATAGAGATTACACTCACTGAAATGGGAAATCTGATCACCTGATTATCTGTTATCTGAGTTTGAGCCAGTGCAAAGCGCGCAGTATGATCTAAACTAGCCTTAGCTAAGATGGTCAATGTGGAAGAGATGCCTGAGAGATAATAATGACAGCCTTAACTATGAGACTCACGCCAGTTAGGGTCAGGCCCTTTGGACAAGTAGTATTCAGTTAAGGAACTGTTCCTAGGCTGTTAGATTCATTCATTGTATGTCGCATCGTATTAACTCTTTGCCTTTGCAGTAGTATTCCATACTTCTGCTTACCTACTTTTGGATTCAAGCACATTTTGCCATTGACAAAGGATGCTGAAAAATTCAATGAAATAGTGAAGAATCAGAAAATTTCTGCTAATATTGACACACCTGAAGGTGGATTTGATGCAATCATGCAAGCTGCTGTGTGTAAGGTAGGTCGAAGGAACAGTTTTATTCTATTAGCATAAATTTTATCTTTAATTAACCAATATAATTTGGGAAACTTAACTAAATTTATTTCCTTTAATCACCACATTTGATACTTAAAACAAGTTTTTGTAAATTTTTTAATTCAACCACTTTAAAATGAAGACTATTTTTATATGCTAATATTTGGATAATCAAAGAAAACTAGTAGTGTTGGAAAAATTTGGTTGGGACAATAGTCACATATGTCTAATTTTCAAAGATCAAAATCAAGTAATTTGATTTTGGATTAACTATGATAAAAGGCACAATATTAATAAAAAAGTAAAATGCCCTGAATCAGTGCATATATATGATTATATATCTCTTGTTTTTAACCAACAAAGGTCTGGAACAGCCAGAGTGAGTTTTTTGTCTCACTGCTTCTGGGACTTATATTAAAGGAGAGTCTCTGCTAGACACAGATGTAAAGAATCTCAATTAATAAGACCTCAGGTCATCCTTGGATCAGTAATCCTTATACTTATATTAGGTTTATAATTTTTGAATAACATAATTAAAAAGAGAAATATATGCTTACCTGTTGGCTGACATTTTAGTGAGACAAGCTGCTTTGAATATGTTTTGTCTTACATTTTAACTAGTTTCACTTGAGTTTGGATTTGGGGTTATCTATGACCTCCCCATCTCCTCCTCTCATTTTTCTGATAAATTGAAGGCTGAACAGTAAAAATAATTATGTAAAAGTCAAGATAAACAGAATATTATTTTTTTCTGAAGCATAAATCATCTGAAAATGTTATCCAGGAAAAAGCAAATGCCAGTCTTTCATGTTGTTAATGGAGTATCAATGCACAATAGATGCGAAAGGCTAAATTAGATAGACCGGCAATATATTTTTAAATAATCTGAACGTATCCAAGCAGAATCGATTCACACCCTAGTAAGGCCTGCCTCTTCCAATGCAACCCAGATGTTTCTTTCTGACTGCAGGAAAAAATTGGCTGGCGGAACGACTCGCTGCATCTCTTGGTCTTTGTGAGCGATGCGGACTCTCACTTTGGAATGGACAGCAAACTGGCAGGCATTGTCATTCCCAACGACGGGCTCTGTCACTTGGACAGCAAGAACGAATACTCCATGTCAACTGTGTTGGTATGCATCCCCCAGTCCGGACTATTTTCTGGGCCACAAATAGGCAAATGAAGCAACCAATGCTGTAAAGCCACATGAAATCACTCACGCTTGCTAAAAGCAGAGCATGCTTTCTGATTTGAGATTTACAAGTTGCCTCTCCCTTTCCTCATAATCATTAGAGGTCCCCCTCAAGCATAGATGGGTGGTGGAGACATATAAGAAGTTTGGATCTACCGTGACCCATGTGATCCCAGAATGCCCTCAGCTTCTCAAAGATCCCAGGGCCAGCAAAAAGCAGCACAGGCCAGTGTTTTCTATTCTCAAGCACAGCCCTAGCAGTGGGGCCCAGACCAGAGCGGTAACACCCAGGGTTTGCTATGAATGATCGTCACTAAATCATGCTGTGCTCCATGGGAAACAACTAGTCAGGTACTGTGCATTGACATTTGACTTATCTTCTGTCATTTAAAAAATGCTGATGACATGAAAACTTGACTTTTGTAGAACAAGGTAAAGTTTTCAGAGCTCTTTTGGCATACAGGATCTTCACCGAACCCCATGTATCCAACTGCTTTCCCTGAGCACACGATGTGGCTGCTGTTTGTGTACGTTATTCCCTCTACCTGAAATGCCCTTCTTCCTAGGCGGCTGACAAACTCTTAATTACCTTTTTAAGACCCAGCTCAATCATCACTGTGCCCAGAGAGCCCTCTTTGACCTCCATTGGGTCTCAGAGCAATTAATTTCTCCCTTTGTCCTTATACATAGATGTTTTCTTGCACCTCTTGCACATCTCCATATGGTGATGTGCTTTTTACAGTTGTCTATCTTTACATGCACAGTTCTTAGGGACAAGGCTGGTCTATTATCCCTGTTTCCTGACAACATAGTGCCTGGAACACAGTGGGTGTTGACTAAAGTATGAAATGAGTTGAATTATGATGGACCAACCTGGGGAGGTCATATTATCCCCATTTAACACAGGAGAAATATGGTTCAGGAAATGTAAGCAATTTCTCAAAACAGCAATGCACAAATGAAGTACATAAATGTGAAAATAGAAAAACCCATGATTTTAGCATCAGTAGGAAAAACTCTTCCTTACAAACCCTAACGGTTCATAAATTACTCAATACCATTCCTTGACCTGTTTTTAAATTTAATATGTATAATTTTCCTTAACATTTGATCACTTATGTTCTCCAAACATATTTTCTCTCTCACTCTCTCGTTGTTGTTGTTGTTGTTGTTGTTGTTGTTGTTGGCATTTGAACCCAGAGGCATTCTACTTCCAAGCTATACCCAACCCTTTTTACTTTTTATTTTGAAACAAGGTCTTGCTGAATTGCCGGGGGATTTCGCTAAGTTGCTGAGGCTGGCATCAAATCTGTGATTGATTTTCCTGTCTCAGCCTTCCAAATACCGGGATTACAGGCGTGCACCACCACACCTGGCATATATTTCCTTTAATAACAAAATTTTCCTTTTTATATCATCATAGCAGCAAGAATAATCACTTTTTGTCTTTCGGTCAATGAGAGGCAAAAAAATTGAGAAATGGATTCCTTTTCATTACCTTTTTCTTACAACTTTTAAAATGTCTTATAATATGACATTTTGAGAATAGGAAGATTGCAGAAGTAAACACTACCTATTACCTACTATGACCTTTTCAAATAATGAACATTCAGTTCATTCTTGCTCAATAAGTTGCTACACATGTGCAAAAGTCATGGACTATTTCCATGCCCCTGGGTTCTTTAAGCATTTTCTATCTACTTAAAACTAGGCCAGATTCCTGGGGCCACAAAATAACAAGAGGTGGTTCGTGGCCTTGAACCGCTGATAGAGTTGTGCAAAATTAGACCCATAGATCTTTTTCACACAGGAAACTGCATCCTGTGTGGCCCCTGCGTTGTGATCCTAGTTCTGCACACACAGCAGCTGGAAAGTACAGGAATGTGCGTAGAAAGGCCAGCACAGAGAGACTTAGGCATTAGAATGGAAGATGCTTCAATTTTGGGGAAGTTGAAAAACAGAAGAAATGAAAGCTGCTAGAACCAGGAAATCTTATATTATCTGGCATATGCACTAATCAAAATTAAAATATGCTTATATGGCACCTATAAACCATAGTTGCAGCTGGGAAATTCACCTAAATATTTTAAGCAAAACTACACTTACCCTCAACTTGAAATATGTATTTAAAGAAGAATTTAGACAAAAATACTCTAGTGGTGCCAAGAATATAAGACTATATCACATTAGTGTGCAGGAGGGCTCGTTTATCAATGTTCCTCCCTTTGGGTTGACTTTAGTCATAACTGGCACATTCTTAACTTAATTACTTGTAGGATACTCCCTCATCTGGGCTTCCTCTTTGTGCAGGATCCACATTTGGATTCATAAGACAGGCTAATATGCTTCATGTTTTCCAAACTTGAAAAGAAAAGTCCATCATCAAATTTGATACTTAATGACTTCAATTTTCTTTAAGTACTTAATGTGTCAATGAACTAGAAGTACAATAAATTTTCAATGATCTAGTAAAAATATTGCAGGATCCTATATAACCAAGTTATGACAATAAAAAGACAATAAGACCAAATCCAAGAACCAGTATGTGAATGTGTCCAATCAGACAAATGTAGGAATTATAGTACGTAATTCCTCAGCAGATTGTCCCTTTCTTGACCTTAATGTCACTTCATCCTCACTTCATCTAATTCCAGTCAGTTTCAGAGCTACAAGATCCACCTCCGACGCATAGATCACAGTCTAATGGCCCCTCCCTTGCTTCAACAGTCTCACCTGCGAGTGAGTGGCACTTAGAAGAAGAAATGTTTCTCTACCCTTGAAAATATGACATGCTATGTAAGCCTTTAAATAAATTTTTAGTGATTTTAGAAAGGAGAGAGCATGATATACCACACTGACAGGAACTGACTCTTAGTACTTAATTGAACTTACAAAATTTAGGAGACAATTATTGAACCAACGAAGTAAAGAATGTTAATTGTGTATTTGTTTACTTAGGGTGATAGATACTGAAGTGCCCAACTTACTAAGATATCTTTATTATATTATTTTATTAAGATGGTACTTAAAACCTACATATTAATTTTAGGAATATCCAACAATTGGACAACTCATTGACAAACTGGTACAAAACAACGTGCTTTTAATCTTTGCTGTAACCCAAGAACAAGTTCATTTATATGAGGTAAGAAATATTATAGTAATCTATGCATATCTATGTTTATAGCAGCATAATTCAATAACCAAATTATGGAACCAACCTAGGTGTCCATCAACAAATGAATGGATTACAAAATTATGGGATATACACACAGCAGAATTCTACTCAGTAGTAAAAGAAAATAAAATTACATCACTTGTAGGAAAATGGATAGAGCTGGAGAGTAACCAGTCACAGAAGGCAAAGATAAGTTTTTTTTCATATGTGACAACTAGGGAGTAAAATCAGGTTACAAGAGGGATAAAGCAGGAGAAGCCCCAGTGGAGTGATGGAAGGAGTTTGGGGGAGGGTGGTTGGAAGAGAGATTTAACAAAAGAAACTTTCTTCCTTTTATTTATTTATTTATTTATTTATTTATTTATTTATTTATTTATTTTTGCAATGCTGGGGGTGGAATCCAAGGGCATTCTACCTTTGAGCTACACCCCCAGCCCTATTTTTATTCTTTATTTTGAAACAAGGTCTCACTGAGTTGCAAAGGGCCTCACTAAGTACCTGAGGTTGTCCACGAACCTCCTGTCTCAGCCTCCTGAATGCTGGGATTACAAGTATGTACCACCATTGACATTACGTACATATATGAAATCCTCAACCCCAATTTCAATATCATGTATGGGGGACGGGAGAGAGTAGGGAGCCGGGAAGAAGCTCACCAAGCGCTGTGTGGTGTGTGTGTGTGTGTGTGTGTGTGTGTGTGTGTGTGTGTGTCTCTATCACTCTGAACTACATTATAATTTGAGATTACAATGCACCAATAAAAGTGTGTTTAAAAAATTAACTTTGAGTTCAACACATGGGAAAGTCATTAGATAATCACTAACATGTACCAAATGCACTGGGCACTTGGAGAAGTGGATTCATTTACTGCCTGTGGTTTACAATTAAGAACATGGAATGCGGTAGCATGTGGGACAGATGTGGTAGGACAAGGAAGAAAGAGGTCCAGAAATGAACCAGGTAAGTTGGAAGGGAGAACCAATAAACATCGGACCACACACCTGGAGGAAAGTTAGTCTATCTACTCATGAACTATTTCATCTGATGAGGAGGGAATAAACAACAGATAAAATATTAAGAGTGGGAGAATCGACTTTAAAGTCTTTGACATTTGCAAATCAGACACATGAAAATGACACAAGGAGAGACTCAACTCGAGCTATTGAGAAGTAGAAAGTTAAAAGAAAAAACTTAAATTGAACTAAAGATAATTTATCCTGTAAAGTAGTTGGATTTATAGCTCAAGTTTGGGGATGGCAGCACAAAACTACAAAAAGGGAATTATTTTGTTAGATGAAATAATATAAATAGTATACCAAATATAAACATAAACAGTAAACCATATACTCAAATATAAAGATTTCTGAGTTTTTTTCTAGCCCAAGAAAAAACATTATGTCAAAATGTTCTAAATTGAAGCACTAGCAAATGTCCTATTCCTTCCTCATCTGCAGTTTCACAAAGAAGGAATCTTTAGCATGAGCTCCAGAAAATGCAGAGAAATAAAATTATCTGTGCCATTTTTGCAGAAGTGTCAAATACTCATAAATCCAGAGTCTGATCCCCCATTCCTTTTGAAAGGACCTCTTAACTTGCTTGGTGACTTTACAGGGCCCGGGGAAACTCTGAGATTATTTCACAGAAGGTTTTGATTAAATGCACTCAGAACTAAGCACAGTGTAGCCCATGAACTTGCATCAGGTTCTGTAGAAAAGATCTAGGAGAAGATGCTATCTTGCATTTTTAATGAGAGAACTACATTGTACTCCCAGGTGAGATAGCCCGGTGCTGCAAAAAGCAAGGCGGTCCCTTGCAATCCAGCTCTGTACTGGAAGCTTTTGTCCTACTCGGAGACCACGTGGGTTCACCTGATCTGAGCATTATCTTAAGGCTTTTTACTATGTGATACTTGTTTCCACTGGTTTTAAGTAGTAGAGTTGCAGTAAAAAAAATTTTTTAAAAAGCCCAAATACAATAGTGAGTCTATTCTGCCTTTGATCCTTAAGGCTAAAGCAAGAGGACTCTGGGGGTCACCACACCTCCTCCTCAGCAGGGCCCCCAGCTTAGGGGGGAAGGGGAGCTGCACAGAACTTGTTTTTAAAAGAGTGTCTGGAGAACTCAATTGATGATCATGAACAGAGACTCCCATAATTCATTTTGGTAATAGTCTTTAAGACTCACAACTCATTTATACGCCTCTCCCAAACTGCTATTAAAAAGACAGAGGAAGATGAAAAATAGCTGTGCAGCCAAATAGAATCTGTTGGGTTTAAGCTAGTCGCACCCTCAGTTCTCCCATTGCAAAAGAAACGATCATTTCCAAGGAAAACACCAGATTAAAGCCTGCCTCTAATATAACAGCAGGACATTTATTTTGCCTGCCTGCTAATCTCATTATGAGACAAATTTATGTTCTGTCATGATCCATGGTCCTTGCCATTCAGCCTTCACTAAATTCAAAGGGACATTTTCAGGAAGCCACGCAGCAGCCCAGGTCGGCAGCCCACTCTGACTCTAGTCATTTCATTATTTTGTTTTTATTCTGATGGGCTCATCATTCTGTCTACATTTGTGAAGCCTGGCGGCAGCCTGGCCCAAAGATAATGACAGCAACACCGCACTTCCCCCAAGGCTTCACACTGCGTGAAAATGCTGTTCTCTTGTTTTATTGATAATGAAAACCGAAAATAGACCAATAATGGTCTGTGTTGCCCTTCCGTTTAAATCTCTAAGAAGGAGCCCAGTGCACTGCAGAGTCCTGTGCAACCTGATGTTTGGATAGCTGTGATGTGAGAAACATAACTACCAAGGAATCACTGGAAAACAAACCAGCGGTAGGACAAATAAAGCAACTAAGTGTTGAGATCTAATGGAAATTTCAGAAGGCAAATTATTTGCTGGGGCTCTGTGCTAAGCATAGCATGTGCTTGCGGCAGGCAGGGGGTGGTGAGGTTCAATGGCGGCTCTGTCTTGCAGCAAATAAGATTTATGTTGCCCACTCATGGAAGGCAGGGACAATGGCTGGGTTTTTGTGTTTTTGTTTTTGTTTTTGTCAGTCATTTTGGTAGGATGCTCTGGATTGCCCAGGTGTTAAGTGTTGTACGTTGTTGTAACCGAGATGAACAGACTATACAGTAAGCAGTTTTATCTTAGGTTCAGTGTGACTATCGTGTGCACCCCAGACTCTAGCAAACAGATGATTTTGAACAAACTGATTATTATGAACAGTTTCCTGTTTGTCCAATGATAGGGTTCAAAAGATAATGATAGATAATGGGCTGAGCAGTAGGTAGTATATTACATTCTAGTGCTAAATACCATTTTGAATCAGGATTCAATTACCCAAGTTTAGAAAAAATGTTATCTCTCCTCTGTTGTTTTTAAATGTTTACTGTTAATTTACATGAAGATAGGATCAGACCACTAGATCCCCAATGGCCTAATTTGACTAGTCTTTCCTTCCTAGTGAGATACTGAGATAAAAGCAATTTAGTCAATATTCCTTACTACACTGTCGAATCATATTATGAAAACCTCCGGTTATTTGCAAGACTTTACAATATCCCGTATGTTTTCAAAATTTCTACATTTGGCTGAAAAAGATGATTTTTGTGAAATTAATAGCAATAATTATTATATGACCTGGTGTTTATAGAATGATGTTGAAACACAGTACTAAGAAATCAAATAAGAAGTTTATTGATAATAGACACATATGTAAACAGGACCTGTATGTCCACTAATGATGTCCCTGTGGTTATTAGGACAGTGATGTGCCTAAAGCATACAGCCAGGGGTGCAAACGTGTTACAAACATCATCTCTGAAGAGCTTGGTGGTTCCTGCCTGTCCTCCTATTTAGGCCAATTCTTGTGACACGGGTTTACAGCGTTTGTCGAATGAGTAAACACGGCAATCAAAACACTTCACCTTTTTCTAAAATTGGGTCAAATGTTCTAAGTAGTGACTTGAAGTTTCGCATGACAAACATTCACCAAGGTTTAGGAAGCTCAGGCACACAGAGCAGGTGGGGTGAGAGCATCTGACCATTGCTGGGATCCTTGGAAACCTGAGCTGTTCCTTCTACCCCGGCCCCAGATGGCGCCAGAGAGAATGAACCTGCTGGAGAAGCTCCACAGCCTTCCTAGTGGGCCACCAAAGGAAACCCCATAGTAATTACATACCCTCAGACTATTAGATGGAAAAGCACGCCCAAAGAGTCACCATGGCAGGCTAGGAGCCCAGTGTTCTCGGAGACTTCATGAAAGTTACGTATCATACACAAGTCTCAGTTTCTCAGGAATCAGTAAACTCATTTGTGTTATTTCAGCCCTTCTCTCTTCTCTGGCTCTTGTAAGCTTTCCATGTAGCAGGGGAGGGAAGGAGGCAGTGAAAATGGAGAGACTTAAAATAGATTTAGACCCCTTTGCTACTTGTTAGCCTGTTCAACTATGGCTTGGTTTTATAATATTTTTGCCAGAAAAGATTGAAACAATTTTTCTCCAGTGGAAATCCCTTTATATCTCCAGTCTCGGTTTGTTGTTATTTGGGTGGTACTGAGGATCAAACCCAGAGACATTCTGTCTCTGAGCTATGACCTCAGTCCTATTTTATTATTTTGAAACAGGACCTCACTAAGTTGCTGAGGTTGACCTGGAATCTGCCATATTCCGGTCGCAGCCTCTAAAGTGCTGGGATTACAGATGTGTGCCGCTGTACCCAGATTCCATCCTTAGTTTTTATAAAATAAAAGGAATGAACCCACCTCCAACATTAACAGTCATTGACTGACCCCTGACCCTGGGGCTGAAGGGGGGGGGTCAATTACCATGAATTCTAATAATTTCTACACAGATAATGAAGTTAACTATAATGTATCTAAGTTGGGGGGGATAATCTAAACAATTGTTCTCTAGCCTATCAATGTCATCCTATAATTGGATTTTAGTGAAAATAAAATCTGGAGCTGGGCATGGTGGCATATCTCTGTAATCCCAATACTTGGGAGGCTGAGATTGGAGGATCACAATTAGTGAGACTCTGAGCAACTCAGCGAGACCCTATTTCAAAGTAAAAATAAATAAATAAATAAATAAATAAGGTATTAGAACTTCTCTGGGTTCAATCCCCAGTATTCTAAAAAAAAAATTCTAGAAGTAAAATACAGTTTGGAGGATTAAAAGACATCTCCATGGAGTTCATAAATTGTTCTTAATTCAAGTGTAATGGAAAAGATTTTGATTTTTTCTTAATTGTAGTATCTGGGAACAAAGACTGAGGAGAGCCAACTGCCTACACCTTCCTTGTTAATGAAAAGATACCTCAGAGAGGGAGGATTTGGAAATAAAACTGTCCTCAAATTATTAGGCAACATTGGTAGGAGTATTTTCCAACTAATTAGTAACTCTCAACCATGACAAATCATCAATATTTACCCCTTAGATCACACATGGTACGTTTCTCCTAAAGAACTCCAAAGCTCAACATCCAGAAAATAAACACACAGAAAGAAAAAGGTACAGATTTGAAATAGGTCCTTCATGAGGTATTCTCTTAGGCCAACCCATGTAAAAAGATTAAATTTTACCAATACAAGATCTAAATGTTTCGAGATTTTCTGATACCTGAAACGCCTAGCATCTCCTTTGACCAAGATTCTATTGACTGTATTCATTCACAAATCATCAAACTTCTCATGAGGGCCTCCCTTGAGGCAGGCCAGAGCATGTGACTGCAGAGAGTAAAAGGCAGGGCCCGCCACCCTAAGTCTCATGGAGTATGCGCAGACTTGTAAGCCAATCAATCGCCCCCGAAACAGGATGAGGACTTTTAGAAACCCTGTTCTACTAGGAGATCCCATGAAAGTTTTGCTGAGATCCAGTTTTTATGTGTGTCACCGTTTTTGCTCTTTTCTGGATTTTTTGTTGTTGTTGTTAGTTGGTTGGTTGGTTGGTAGGTTGGTACTGGAGATTGAACCCAGGGGTGTTCTACCACTGAGCTATACCACCCAGTCCTATTTTATTTTATTTTATTTTATTTTATTTTATTTTTTGTTTTAAAACTGAGTCTCACTAGGGTGCTGAAAGTCTCTAAGTTGCTAAGGCTAGTCTCAAACCTGCAATCCTCCTATCTCAACTTCCCAAGTACTGGGATTACAGGCATGTGCCCATGTACCCAGCTTCTATTCTATTTTCTAAGGAGCAGTGGATTAACTGGCAATCATAAAACTGCCTTCAATGCTCAGAGTATCATAGTGTTTACCTTTGTAGGGGTAAAACTGAGGGCCAGGGATGACATGCAACAATGACTATAATAATACTAGGGCAACAGGAAATGATTGCAGAGACCTTATTAGGTAGCAGCCTGAGTATTAAGAATTTGACACTTATTTTATCATTTAATTGTCATCTAGTGGCTATAGAACCCAAAATAGCAAAACAAATTATCCTAGAGAGTCAGGTTCTAGAGCCAGATAATCTGAGTCTACAACCTCAATCCCTGAAATAGTCATTGTTGAACCTGGACTGCTGCAGGGAAACAACATGCCAATTCCTAACCACTAGACCACCAGACACACAGCCTTCAAAATACAGAAAACAACTCTAATGTCACTTTAACAGCACAGAGCCCAAGGGTGGTGCACAGCTGCCTGACAGATGGACCAACAGATGAATTTCCTTTAAACAGAAGAGTCCTCCAAGGCCAGGAGACATTTGGACCTGTACTGTTACTGTTCGTTTAAATGAACAGAGCAATTTAGAGCTGTGTAGCCAGGAGTGGTGGTGCACACCTGTAATCCTAGTACTTGGGAGGCAGAGGCAGGAAGATTGCATATTCAAGGCCAGTTTAGCAAAACTTTATTTCAAATACAAAATAAAATAGGGCAGGGGTGTAGCTCAGAGGCAGAATGCCCCTGGGTTCAATCCCCAGAACTAATACTAACAATAATAATAACAAAAACAACAGTATTCTAAAGAAGGCTGGGGGTAGAATACCCCTGGGTTTAATCCCCAAAACCACCTGAATGAATGAATGAATGAATGATTGAGCATAGACTTGAGAGAAATAGACATTGGATTCTGCCCTGTGGGTTATTTAGCCTCTGAGTGGTAAGAACACACAGCCAGAGAACACCATGCCACTGGGCAGCCATCTAAAACTGCTGCTGTCCCAGCAATCACTTCTGGTTCCAGTCAGAGAGGCAAAATGGAGGTATGAGTTCTGACAAAGGCTATTGGTTTATTAGGACAATATAGCTTAAGCATTCAAAACATCGAGTAACAAAATGATCACCTACAAATCTACTGCCAAGTTTCCTCAAATCTGTTTTACCAATATAGTTGCTTCAGATTTAAAAAAAAAAAAAAAAAAACATCCCATACACACTTGCCTGCTGTGTAACTGCCCAATTCTATCCTCTTTTTCTATCTGTAGAGGCAGCCAGTATCCTGAGCTTAGTGTTCACCATTCTCAATTTGTTTTCCTGCTACTAAAATACATATGTATGTCCACAAATAATTGTGTAGCTATGGCTTTTAAGCTTAATTTAACTGTACACGTTATTTC
This sequence comes from Muscardinus avellanarius, assembly GCF_963383645.1. Classification (NCBI taxonomy): domain Eukaryota; kingdom Metazoa; phylum Chordata; class Mammalia; order Rodentia; family Gliridae; genus Muscardinus; species Muscardinus avellanarius. The sequence goes on from NC_137787.1 coordinate 75,493,697, forward strand.
TGCAACTTGATTTTTGGCTGTTAACTGACTGGACCCAATCACCTCCAGCTTTAATATTTGATGACTGATTCAGGGAAGGGGAAATTACTATGAACTCTAGTGATTGTTTTTAATCTTACAATGGTAAAACAGACAGAACATAAACATTACCGGTGTAGCCATGTTTTGGTGTACAATTGTGTGGCGTTGAGTACGTTCAGTGCTGTACTCAGTGATAGGTGTTTGAGGCTGAGCCACCAGTCCAGCAGTGGCCATGCTTGTTTGCCAATATGAATACAGCAGTGTTCTTTCTGTAGTGGCAGCACTGGGCCACTTCCAGCTATGCAGTATGACAGATGTTGCAGTCATGTACAAGGATCCTTGCACATGGATTCTCCAACGAAGATTTGTATCTACACCTGAAGTCCCGAGGTCACAGAGAAGTGAAGTCTTCTCTTTCACCTAGATATGCCCAAGTTGCTTCTCAATAACAGCTACTCTGCCACCTGCAATATCATGTGGAAGTGTGGCCCAAACAAACTTTTTAAGTTATTCTTTTTCTGCTTACAAAAAAAAGGGGGGGAGGGAGGGAGTGGAATAGTAAAGAGAAGAAAATAAAGATCAGTCATAAACTCACCCTTAGACATAGCTAACCACTGTTGGCATTTTAGAATAATTCTTCCCTGTCTTTTCTTTGCATTTATTTGCATATTTTAACATAATTGACATCATACTGTACATACTAAGTATGTTCAAAATTTTTAATGAATTTATTTACAGTCTTAGGAAGGAATAAAAATTAAATTGTATTCCATTATACATCAATCACTTTTATTAACAAGAATAACACTAGATGAAGTCAAGGACATCCTATAGAATTCTGAGCCTATGCTTTCCATACTTAGAGGGCGCCTGCTTTAAAATAAACACAAACTTGCTCCCCTCTCACTATTAGCTCCCCAAACCAGTACAAGTCCTACAGTTTTACCTCCTGAGTACCTTTCACATGATACATGCCCTTTTTTTTTTTTTTTTTTTTGTAGAACTGGAGGTTGAAACCAGGGGCATTCTACCTCTGAACTACATCCCCAGCTCTTTTTTTTTATTCTTTATTTTGAAACAGGGCCTTGCTAAATTGTCGAGGGCCTCACTAAGTAGCCGAGGCTGGCCGAGAACCTGAAATCCTCTTGTCTCAGCCTCTCAAGTACTGGGATTACAAGTGTGTGTCACCACGCCTGGCTCTACATAACGACTTTTTCTTTTCATATGTTCTAATTTTAACAGAACAACACAAGATTTTTTGTATCCATTTTCTTATCCCTGACAGTCCCCTTTAGTGAGGACTCCGAAATCTATGTCAAGACTCCTCTCTGAACCACAAAGTGCTCCAAGCTGCATGACCACCTTTCTTGCTATCTCTGGGTCCCACAGGAAGAGAGGACTCCTGTTTAGGCAGCCATTCATGTAGCTCCTGAAGCCTTCCCGTGGTACGGTTGGCTACTCTGTATGTGCCCATGTCTGTGAGCCTGGCCAAACTACAGCTATGCTGATAGGGAGCCCAGCCTGACATGGTGCCCCCACAGGAGTCTAACTGCAACCACATATTTTTCACATGACATAGATTTTCAAATAGCCACATATGGCCTCAACACACAGTGGGCAAATTAAACTGGTAGCCCCCTGGGCATAAAGTTTGGGAGTATTATATATTTTAATTTCATGCTTAATTATCTGAGAGAGCCCCAAACATGCTACAAAGGGGCTAATATTAATTATAACATAATTTAATATTTTCTTGCCCAGGCAGTATTTAATCTTCAGAAAGCAAACAGAAAATTTCAAAAGTCATTTGTTGAATATGAATAGTTTGGGTGTCCTTTTTCACTAAATCAGAGGTTGGCACTTATTCCATAGGGTTGCCAGATTTCACATAAAAAAATATTGGGCATCTAGCTAGAATTGAATTTTAAGCAAATGATTTTTAGTATAAGTATGCCCGATGCAACACTGGGGATACATTTATTACAAAAAATGATTTTATCTCGGAAGTTCAAACTGACCAGGCATGCTGAATTTTAACCCGTAGCTTATCAGCAAAAAGTCAGAAAATAATTCAAGCTTTATAGGCCACAGTTTTGACCATGACCACTCAGCTGTACCAATGTTGGTTGAAGATTCATGGGCCACAAGTAAACAAATGGGTGTAGTTATCTGCTAAACAGGTGGCAGGCCAAATATAATCCACTGACCTTAGTTTTCTGATTCCTACCTTTGTTCATTCATCCCAGTGCTTTCTACTTGCACACACTGACCTCGGTACTGGAGGAATAGAGGAGATTTTAAAATGGACCCTGTTTTGTCCTCCTGGGCTTAGTCTATGAGGGGAAATAGGGAAAAAATAATCAACGAACAACTAACCAAGTACAGTTTTTAAAAGTGTATGGAAAATGGAAAAGAATAGTGTGCAACAACAGAGGGTAATTAAGGGGGAGGACGTGCAATCTCCCCACGTAGGATCTCCTGCGGGGACTCCTTCAGGAGGTGTCAGTGAGCGGCCAGCTGAAGCTGGAAGGGTTTTCATGAGGAGGTGGCGCGTGCCAAGGCCCTGAGAATGCAAAGGCCTCAGTCAGTGTTCAGTATGCCTGAGAAACGGATAAAAGGCCAGTCAGCCTGGAGTGGATAGAGCGGGAGAGGCAGGCTTGAAGCAGACCCCTCCATCTCACAGGCCAAGGGGACAGCACGTGGTAATCCACAGGCAGGTAGCATTCACAAATACTGGAAAAATACCACTGCGGTTGCCGAGGGATGCTGGCATAGACAGGCTGAAAGCCCCTTATGATTTATGTTCATATAGGTTTAAATGCATAAGGCTTTCTTTTCCAAATCACCGCAACCCTCCCTGGACAGACCATCCTCGACCAACAGCTCCTAAACTTTGATGCTTATTAGAATCACCTAGGGAGGTTTTTAAAAACCCAGTGCCCAGCCTACACACTAGCCCAATTAAATCGGCACTTGGTACCACTCTTTTCTTTTTGAGAGCTCCTCTGGTGTATTCGGTCACCCCAGGAGCTCATTAACATGCAGACTCGCTCAGGAGGTCTGGACTGGGGCCTGAGATTCTGCATTTTAACAGTCTCCAAGAAAATGCTGATGCTGCGGATCCACCTGCCACACGCGGTGTGTCCAGGGCCCGTAGCTCTTCAGCAGTCCCTGCACATGCACCTGCTTGCTGTGTTCCCGTCCCCTCGTGGCCTTCCTACCAGTTGTCCTTCAGGATGTTATTAGCTGCCCTTGGTCTGCAAAGCACAGAGGCTGCTCCCCAGCCCCACCTTGCTTCCCATTTTAAAAGGGCTTTATAAAGCCTGCGGAGGTCTGCAATCCCTCTCCAAAGGCAGGCTAATCTTATTAAGAGATGATCTGAAGCATCCTCAGTAACCAGTGCTCCATTCAGCCTCTTTGTTCTCGGAGTCTCTGCTCTCCACTTCCTCTCGGTGCATCTGTTTGTCTCAGAACAGCCATGCTCCCTGGGCCCATTCCTCTCCCCTTATCGCTCTGTTAGTGCCGCTGAGCACTCATTCAGCTGCACACTACAGCTTCTCGGCTGACAAGATAATTACATTCCGGGCGGACTGGGAGAACGACAGGTAGTGCTCAAAAGTTCCGAAGCTGACTACCCAGTCATTGCTCGTACAGACTTGGAGATCAAGCACCTGATCTAATTAGCACACTCCCCTCTCTCCCTGCCGGCCTGTGGAATGCTGACAACTGAAAGCCCCAAGGCAAAGCAGGTATCAGCAACCCGGAGACAGACGTTCAGCACGCCCCCTGTGCCAGAAACAATTACACGTTCCTTTTGGAATCTTGGGTGTCCCAGGAACACAGCGGAGCCTGGGGGTACCTTTTGCATAATACCAGGAGCCTTGCATTTACCGTAATGAACAGGATGAGAATGGGAGAGATAAACCCCACAAGAACGAAAGGCCTCACGGGAAGAAAGCCTCCAGTTGCCTTCAGAAGGATTTATTGCGGCAGCCCCAGCCCGCCCAGCTCTGGAAGAAGCACGCTGGCTCCTGGAAAGGGAGGCCTTGCCAGCAAAGAGCTGTTTTCCTTTGACCAGATAAATAGCACAATACACCCCCAGAACCCCCCTACCTCTATGCTTTTGCTACTTCCCAACGTTTCTTTCAAGTTGTAGCCTTTGAGTTTGCAGGTCATTATAGCACAACCCTTTTTCTTCTCTTTTTCTTCTTGTTCTAACATCTCAGAGCCCCTCTGTAGACATATAAAGCAGTTTTTTTCTTCGCTTTCTAATGAGACTGTCATCCTCACTCACAGCTGGCATTTGTGCCTGTTTCTCCTGCAGAAGCCTGGTGGAGAAGAGTAAGCCTTACAGTCAAGAGCTCCTTCTACTACTTACAACATCTCTCTGCTCAGAGTACTCACTGTCCTGATTAAAATCTCAAGGCCCACAATCCTGTGTTATGGGTCGAATCATGTCCCTCAAAAACATGTTAAAGACCTAATGCCCAGTCCCACAGGTGACCTGTTTGGAAACAGGTCATTGCAGATACAATTAGTTAACATGAGGTCACACTGGAGTAAGGGGAGACCCTTAATCTAATATGGCTGGTGTCCTTATATGAAGAGAAGAGACACAGACATGGAGGCAGGATCTCCATGTGACGATGGGGTTAGGGACTGGAGGCTGTGTCCACGAGCCAGGGAGCCCCAAGGAATGCTGGTGGGCGTCACCGGAAGCTAGAAAGAGGCAAGAACAAATTCTCCCTACAGGTTTCAGAGGAGCCTGGCCTTGCCACACCTTGATCTCAGACTCCCAGGCCCCAAAACTGAAATAATAAGCTTCCCCAAACTGAAACAATAAGCTTCTGTTGTAAGCCACCCAGATTGTGGTACCTTGTTGTGGCCAAGGAAATTAGCACGCCCAGCTTTCAGCTTCCCGGTTAACCCCTCTGAGGCTCCACAGTGCTGTCACAAGATCAGGAGAGCCATTGCCAGGCACCTAGCAAGCCATCTGGTTAAGAGACCTGGTGCTAGGCAGCGGGAGGGGGGTGCCCAGCTCTCCTTCCTGGAGAGATGGTTTCACGCAAGTTAACTGCTCTGGGCCTCAGTATTTTGGCAGTAAGACAGGAATAACTATGATAACTAAATAATAGAGCGTCTGTGAAGAATGAAAGGGATGCTCCTGTCAGGCACAGGTGCTGGCTCAGGTTATTGTTTTCCCGGTGACAGGAAAGGCTCTGGACACCTTGAGTCCTGCCCATGGCATGGGCTCCCTGCACCAGCACAGGGATGCAGTGGAACCCCAGCAGGTAAATAGCAATACAGTCCCATTCCAAGACATTTCTTCCACCTTCCTGAGGCTGCCCCAGGGTGCCCACGACAGCTTCTGGAGCTTGGGGTTTCTGGGGTTGCAGGTGTCCAAAGACAGGAGGTACTTGAGGATGTCGGGAGTCTTGTGAGGACCATCAGTGCTATAATAAGTCCCCCTCAAATGGCAGTTTGGGGTCCTGAGAGCAGATCTTGAAGGAAAGGGAAAGACACAGAAGGAGGCAGAATGAGAGCCTGGAGGAGCTGAAGTCGCATGGTGGCCTGGCTTTTGACTCCATCCTCAAAAAGAAGGAATCAGGTAGGAACTTATTATACCTTGTAGCCAAATACTTGACAGATCTAAGCCCATTTCTTAATTACTGTCCTTTCTGTAGTTTAAGGAGCATTTTGATTGCCCAGGTATATCATCTTTACACCATCAGCAACAGCGATGCTTCTCTATGCATTTGTTTATTTCAGAATACTCATAGATTCCATGGGTCCATTTCTGTTGGGTCTATAACCCTGGGACTGCAATTAATTGGTCATAAGAAGTACTTAATGTTTATCCGGGCATTGTGGCACACGCTTGTAATCTCAGTACTTGGGAGGCTGAAACAGGAGGATCGGGGTTCATGGACAGCCTCAGCTACTTAGTGAGTTCCTTTGCAACACAGTGAGACCCTGTTTCAAAATAAAGAATAAAAAGCTGGGCATGATAATCCCAGCATTTGGGAGGCTGAGACCTGGAGGATCACGGTTCAGGGACAGCCTCAGCTACTTAGTGAAGCCCTTTGCAACTCAGTGAGACCCGGTTTCAAAATAAAGAATAAAAAATAGAGTGGGGGGTGTAGCTTGGAGGTCAAATGTCCCTGGGTTCCATCCCCAGACCCGCAATAAATAAATAAATAAATAAATAAATATAAAAAATAATAAAATAAAAATAAGGAATAAAAAATTGGGTTGGGGTGTAACTCAGAGGTAGAATGCCCCTGGGTTCAATCCCCAGTGATGCAAAATAAAGAATAAAAAAAAATCAGTGCTGGGGCATAGCTCGGAGGTAGAATGCCCCTGGGTTCCCACCCCAGTACTGCCAGAAAAATAAATAAATAAATAAAAGATTTATGTTTGGCTTTAGTAGATATTGTTGGCTACACTTCCACCACAGGCATATGAGACCATTATCACTTTTTAAAATTTTTGCCATTCTAGCGGGCACACACTAACAGCTCCCTTTGGTTTTAGTTTATATTTCTCTAATGACTGATAATGCTGAACACGTTTTACATTTTTATTTGCCACTTGCATATTCATTTTATTAAGAAAATGACATTTTCTTATTGAGATGATGGCACTGCCTTCATCATTTGTATGTACTACAGATATTTTCTCTCATTTGATGGCTTTTTCTCATTCTCTTGAAAGCAGCTTTTTGAAAACAGAAATTCTGACTTTTGTTCAGTCATTTGGGGTTCACAACAAAATTGAAGGGACGGCGCAGCGATTTCCCACATATCCTTTTCTGTTCATGCAGAACTTCCCCCACTCATATACCCATCAGAGTGGCAAGCCAGGTGTGCTGGCACACGCCTACAATCCCAGTACTTGGGAGACTGAGACGGAAGAATTGCATGTTTGAGACCAGTCTCAGCAACTTAGTAAGACTCTCAGCAACCTAGCAAGACCCTTTTTCAACAACAAAAAAGTAAGTGGGCTGGAGGTGTAGTTCAGAGGTAGGATGCCCCTGGGTTCAATATCCACGAAAAAAAAATTAAATAAATAAAATTGATGAATATATATTGAGGCATCAATGTCACCCAAAGTCCATAATTTACATTAGGATTTGCTCTTGGTATGGCATATTCGATGAGTTTTTCCAAGTGTATAATGGCAAGTATTCATCACTGTAGTATCATATAAAGTAGTTTTATTACCCTAAAAATCCTCTGTGCTCTGCCTATTCATCCTTTCTCCCCTCAAATTTTCTGACTACAACTCTTCTTTTTCCTTGTTCCCTAGTTTTTCTTTTTCTAACTGTTATGTAGTGGAAACAATACACCATTTAGACATTTCATTTTTTTTCTTTCACTTAGTAATACGCATTTAGGGTCTCTCCATGTCTTTTTGTGGCTTATTATGTCATTTATTCTTAGTGCTGAATAATATTCCATTGTTGGAATATACCACAGTTTATCCATTCACCTACTCAAGAACGTCTTGATTGTGTCTAGGTTTGAGTTATCATGCATAAACATCTGTGTAGACACAAGTTTTCAACCCTCTTAAGTAAATACCAACAACTTTAATTGCTGGTAAGTGTATATTTAGTTTTGTAAGAAACTGCTAAAGTGTCTTTTGTTGTGGCTATACCAGTCCACACTGCCCTCAGCGATAAATGAGGGTTCCTGTTGCTCCATATCCTGGCCAACATTTGATGTTGTCAGTGTTCTGGAGTTTGGCCGTTGTAATATATATGGAGTGGTATCTCACTGTTGTTTACTTTGTATTTCCCTGATGACATGAAATGGGCAGCATCTTTTCATGTGCTTATTTGACAACTGTATACCTTTGGTGATGCATCTGTAAGGTCTTTGGCTCATTCTTTATTATTTTTACTTTTATTGGTGTATTATAGTTTCACATCATAATGCAGTTCGCAGTGATATTGACATCCATGCATATAGCACTTAGTGGACTTTCCTCTGACTTTCTTCCCATCCCACCTTCCCCATACAGGGTATTGAGATTGACATTGGTATTCTCACATACAGACATAATGTTGATGAAAGTAATTCCTTTGCTGATTCTCCCTCTCCTCTCAGTCTTTCCCTAGACCACCTGGCTCCACTGGGCTTTTCCTCCATTATCTAAAGACTCGATTACTCCTTAGCTTCCACCTGTGAGAGAAAACATAAGACCCTTCACTTTCTGTGACTGGCTAATCTCACTTAACATAATGTTCCCCAGTTCCATCCATTTCCCTGTAAGTGACATAGTTTCTTAATCAGGTTGTTTGGTTTCTTTAGTTTGTAGAGTTCTCTGTATATTTTAGAGAACAAAGCTTTATAAGGTTTATCTTTTGCAAATGTATTTTCCAAGTCTGTCTTGTTTGATCATTCTCTTGACACTGTCTTTCACAGGGCAAAAGTTTCCATTTTAGGTCTAACTCATTAATTCTTTCATAGACCATGCCTTTGTTATATCTAAAAAGTTCTCATCAAATTCAAGATCATCTAGAATTTTTCCCTGCGTTATCTTCTAGAAGTCGTATGGCTTTGCATTTTTCAGTAGTTAGTGATGTACGTTGAGTTAATTTTTGTCCACATTTGGATTCACAGTTTTTGCATATGGATATCCAGTTCTTCCAGTACCCCATGTAGAAAAGACTGCTTTTGTCTATTGTGTTGCTTTCACCTCTCTGTAAAAAAATCAGTTGACCATGTGGGTTTATTTCTGAACTCTCAATTCTGTTCCACATATTTTCTCATTTACTGTCAATACTACATTATTTTGATGGCTGTAGTTTTATAGTAAGTTGTGTGTGTGTGTGTATTGTGTTAGGGCACTGGAGCATGAACCTAGGGGCATTCTACATCTGAGTTACATACCTAGCCCTTTTTATTTTGAAACAGGGTCTCACTAGGTTTCTGAGAGCCTCCTTACATTGCTGAGGCTGTCCAGAAACCTGCTATCCTCCCGTCACAGCCTCCCAAGTACTGAGATTACAGGTGTGCACCGCCTTGCCTGGATTATATAAGTCTTAAAGTCAAGTAGTATCAACCCTCCAACTTTGTTCTTCTCTTTCAATATTGAGTTAGCTATTCTGGGCCTGTGCCTTTCCATATAACCTTTTGAGTCAGTTTGCTTATATCTACAAAATAACTTACTTTTTTGACTGGGATTTCATTGAATCTATAGATGGAACACTTGCTTTTCAGTCCTATTTCTCAATATTTTCCTTTAGGAGTAGTGCTTGTGTCCTACTTAAGACATATTTTTAACCCTAAGGCATGAAGACACTTCCCCTGACTTCTATAATGATAAAAGTCAAAATAATGGCTATGCATTCTGGAAGGGAGAGGAGTGATGACTGGGAGGCCATATGAGAAAGGAGGATTTGTAGGGAGGGCAGATCAGACTTGAGTTAATAATCTTCATAGTGATTACACTTGCTTATTTTCTTTTTACATACTCACTGGGCTGTATATTTAATACGTGTACACTGCATGTGTGTATTGTGCTGACACTAAAGTTAGAGAGCAGAAGAAAGCACACAGGAGACATTTACCAAAAAGACAGAAGGAAATTACAGAACAATTGAAAGGTTAGATGAAATATTTGTGATATTATATACCATCATAAGTTTTCCTCAATTCTCATTTTATCCAACCTAACCTTTTAATAAGTATATGTTAAGACATGAAACATTACAGCTGTGGGTTACTAATTACAATATGGAAAATAAATGCTGAGCTTAAAACAGCATCGAGCATAAATAGATTATATTAGTGAGGCCTCACAGCAAGTTAAGCAAACAGGGAGCCTAAAGAGAAGTAGCTGGTTGTGCCAAGTATTTGGTTTTACAAATTCTTTATGAAAATGCGTCCAGCTGATGTGTGGCGATTCGACTTCTCATTTCCTTTTATGGATGGGCATGAATAGTGTGGTCTTTTATTTTTTATTTTTATTATTTTATTTTTTTGGTGGTACCGGGGTTCCTGGAAGCCCTTCTACCTCCGGGCTACATTCCCAGACCTATTTTTATACTTTTTTTAAAATTTGGAAACAGGGTCTCTAAAGCCAGCATGCTGACTTCGAACCTGCCTGATCCTCCTGTCTCCGCTTCCCAAGCGCGGGGATTACAAGCGTGCGCCACCACGCGCGGCTTAGTGTGGTCTTTTTAAAATGATGATGATGGAGCCCTGAGGTGCTGAGGAGTCTCTGAGAGTGAAGCAGAAACGTCACAGGAGTAGGACATACCTGTCCAGACCAGAATCCCTACCTTCCAAGGCAGTAATCAAATCAGAATACCCAGTAAGGATACAGTTAATACTAACTAACCACTGGCCCAGAAGCCAGCCAGGCAACTTGTGAGGAGTTGCCCAACACGAGGTGCAGAAATGGAAGTTATATTCAGAGCTGTCCCTTCCAAAGTGAGAATGACAAGATGTCACTGAAAGCAGAGGAGGCTAAGTCAGTCAGGGTCCTCAGGCAGAGTTTCTCTGAAGAAAAAGCCAACCAACAGCCTGTGCACAGGTCCCAGGCCAGCAGGTGTGTGCCTGCGTGCTCTGCTGTCCTTAGCTGGGAGGAGCACACACCTGACAGCTGGTCCAGGCAACCAGACACCGAGCAGCCTGAAGATAGAGACAGTGAGGAGAGCCCCAGGTGTGCAGAGGCGAACTCCGTGCCCTCTGATGCCCGCACACTTAATTAACCCCTTCTTATCCTCCATCCTTGAAAAGGAGGTTCTCAGGGAGCAAAAGAAGACTGTTGGAAAATAAGACAACTGTGTGGATATGGACACAGAGTGAGCAAATGAATGGGACATGAAGATGGAAGTTAAGAAAAGTAAGGTAACCTGAAAGAGAGAGGGAGAAAAGTAACCTCAGGAGCTCCTGGGTGGCATAGCAGAGAAGAGGGGAGAAAATCCATAATTAGGATGATCCACCGGAAGATAATAGAGAATTAAAGCCCAAGCACAGGAGTTTGCATTCTAATAAGCTCATGCCGCATCATGTTTACGGCATTCGCTATTTCTAATATCCGAGCGTCATCTTTCAGAGTCCCAATGCTACAATTCATTACAACCATTCCAAAATTATCCTTTTTCTAATATTAAACATGTTTGATCATGACAATTCATAATAGCACTTCAAGACTTTAATGAAAGGAAGACATTGGGTGCGTGATATTTACAGTAATCATAATACTATAAGATTTAAAGTATAATTTTTCACAGTGTTAGAACACAAAGCCAAATTGTTTATGTTTCTATTTAATGATTTGTAATGCTTTGGGGGGGGATTAGCATCCAGAAATTAATTAATAGTTTCTCCTCCACACAATTGCCAGTGTGCTCACTGGTTAATGCCACTAGCTGCCAACTCCTTTATACTCTAGCTCTAAGAGCAACCAGCAGATGCGATTAATGTTAACCACTTGTCCTAGTAGCCAAATGCCAAATGTCAAACCACATGCAGGCTCATAATTATTCCTTAGGAAGTGGATGGGTTGAGCTTTGTTAGCCAAGAATTAACCCCAAATTTGGAGGCTTCTTGAACCCTTGCTTGCAAATAATACCCAGGACACCTTGGTTTCAGGGATGCCAGGATGTCATGATTGTTTCATAGAGAGCTCTTTTTTGTTGGGCTCTAAAGGTTCCCTCTGCCTTCTCTTTGGGGATTAGTTGAATGTATACCTGTTCCAGCTCCACTGGAGTAGAATTCAGATTTCTATTTAGGCATTCACTGCTAAGCATGGCTCTCATGCTTCATGGCCCTTTGTGACAAGTGTTCATTTAGAGAGGTAAATGAATAAAATGGTGTTTTCCTCTTATTTTGCAAGGTCTATCTGACTCAGGGAAATAGAAGGGTGCCCTCTGCCAACTGGTAGAGCAAGAAGGAAGATGAGGAATGGTACCCAGATAACTCCCTTGGTGTTAAAATGCATTGTCAAAACTTAGCAACCTCCAACACAGTAAGAGTTCAGATTTCCAGCAACTTCAAATGCAAACACTGAGCAGGGTGTGGTGCTGCAGGCCTGTAATCTCAGTACTTGGAAGGCTGAGACAGGAGGATCACAGGTTTGATACCAGCCTCAGCAACTTAGTGAGACCTTCAGCAACCTAGCGAGACCCTGTTTCAAAACAAAAAATAAAATAGGGCTGGAGTGTAGCTCTGAGGCAGAAAGCCCCTGGGCCCATTTTTTGCACAGAAAAGGTGTGAAAATCTTGGACTGAGTGCCTAACTCTAGCAAGTCCCTGGAGCCTCCTGCACGCACTTGTGTTCAGACATCATCCTGGCTGCACTGGCTCCTCTCTTTCATCTCCCTTGCCCTGATTTATTTACTTAGTATCACTAACATGGTGATAATTATGGACTCTAATTTGGTTTTGTGTATTTTCTAAACTATTTAACTTCTCTTTGGAGTAAGATAGGATATTAAAATTATGTAGAAACAATAGAAGATGCCCTAAATACATCACTCAAAGCTTTTTCATGCTTTCCTATTACAATTTTAATAAACTCAGTCATCCGATTCTACAATACACAGCAACATCGAAGACTGCAGCTGATAGAAAGCGTTGTCTCCTGTTGATACAGCATATTAAGCCTATAGAATAGATGGTGTTGAGTGCAACTGTATATGGATAAACAAATTGGAAATGATATTGGGAGCTTAATAAGAAAAAGGTAAAAGCCAGATGTGGTGGCGCACGCTTGTAATCCCCATGCTTGGGAGTCGGAGACAGGAGGATCGCACAGGTTCAAAGCCAGCTACGCTGGTTTAAGAGACCCTGTTTCCAAATAAAAATGTATAAAAATAGGTCTGGGAGTGTAGCCCGGAAGTAGAAGGGTTTCCTGGAACCCCAGTACCACCAAAAAAGAAAGAAAGAAAGAAAGAAAGAAAGAAAGAAAGAAAGAAAGAGAGAGAGAAAGAGAAAAAGTAAAAAGTGAGTTAAAAATAAATACAAGAGGCAGGCATGGTGGCACATACCTGTGATTTCACTACTTGGGAGGCTGAGACAAGAGGATCACAGGTTTGAGGCCAGCTTCAGGAATTTATTAAGACCCTGTTTCAAAATGAAAAATAAGAAGGGCTGGGGTATATAGTTAAATGGTAGAATGTCCCTGGGTTCAATCCCTAGTACTTCAAATGCGTGCATGCATACATACATACATCACACATACAACAGTAGCGTAGAAGTCAGAGCCCTCATGGGGTGGGTGGGACCTTGTCATAGATTTTGAAAGCCTTTGATGATTTCAGAATAGTTAATATCAAGAAGTACAACTTTATTCCTTCAAAGATAGCAACATATTCTTGGGAGTCTTTGTTTAAACAGTCAGGGATGTGGATCACACCTTTTGAGAAAACTTACATTTGAAAATAAAGTTTTAAAGTATAAAATTTAAGAGAGGGGTAGTACTCAGATGTCTGGGAGATTGCTTCTTTGGTACATCTTGTTCCCTGGCCATATTGGACCTAACGAGTCAATGAACTAAGCCATTGTGAGTTCTCAGGAGAAGCAATGTGTACACAGAAGGTAGACCATTTAGAGCTAAGTTCTGATTCAGTCACAAGGCAGCAAGGAGCAGCCACAACCAGCACCAGGACCCTGCCAGCATCCCTACAGGAGTGCTCACACCCAGGAGTTTGAAAGGCTCAATTAGCAAGAAACTAACTTTATTTTCACAGAAAGTTCACTCCTTTCTCCACCATGCAGTTGTGCTTTAGGATCTTGAAACCAAATGACTAAAAGAGCATTTTGATGGATTCCATCGCTGCTGCAGTGTGCCTGACCTCAGTTTCCAATGTTTCAAAAAGAGAAGGAAGTTCCTAGAACATGCTCAGAATTTTTTTTTTAACAAAAAAGCCTTACACGTGGATGGAATTATATAAATGCTATCATTATTTGAGATTTGACTCCTGTTATGATATAAATCACCACCCTACACAGAGGCGACCATGGACCCTCGATTTCTCCAGTAGCATCTCTCACTAATCCATTTCCCACTTACGCTCAGTAAAGAGCAAGGTGTCGGGGCTACAGTTGCAGGAGCACACTCCCTTATTATCAGGAGCCTGCTTTTCTCAGCCAGTTAAATAGAGGGAATCGTAGTCTGTGAGCCAAACCTCACACTTACGGTTTCTCAATTACTGAGAGCAAATATCCACTTACTTCTTTTTTGTTTACAGAATTATGCAAAGCTGATTCCTGGAGCCACAGTGGGGCTGCTTCAGAAGGACTCTGGAAACATCCTTCAGCTGATCATCTCGGCTTACGAAGTATGATATTTCACTTTATAAAAGTGGGCTTCATTTTTGTATTTCTCTAGTAATAACAAACTAGGATGTGTTTGAAGGAGTGATTCATTCTCTCTCTCTCTCTCTCTCTCTCTCTCTCTCTCTCTCTCTCTCTCTCTCTCTCTCTCATTGGTAGACAAGCTGTCTACATAAATGCAGCCTAAATACAAATTGTGTTGACCTCATTTGCAGCTCTTCTTCCTGAAAGGTGGAGCAGTAGGTAGAAAAAGCAAGCACTTGATCCTAAAGTTGAGGTTGTTTTTATGATAATAACAGCAGCACTGTCCCCAGAAATTTTTTAATTTGACTGAAATGACTCTATGAGTCATTCAATTAAGCTCTTCTCTGTCTGAAAAAAACACACCAAACAAACCAAAAACAACTAAGTGTAAATTGCCTGTGCGTAAAAGAGTTATGTGAGAAACTAATTCCACAGGTTTAATGAGACAAGATGATAATTCAAGCAAAAATACAAGTGCTGGCTACACATCCAAACAGCAAAAACACACCAATCATACCATGTTTAAAGTTCACTTCTTTGGGGAACCAGGACATTTTCCATTGGTTTAGTGACTATGTCCATAGTTTTTCCCTTGACTTTGTGAATTAGTACTAAGGACAGAAATTCTCCCTTAAAATAAGATGCATACCCATGGGATCATCTTCTTTCTTTGTTCCCATCTCCTAACTTATTTAGTCAACAATGGATAGCCAAGTGCCAACTCTTCTTTAGTTTGGTTATAAATATATTCCTCAGTTTTTGCCTTTGCCTATACTTACAAAAATCCACAAAGATATAGATGAAGCTAATTAACAGGCATTAAAAAAGTAAATTTTTAAAAAGCAGTAACTGCTAGTTATTTAAAGCTAGTAATTGCTTTAGACAGCATTTACCAAAAAAAAAAAAAAGGAATAAACTTCTCCTAATATTTTTTATTACTCTTTTTGTTATTATTGTGGTGGTACTGAGGGTGGAACCCAGGGCTTTTCTACCTCCGGGCTATACTCCCAGGCCTATTTTATACTTTATATGAAAACGGGGTCTCACTAAGTTGCTGACAGCCTCAGTAAGTAGCTGAGGCTGGCTTCGAACCTGTGCGATCCTCCTGTCTCAGCCTTCCAAGAGCTGAGATTACAAGCATGTGCCACCATGCCCAGCTAAATTCTCCTAATTTTTGATGTTTAAAATTGCAAATAAATGACCCCATATGCAGTACACAGAAATACTTGGCATAAACTGAACTAAATGACATACAGAATAATTTGGGAAGCTTTTAAAAATAAATATGCTCAGATTCCTTTCCCAGCTATCTTTGGAGAAGTTTAAGGGAAAGGAGAGCTATATATTTAAAATAAAAACAAAACTCCTGTGTGATTTTGACATCACCCCACTAATTTTGAAACTCACCCTAAGGGGGAAAGGCATTCCTCCTCAACAGCTTCAGTTTCCTCAGAGGATAAAATATAGATGCACCCATTAGAATCACAGAAGGATGGGGATTTTTCTCATTGACAGTCCTCGGGAATTTCAGTTTTCTTAGCTCACTTCAAAAGTTAATCACCACATTAGCTCATCTTGAAATTCTTCCAGACAGGAAAGCTTGTCAACAAAACACCATAAAACCCTTCCTCTCTCTCATGCAGTAACTAAAGTTTTAATGTGTACAATCAAATAAAATTACAAAGCAATCTTTCACCAAATTATGACATAACTATTTTCTTTAACTCTGTACTCTCAAAAGTGTTGGCCACTAACGTCTTCAAGTAAATTAAATGTAGCTAAGAGTGAATTGTCAGAACCGTTTCCCTTCCAGCCTGAGAGCCTGAGCCAGGTCCCTGCTTGCTCTTTTAGAGGTTACACCTCACTTTATGGTCCTCAAATGCTCTCATAACTTACCGGGTAGTTTAAATCAAGACATTAAACACTGAATTGAGTGTTGTGTCCTTATTTTACTATCTCAAAAACTGCAAGAAGCTTCTATTATTCTTCTGCGGAACAATCTTGCTCTGCCATTACTGAAATTTTATGATTCACAGGTGAAGTAGGCAATAGATTGTGCCACTAGTAGAAATTATTTTTTTGCTCTGTTATTTTTAAATGTATTCCAAGAAGACTTTAAAATATAGAGACCTATAAACTGAATTAAATTTTTAGTCTATAAAAAGAAAAAGAAGGGAAGAAAGTATACTGAGGGAAAAACATAAAATGCTTCTGATTGACTTCTACTAGCTCAAGGGCGGGGCCACCATTTGTGGCTACATCCGCTGAGTATTTTACGGTGCCACATTGATGTTTTTAAATATCTTAAGCACAGGATACAAACTTGTATGACCAACTCTCACTAATTTCCTTCCTTCTCTAAACACATGTAAAAGCTACTGAAATGCCAGTGATCCTGAGGGTAATCTCCGCTACTAGAATCTAAACTCTAGAAGGGAATCCACTCGGCTTGGTTGGGTTGGCCTGCTCATAGGAAATGGTCAATAAGTGGATAAATGAATTGATGAAAATTATGAATTCGCATTTATGTCCTTTCCTTGGGAAGTTTACATTAAGATATACCCAGTTGAATTTATTACATAATGCTTGATTATATCAACGCCGAGGTTGCCTTCATTTAGGTCAGACTGTGTCCCTCACTGGTGCTCATTACCACTGTTGCCTGTGGACACAGCCCTCATGTCTCACTCAGCTCCTCCCTCACTATGTCCCCATCGACAGCACTAATTTCGTCTTAATTCTTAATGATTTCAGAATAAACAAAATTTGGAGGAAGGCAAGGTTATCTGAACTAAAAGAGTAGGCAAAATTAGACTTAAGGAAAATTTGAAACTGAATATGCTTTTAAAATGCCAACAAATGAAATGAGTGTGTGAACTCAAATCCTTTTAGATGAAATATAACTAAATTCATAATATTTTTAGTAGTTCTATTTTTTTAATTTTATTTATATGTGGAACATATTGAAAATGGCATACATTTAGACTGTGCTCGATGCCCTCTCCCCGCCCACCCCATTTCCCTTCCCTCCCTCTGAACAATGAGTGTCCAGGTTAACCATGCTATATTCATACTTTTACACATAAAGGATGTAGCTCCTCCATTAATCAACCTCAGCCTTCTTCCTCTCCTACCATTCCATTCTAGCTTTGCTGAGATTTCCCTCCCATTATCTGGAGTCCCTCGGTATTCCTAATACTCCCTAGTTTGGGCATATTAGAGAAAACATAAGTCCCTTCTCTTTCTGTGCTTGGCTGATCTCACTTAACATAATGTTCTCCAGGTCTTTCCATCTTCTCGCGAATGGCATGATTTTGTTCTTCTTTATAGTTGAATAGAATTCCATTGTGTGTATTTCCCATAATTTTGCAATCCATCCATCAGTTGATAGAGACCTAGATTGGTTCTATATTTGGGCTATTAAGAATTGTGCTGCTATGAACATGGGTATGCATATGTTACTGTAGTTCTCTGATTTCAACCCCTTTGGGAAAATACCCAGGAGTGGATAATTTTAGAGAATTTTCCAAACATAAATTCACAATATTTTGATAAAGATAAGTTATTTTATACTTACTTTAATACTTCATTGTGTCCCCCTAAAGCACATGTTTATGTTTTAAGTAAATAAAAAAAGATAGAAAGAAAAAGTAAAATGGTAAATTTCTGAAAGCAGAAATCCAGTCCTATCCAAGACTTGACTCTACATTAAATGTTCACTACTGAAATTGACCTTTTCCTTTCTGGGGTTCTTGTCTACAAAGTATGAAGAATGACACTCTCAGAAGCAGAAAGGCAAGCAGGGAGTTTATTGTAAAGAGGAGAAGGGAGAAAAAGGCAGAACACTCTTGTAGACAATGGGGACCCTGGAGTCTGGCAGCTGCTTTCTGGACACTACTTGGGAGTATCCCAAGCCTTCCCAGAGTCCGTGGGATCTGCCAGAAGAGAAGGGCAGGTCACTGTCATCCCTAAGGGTCTTTGTCAGCCATGATGTCCAGCGGTGTCTTCTTGTCACTACCCAGGAGTTGCCCGGGCCAAATGCCATCAATTACACACACTCTCTCTCAAAGTCAACACGACCTGTGAGAAAGAGCAAAGCTCCCGACTAGAGCGGCTGGTCTAGGGTTTGTATACGTTTAGCCCCCTTTTCTAGTTGGGGTCTCAGAGGCAGTTTCCTGGGACTTGTCAGTGCATTAGCACCGTGTTCTTCTTTGAGTCTTTTTTTCTTGGTTGGGGTTCCAGATGCTATTTCCTGGACCCTCTGGGGAATCTCTGGGGAATCTCCAGGGATTGCTTATCAGCAGGAATAACTGGACTTTTGTGAAGTTCTGGTCACTCTCAGGAGGCATTTCATCTCATTCTCACTTGACATTTGGGAGGCCTGATCTCTTTAGGCGTTTTGGAAGATAGTGAGCATGTGTTGCCTCTCAGGAAATGAAGTTTTCCCACGGTGGCCCTCTGGCCCTACCTGCCTGTTTCTTTCTACCTCCTCACTAGGTGCTCAATAAATTCTAATAATGTTTTAAGGCAGGCTTTCCCCCCACACTTTAACTTTTCTGAACTTTGGGGGGTCCATCTTTTAATCAATGGCGTCTCACAACCACAATGTGCCAGGTGGCAGTCAGGATGCAGTTTTTATTGGCAGCTATGATTGTTATCCCTTGGACTCCTTAAATGGATCATTGCCACTGTAAGTGCTAAGTTTTATTGCCATTTTAAACATCTTCAGAAAGTTAGCACACGAGTCAATATTGAGATAAAAAGTTATTGTGTATGCAGAAAAGTTATTGTGTATGTACCCAAACAGAGCAGCAGGATATAAATTTGATTTCAGGGAGGCAAATATTCATCCTTGGAGGAATGGCTGCAATTCTGTATTCCTTACAAAGTGACAACCAACTACTCTATGGTTCCTAAGAAACCTTGACATTTACAGGTAAAGGAATGTTTGCTACATTTGTTACCAAGATACAAGCAAGGAATTGCCTTTTACAAGCCAAGCTGAGCAACTGGGGAGAATATTCAAAATCCTTCAGAATAGACAGATTTATTTTCAAAGCAACAATAGGCTTATGCCTATCATATGTTGTGCAAAAACCATCCTAAGATATTTTATGACGGCTTTGTTATAATAGTGTATATTATCACTAGTGACATCTCAGCTTTGATGGACTGTATATACTGACTGCTAAACTTCTTGCTTGCTTACTAATATGGTGAATTTCTTTTAGACCCAGTTTAATTTAATGAAATTGTAGTTTAATGAACATGATTTAGAGTTTCCTCTTCTGGCTGACCCTTTTTGGTTGTGACTTCATTTGTTTTCTTTTTTAATTTCTTTTTATTATTATTAATTTTTTTTTGCAGTACTGGGGATTGAACTCAGTGTATTCTATCTCTTAAATACACCCGCTCCAGCCTTATTTTTTATTCTTTTTTTTTAAAAAAAAAAAACAGGGTCTCATTAAGTTGCCAAGGGCCTCCCTAAGTAGCTGAGGCTAGCTGCAAACCTGCAGTCTTCCTGTCTCAGCCTGCCAAGTACTGGAATGACAAGTGTGCACCAGCATGCCAAGCTGTGACTTCATGTCTCAACTGCAGGAACTGCGGTCTGAGGTGGAACTGGAAGTACTAGGAGACACAGAAGGACTCAACCTGTCCTTCACAGCTGTCTGCAACAACGGTACCCTCCTCCCACACCAAAAGAAATGCTCGCACATGAAGGTGGGAGACACAGTAAGTAAATGGCCAGTCGACTGGGTGGGGAGATACCGGATGGGTCAGAGGTTAGCTCGGCTCACCAAAGTTGGACCTCTTTCAAGAATTTCAAAGATTTGCTCATAATCGCTCTTGGCAAAGCCGATTTCCACGCAGCCTTGTTCCACCTCCTGCAGGTTGGTGGATGGAGGAAGAAGATAATCAGTATTTTCTCTTCCAGGTTTCATTCAACGTGACTGTGAGTATACCAAACTGTGAGAGGAATAGCAGACACCTTCTCATAAAGCCGGTGGGGCTGGGGGACACCCTGGAAATCCTCGTCAGCCCGGAATGTGACTGCGACTGTCAGAAAGAAGTAGAAGTGAACAGCTCCAAATGTCACCATGGGAACGGCTCCTTCCAGTGTGGGGTGTGCGCCTGCAACCCCGGCCACATGGGTCCTCACTGCGAGTGTGGCGAGGACACGCTGAGCACAGATTCCTGCCAGGAGGCCCCGGATCACCCCTCCTGCAGCGGAAGAGGCGACTGCTACTGTGGGCAGTGCATCTGCCACTTGTCCCCCTACGGAAACATTTATGGGCCTTTCTGCCAGTGTGACAATTTCTCCTGCGTGAGGCACAAAGGACTGCTCTGCGGAGGTAGGCTATGTCTAGATGTCTTTTATAGCTGTTCAAGATCAGGCTTTGCATTCTTTCTATCCTCCGAAACTTCCTGGGCATAGTAGGTGCTCAATAAATATTTACTGATCGACTCATTGGGCTAATCTTTAGACTTAGAATAACTGAATCTTTTCTTGTACTATTTTTTTTTTTTTCTGGCTGACATTCACTTGGTGTGAGGTCGCTGCCAAGTGAACTTGTAGACTATTATTTTCCTAGAGTAAGTAAAAGATGGAAATGCCTTCTCTGAAGTTATCACCCAGGCTCCATAAAATTGCCTGTAATCTGAACTTCAATATCTTTCAGACTTTCCTGGATCAAGTTTCCAGGCCTGGCTCAACCCTTAAATGCTTGTTTCTTTGGAAAGATAAAAAGATAGACTGCTAACAGGGCATGCTTGTGCCAAGAACAAGAAGCACAAAAATCCCAAGTGGGCCTTCCCGGCCCACGGTTATTCCACAAGCACTTAGAAAGCACCTACTATGTGACAGATGGTAGGTCAGACACTGGGTCTAATAATGAATAATGACCTAAGTGAGGAAAGCCTATAAAAAGGATAAAAAGAGAAAATTTATTTTAAAAGTTGAACTAGAAATATTTATGTTTTAATATCCCTTACAAATGTGAAATCCCTGTAGTTTAAGGATTCTTTACATAAACATAATCATTATAAAATAATTCTGGTAATGTATATACATATATTTAAGTATAATCTATTCAGACAAGAAGTACAAATATGTTAATATACTTTTACATCTTCTACATTTATACTACATTTGAAATATCAACTGATTATTGAATGTAAGCTCTAATGTCTCAGTTTTTTCACAGTATGAAAGCACACAGCTCTTTGAAACAAAAAGCCATTATCTTTATAGAAAACTAAGCAAGTTATGTTTTCAAACCACAGTGTCAGGAACATATAAAAGAGACCAATTTCCAGGAAAAAAAAAAGCCTGAAATAAAGAAGACTCAAAGAACCCAAGCTTTTTGAAAACCATCTGTTACCCTTAGGAGCCTACAACCTTTTATTTCTTTGCTGCTGCTGAAGCTGCCAATAGTTTATTTCTGAGAAAAAAAAATCTACCTTCCCAGCCTCAGCCCCAATAGGAATAAAAAACACATCTGCCTCAGTGGAGACCCACTTCTCTCCCAAAAGTTTACTTCCTGATTTAATGGGTGTGTTTCCAGTCCCACATCGGTCCCCTCTTCATGTGACGCAGACAGGACACAATCTGGAAGGGACAAGAAGCCAGCCAAAGGCTACCACATCCTAGAAAGAATATATTTAACAGAATCCCACACTTTATTTCTAGTACAAGTTTTTTTTTTAAAGCACATATTCAAAATATTTGAAATTACTTTAAAGAAAATTTGAAATGTAATCTAATAGCTATACCAACCTCAGCTCTCCTTCACCCTTTAAAGCTGTGTAACTCGCTCAAGTGTGCTGGGCAAGGGTTCTTCTTGAGAGTCTCTTGCTTTATTTCATGTGCCAGGGAATGAAGATAAACTCAAAATGAACTGACTTGATCTGTGAGTTGCAGTTAGGAAGGTCTGACAGCGCCTCTCTTTAAATCAGATACTGCAATTGCTAAAGAAATTCTATGTAGAAAATACAGTGTTTTCTCCATTTGGACTCAAAAAAATCTGACCAGTGCTCATTTCCTTTATACTTTGGAGACTTTAAGATCCTCAGTCAATATTGTATCTTAAAAGTTATTTTGTTCTTTAGTGATGTCACAAAAGATGTTAAAGGCCAGGCATGGTGGTGCATGCCTATAATCCCAGTATGTGGGAGGCTGAGACAGGAGGATCACAAATTCAGTGCCAGGCTCGGCAGCATAGTAGGACTCTCAGCAACCTAGTCAGATCCTATTTCTAAACAAAAAATAAAAAGAGATGAGGGTGTAGCTTGGAGGTAGAAGACCCCTGAGTTCAATTCTCAGTAAACACACACACACACACACACACACAAACACACACACACACACACACACACACGTAAATAAATACAAAAATAAAAGTAAATACAATTATTCAAATTCATCAAATAGTTATGTAGTATCTACCATATGCCTGGCTGGCACTGCACTTAGTACAAGAATAAAAATTGTCCCTGGCACTGTGAACAGACACTGCTACTGCTATGATTTGCAAAGCAGACCAAATATGCCATGGCTTTACCACTTGTGCCCATCACACATATTTTACAACCAATATGCTTGACAACGTGCTGCTTTCTGGAAGGGCGGTTATCACAATGTCCTTTCTAATGGCACTTCCTTCATCTGTCTGTAAACACTGAAAGATACAGAGCTCCATTGATTTTTTTTCTCGCCTAAATTCCATTAGTCTCTTATATTTTGATTCTAAGAGACTAGAAACAGTATCAGGAAGATGCCATTAGAGGGGAAAAATAAAAACTTCCTGCCATAATACACTTCTAGTTTTTTGCTAGTGGCATCCCAGAAAGACCTGACCCTCTAAAAAGAGGTGGGTGATTTTTTTTTTTTTTCTGGATCTTTAGCTATCATCTTGCCTCTTTGTAAAACCAATAGGAAGGTAGCGTTGCCTGAACAGGTACTTTAGGTAATTAGTTGCTTCAGGATATCAGCTAGCAAGTTGGTGAACAGGTTGATGGTTCTGGAAGGCCAACAGAGAGGAGGGGGTCTACATTCTGGTAGGGGTACTTTGTGTTTTTGCGGTGATGGTCCTTTTTTACTGCTCCAGGAAGAGTTTTCTACGTTTCCACCAAGTAATTCTTATATGCAATGATACACTTGGGCATTCTCAAGGAAATCTACATTCTATTTAATAATATTTATAGATCATATTCATTTTTCAGAATAAATTGGAATTTAGAAAGTTCTCTCTATCATGAATGTACATTTACCCTTTGGCTGAGGAGGAAAACAAAAGATATTATAGTTTTGAAAATTATTTACATATAAAAATTGAATTATTGGTTTTAGCCTAAATTAATTATTCTCTGCTTTCAAATAATTGGTTTAATTATGAATTGCTTAGGTTATGAAAGGCAGTTGGAATATCTTTTTTTTTGAACAGTTGCTGAAGATTTAGAGTTGGAATATCTAAATAAATTTCAGATAATTTTTCACTGAAGAAATACACACGTTTTAGCATAGAAATACATATATGTGTGTGTTATCTACATATATATAAAGAGAAAGAAACAGAAAGCAAAAGAAAAAATACACACCTACACACTAAATATTTACACACACACACACACACACACACACACACACATCAATTTCAAAACCTTTGTAGCAATCTTTGTTTTGTGATTTTTGACCAGGAAGAGGAATAAGTCAAGGACTTTTCTACTATCAGTCCTTTGGGCTCCATTGTGAAGATAGAAAAGTAACCAGCTACTTTCCAGAGTTTACAAAGAGAAAACCAGAATCGTCATCCTTTATAAAGTTGGCACTCTCTTCTACAAGTAAAGGATGCCTCGCTTGTGATTTATTTTTTACATCCACTTTGTTTTCCGTAAAAGTATAGGAATTTTAACACTGCTGACTCATTTTGCTTACAAATTCTTTCTACTGGATAGTCTTTGTAGAATAATGCCAATAACTAGCTCATAGGTGGTGGTTAGTAACAGGGCAGGCACTGTTATGAACACTGTTATATACCGTCTTAGGTAATCATACATTTTGCTAGAAGAGCAAAACCTGTGGGATAAAATGCCTAAATGCATTTTCCCCCTGAAGAAAAGTATCAGTTATGAGAGTTTACAAATAAATGGTATTTGTTTGGAACATCAAGTGCCTATTTTAGCATCCTGGGCATGGTAAGCATCTCAAAATGGACAAGACGCACCCATTAATTTCAGCATGTTGCTTATCATTTGGGAGTTATACACCTTTATGTGGTAGACCTAAAACAGGCTCTTCAGAACTAGAAGTCTGTCTGCAGTGATGGTCCACTGAAGCTGTGTTTGCCCCAGACTTCTCCGAGATCAACCCCACTCCCCTCCACCTCTCTGGCTTTCCTGCCAGGACCCCTTTCTCTGATCACCTTCTAAATGACGGTGCTCTTCAGAGCTTTTCTCACTCTACCTGCTTTCCCTAGATGACCTCATCCACAATGGCCTCGACTACCAACTTCCCCGATGGGGCCCCAACCCCAAACTTCAGAATCATTTCTACTCATCCAACATCCTCTTCCATGTCACAGACCCCTCAAACTCAACAGAGCCCAGAGTGGGCTCATTGCCTCCCACACCCAAAGCTGCGTTTCCTCCTCTACTCCAGAACCATTTATTCACTCAACAATTAAGCACTGCTGTGTGCCAGGCACTGGGGATACAGCAGTGACCCTGAGCTAGCTTCCACCCCGGGTCAGTCTACCTAGCCGGGTTGGCTGGGAAGAATGCCATCCTCTTTCTCTGCCCCCACTCCACCCCACTGTGCCTGGTTCCATCACCTCAGAATCCCACCCCTGAATCACAGAGTCTTTCTCTGTTCCCACAGACTCAGCCGTGGTCCAGACCTCTGCGCCCGCTGAAACTTTCAAATGATTTTTTTCTGTCTCTAGTTTGACCTCTCTATGAATGCCAAGATATATCTAGGCACCTATCTGTTCAGGTCTCTCCCCCACTTAAAATTTTATAACCTTCCGGATGAAAGTTCTATAGCTCACAAGGCTTCTCAGGGTCTGACTTCTGACACTGCAGTGACCTTTCCCTCCTACCCTTCTGCCACACCTCATAAGCACTTTTAGCTTTCTCCCTAGGAAACCATCTCTGGCCATTAAGTAAGTCACATGATACCCCAATTTCATCATTTATGTATGTCTTTTTCTCTGCCTGAAGTGTATGTAATCCTTTCCTTCTTGCCATCTATCTCCAAATTCAGCCCAAACATTGCTTCCTTTGGAAACTTTCCCCAATATCCAGTTTAATTTGAAAATTCTTGCCCCGTGTGCACAGATTTATCACATTGTGATGTATTTAGGAGTGGCAGTATTTATTTGCCTGCCTCCTATACTAGGTTATAACTCCATGACTGTCATACTTAATTCTATACCTTCATGCATAACATAATGGTTGGCATATAATATGCACTCAAAGTTTTATAAATAATGAATTTTCCCAGCACTCACTTTGTGTCTGTGGACTACCTAAGTGGTGAATACAAAACTGGGAGATTTATGCATTATCTCATCCTACCACCACCATTGCAAGGAGGACCTCGTCCCCCTGTTTCTAGATGAGGCTTTCATGATCACTCAGTTTGAGTGAGCAGAAGGGAGGGTATTCAACCAGGCCTGTCTCCATCCTACAGCATATTCATTAAAAGCAAAAAATCAAATATGCATGCCTGTGGGCACACATGCACCAAGCAGCCACTATGGGCTTGACTGGATCATCTCATTTCATCTGTTTATTAATTCTGTTTGCTATAACATCAGGTAATCAAGTGGGTCTCCAGTTAGGAGACTAGATCGATAAACATATGAGGTAAGAAAAAACACGTTTGATAAAAACACATCTATACTTGCCCTTCCTACATGCACACACTTTTTTGTTTTTGTTTGTTTGTTTGTTTTTGTTTTTTATAGTCCTTTTGCTAGTACTTAAAGGCAAAGAGAAAAAATACCCCTAACCCCAATCCTGCAAGTGGTTTTAGCCATGATTAGCACAGAGTATGTGTTTTTCAGATAACGGGGACTGCGACTGCGGCGAATGCGTGTGCAGGGCTGGCTGGACGGGTGAGTACTGCAATTGTACGACCAGCACAGACTCGTGTATCTCAGAAGATGGAGTGCTCTGCAGTGGCCGAGGGGACTGCATCTGTGGCAAGTGTGTTTGCTCAAACCCGGGAGCCTCAGGACCCACCTGTGAACGCTGTCCCACCTGCGGTGACCCCTGTAACTCTAAAAGGTAATGCGCTTTCCACAGTCCCCTGTGTGGATAGGTTTCCTCGTGATCAAAGTTCTAATGACATCTTGTAAACTCAAACCTCAGATTGTCTTTGCTGGGTTTGGTCTCCAGGCATCCAGCAAAACACACAAACCCACGGGGCCCCTGTGATCCTCAGCCTGGAACGCCAAGACTGGCCTCTTTCTCAGTCTGGGATCCAGAATCCCGAAGTCACATTTCTGCTAGAGATAGCATGGGGAAACAAAGCCAGGTCCCACATTGATAACATCAGATGGCATCTGGGTTACAATACCTGCCTCATGCCTATCTAGTAGCTTTTTAGGGGAAACAGACAAGCTTCTTTCTTATCTAGAAGCTCATAGCCTGGCCTTGTGGATTCATTCCTGCACACAGACCAAACGAGGCAGAGAGGCAGAAAGAAGATCTTAGCTTCCCGGCCCTGCTCCTCATCACCCAGGCTCTCTGGCACTTTTCTGAGGTTGTCTTTGTACACAGCCGTTGTGGATCGTGTTTCTTTATACTATAAGGACAATAAATGACAACCAAAACAACAGCAACAAAATAAATCCACATTTTCCTTAGACTACTTCTTGGATTAGCGAATCACGTCATGAAATTTGGGCAAAATTTGTTAGTCAAGTAGAGCAAGTATCCAAGGTGGCTGCTATGATTTTGCAGTGTGTTACCTATTAGGCAGCAAATCTGCTTGAGAGGTTCATATTTTCACAAACTCTGATACCCTAAATGGCAAAGCATTCGCATTTCTGTTGTAAACAGAGTGACCAAATTAATTTTTCACTCAGTGACATTCACTTGTCACAACTTCTCTGTCACTCTCCCAGCAAACTAAGACATATGTGAACAGCACTGGGGCATGGGTAGATGATTTGAGTAGAGTCAAATGGAGCACGTCCCTTCACAATGTTCCTCTTATTACTTTTCTACTTCATCTCCGCTGCATACAGGAGGCAACCTTAAATCTGATTTATAAGATAGAAAATCGACAACCAAAGTAGTTCAACTTTAGGAGTCATATAGGGCTCCTTGATGTTTGCTAGTTTGAGATGAGTCCATCCTTCCATTTATTCATGCATGTGTTTATTTATCAGAGAGGTATTAAGTGGAAACAGGCATGGTGGCACATGCCTGTAATCCCAGGACTTGGGAGGCTAAGACTGGAGGATCACAGGTTCAAGGCCAGTCTCAGAATGATATTAGGTCATGAGGCCTGCATTAAACACTGAAGCAGTCATATAGTTTATACCTTCACAGGTACTTAGAATCTAGTGGAAAATTATATATATATATATATATATATATATATATATATATATTTTTTTTTTTTTTTTTTTTTTTTTTTTTTGGTGGTGGTGGTATTGGAATTCCTGGAAGCCCTTCTACCTCCGGGTTACACTCCCTGACCTATTTTATATTTTTTTTATTTGGAAACAGGGTCTCTTAAGCCAGTGAGGCTGGCTCTGAACCAGCACGATCCTCCTGTCTCCGCCTCCCAAGCGTAGGGATTACAAGTGTGCGCCACCACGCCCGGCAAGATAGATATATTTTAAAAGAATCACAATGATATCTGGGCTGCCAGTTCCAACAGGGAATGCAGAGGGTGCTATGGAGCTGTGTGGTATGGAATAGGGGAATGGTCTAGCTGCTGCAGTCTTCAGTGAAATGTACAAAAAAATTTCAGAGCTTCTACAATCTTCACAAGGCCCCCATGCAGCCACTCCAAATAAATATATAAGCTAGACAAAAATGCAATATGCTTGCAATGCAAAGACAAATTCACAAGACCTCTACTCACACCTCCAAGTAGGTGGTGGCTCCTTAGCCTTTCCTGTAGAGGGAGGTCTTGGCCTTCTGCTGCAAGGGACCCAGCTGGCCTAAGAGCTTCTGCTGAGCTTTGATGAGGTTGCGAGTGTGTGCTGAACTCTACTGACTCTCTTTCCTGCACCAACCTTCATAATCACTACCGTCCTCATTTTTCTGTAGTGAATGCTTCTGATTGGTTAAGAAAAAATCATTTTAATCCTTGAGTTATCTATATTTTTATTTTACTGTACATTTTCCATGACCAGCTGGGAAAGAGAGAGGAGGAAGTGTCCCGCACAATCTATTTGTAAAGGGCTCTGCAGCACAACATTAATTCAGGGTTTAAATTTTACTTTACTTTCTAGATAGCTTTAAGGTATCTTAATTTCTTTATGTCCTTGGAAATACACTTTTCTATAAGTAGTAATCTTTTAGTAAAAAGTCTGAATTAATGAGGAGCCAAGTTCTATTCTACACTTTAAAAATAGCCCAAACAAGGCTTAGAAAAGTGAAATTTTAAATAATCACAAGAAAACACACCAACCACTCTGTGTATTTATAATTCTATCACTCCAAGCCTCATTATGTTGTATAATTATAATGCACCAATAAAAGCATATTAAAAATCAAATAATCACATAGGACACATAGGAAAACCACTAGCCATTCTTGGAATTCTGGTTGAGTTATAGATCAAATTCAGAACTTCACCTAGTCTCTAATCACATTTATAAATATAAGCTCTCCCTAGGTAAAAGTAAAATAAATGCCGGGCATGGTGGCGCACGCTTGTAATCCCCGTGCTTGGGAGGTGGAGACAAGAGGATCACACAGGTTTGAAGCCAGCCACGTTGGCTTAAGAGACCCTGTTTCCAAATAAAAATATAAAAATGGGTCTGGGAGTGTAGCCCGGAGGTAGAAGGGTTTCCAGAAACCCCAGTACCACAAAAAAAAAGTAAAATAAAAATATAGATGACACAAAGATTGAAATGATTTTTTTCTTAACCAATTAAAAGCAATCAGTACAGAAAAATTAGTATGGTCACTATTATGAAGGCTGGCTCAGGGAACAGTGACCACTGAGTAGAATTCAGAATAATTCCGTGTCCTCTTGGATATCACCTCCGTATCTTTCTGAAAGCAACAAAAGGTCAGTACCACCCATGAGACAGCCCTGTAGCACAAGCTGCAGCAGCAGTCAAGCAATATCCCAGTGCACATCTTTCTCCTACCGACAGGAACTGACGAGCTCTGTTGAATCCTGTCTGCAGGAGCTGCATTGAATGCTACTTGTCTGCAGACGGCCAGGCCCAGGAAGAATGTGTGGACAAATGCAAACTGGCTGGCGCAACCATCAGCGAGGAGAAAGGTGCTCCTTGTCTTTATCACTTTCATTTTCAGAGTCCGAAAAGGCAGCAACTCTGTGAATCAAGGGCCTTTTATTTGTACCAGGGCCTCAGCTCACTCAAGTTCTTTTTTGAAAAGTCACTACATTCTGCAAGGCTAAACCCCTAACAGCTTAGGCTTTAAAAGTCCCAGTTTAAACCCATAGCTATTTCATTAGACTTCGGATTTATTGGCAATTCACCTCTGTTGAACAAAGGGAATTCCAGAATGCTATATTTTCCCAACTAAAAGAGAGAAAACTGAAGAAATGACTAACCGTTAACCCCCCAAACTGTAAATTGCCCTCTATCATCTGACCGATTGCCTCATTTCAAGATAAGATAAAGGCAACTGTAACTCAGCTATATATTCTTTGTCCTGGCCAATTTCTGATTGGTGGCCACTTCTCTTTTCCTCTTCAAATACTTTTGCTTCCAACCTTGCAAATATGGACATTGCATGATCATCTTTAATTCCCTTTTGCCTTATTTGCAAATTCAGAAGTTCCTGTTATGTCTAACTGCTAAGCAAATTGTACTCTTGCTTTCATCGGCCAATTTAAACTTAATCACTTAAAATCAGACTCTTTCTAGCTAGGTGCATTGGTACACAACTGTAATCCCCTTCTATGGGAAGTTGAGACAGGTTCGTGGCCAGCATATGCATATAGCAAAACCCTATTTCAAAATAAAAAATAAAGTAGGGCTGTGGGTGTAGTAACTTGGAGTAACATTAGATAGAATACACCTAAGTTCAAGCCCCAGGACTCAAAAACAAAACAAAATCAGATTCTTTCTAATCGCAAAATTTCATCTCAAATATTTAAATTAATTGCATTTAAGCTCAGAAGGCCATTTAAAGAATAATTTGTAAACTTTAACGCAGAGAAGATGACTGACTTCTCCTAAAGGGATAATCTGGGAGATTTGGGTTTTGTATCATCACAAACTCTGCATTATCATTCTTCTCAGATAGAATCGCCACTGCATGCATTAGAGATGTGACCAAGATGTATCTGAGGTGAAGGGAAATAATCAAGGCAATAATTTATGACACTGTAGGATACATATTTTGAATAGATGGAACTGAAATATGGAAATTAATCCATTTCCTAAATGGAATAATGTAATGACATTTATATTCTTTTGAAAATTACTTGCCTTGTTTCAAAATTGAGAGTTCTGTCTGCACAGTTGAATTACCCTATGTGCCAGGACATGATTAGTGTTCATAAAACCCCTCATAGGTACTTTTCTGGTGACCAAAGATAAACACGCCAAATGGCAGTAAATGGGGCAGGATGTGTGTACCTAAGTGAATAGCAAAGATAAGATACGTCACGGCGTGAGGAAAGCCACATTTACGACTGTCCACATCAGTACCTAGTCCTGAGTCTCAGCATTTCCTTCTAGGTTCATTTCACAGCAAACAGTGGGGTTATTTACCAGATGTCTCTAAGAAAATTGCAGAAAATGACCTGCAAATGACTAGAACTCAGTTCACTAGCAACATGAAAAATTCAACATGCTGGAGGGAAAACAGAGTAAACTGGGGCAATGTTTAAATTGTGATAATGCCAGGATGCTTCAGATTAATTATACAATTTTTTTAGTAGATTGATATAAATGCTTGGATTTAAGAGGAAGGCTAGACTCAAGAGGCATTTAAAATATCCACATTATTCTTTTGTGTATTTGAATAAAGGGTCTTCAAAAAGAAGATGCATCTATTTTGAACTTAGAGATTGAAAATTATAATTAGATTATTAGTAACATTTAAATAGTTAATCTGGATGAACTTGAGAGAAACTATATGGTTTTCAGACTGTGAGATAAATGGCCACATTTTTTATTGGGGAGGGGTAAGTAGAGTCAAACCCAGGGCATTCTCCCTCCAACTTACACTCCCGGCCCTGTTTTAAAAATCTATGTTTTGAAGCAGGGCCTTGTTAGGTTATTGAGAGTCTCACTATATTGCTGAGGCTGTCCTCGAACCTGCGATACTTCTGTTTTAGCCTCCCAAATACTGGTATTACAGGGATGTGCCAACATGCCTAGCAAAAAGTCACTTTTCAAACGAGCCTTTTTATAAGTCCTGTTTTTAGTTAACAATCCAGTTGTGTTATCAATCTCACATCCATAAAATGATAACATCATATTTGCTCTTCCGTGGGGTCAGCAACTCATACTTCCCCATGGGACAAAACTAAAATAAGCATAACTTAACAAATGGTATGGACTGACCTTCCACTACTGTGTGTGACCATGACAGTCACATCTAAGAACATCTGATTTAACCTTATTCATTCCATGATACTGAAAGATTCGAGCTTTTTATTTACCCAGCATCCATGTGTTCAGAGCATTGCTACTCAACGTTTGTTCCATGAAGCACTAGTTCTGAAATCATTACATGGTCATATGTATTTTGAAAAAATAGTTTTAAAAGCACCTATGGTCATATATATATTTTGGAAATGGTAAACTTTTTTGTTGTTGATTTTTATAAAACTTTTGGGAGTTGTTAGGCACATTAAATTAAATGTACTTGTCAATCACCAGGAGGGAAAAGGGAAGGGATTCCAAAACTTATATGACCACAGAACCCTTTTCCCCTTGGGAAACAGTTTTCATGGAGAATTGTAACTGACTCCAAGAGCTGTTTTCAAACACACAGTAGTCTTGACTCAGTGGTGTAAGCAGCTTATGTTTTTCACATCCTTCCTGGACCTTCACAGGCCCCACCTTTTCATACCCTGGTCTCACATTTCTTCCTTCTCTATGATTTCATGGACCACTGGAGATCTTGCTTTCACTCTATTATTCTAGAGCAGCAGTGCAGACATTCACAATGAAGAGCGAGGGAAAAAGGTCCATTTTTTATGAACCACAAAAGAAAATCTTAGCAGCCAATTATGCAAATCTTTCATGCACATTTAGTCATACTATTTCAATACCCAAACACTACAAAACAGGCTCCAGCCAGAGCTGAAACTGTCAGGAGAAGGAGTGGCAAAGTAATTAAAGCAAGATGGGAGTAGACACTCAAAGGTCACATTCGCGGTTCCATTAAAACTTAAATAATCCTGGCCAAGGAAAGTAAGCCTCCCTGTGCTCCAGCTCAGCTATTTAAAAGAAAATAAAAAGGCAGGATTAATACTACTGAAATGCATATGATAAGCCATCAGCCCACATAGTTTCTACCTTAGAACAAAATGTTCCATTAAGTATATTCAAGAGAGCTGAACGGGGCTCACACTGTCAAGACAGAGAGGGGAAAAGAAGGAAGAAAATTCAACAACAAGAAGAATATTTTCCAAGTCTTCATGAATTCTAGTTAGCTGAAGAGCTGACACAGGCAGAAGTATGATGAAAGCCCTCTAAAAAATGACCAAGTATGAATTATAAATGCAGTGCCATTTGCAATCAAACACATGAAATGATGAGAATTTCACTAATCAAGTATTGCCCAGAGGTTCCAAAACCTTCTAATCAAAATCATCTTCTTAAAATGCTTATGAAACCATGCACTAAAAGTCCCAGCCCTGGCACATACCACCCCCTCACACCAAAATACCTGGGGATGACTTCCCAGAGTGCATATTTTCAGAACTTCCTGGTGATTTAAGATGGTCATTTGGAAATGACCAAACGAGAATGATTTGTATTTAGATTTCTTCATAGTCCTATGTAAATAAATGATGCTTCACGGGGGTCCAAAAACAGTTTATTCTCTCAACTCTATTGCCTGAAATCTTATTTATAATGCTAAATGTCTTACTAGTCCTGGTTTTCATGAATAATACAAGGCACACTTCTCACAGACTTTATCAGTTCTGTGGCTTATAAATTAACTACAAAGATAAAGCAGGTGTCTTTGGTAATGAGGGGGCTATATGCTCATGCCTGACACAAGCCTGTAATCTCAGCACTTGAGAGGCTACTGAGACAGGAGGATCACAGATTCAAGGTCAACCTCAGCAACTCAGCAGGACCCTGTTTCAAAACAGAAAATAAAAAAGGGGGAGTGGTAGTTCAAAGGTAGAATGCCTGTGGGTTCAATCCCCTATACCAAAAAAAGGGGGGGAAGCAAAGACAAGAAATGACAACGTAATTTTAGCGATGTATAGCTGTAGAATTCGTAAAACCCAATAGACTATTATTTTTCTTTGTGAAAGGCAGGGAAACACATGAAACACATTTCATTAAGACCTTTTGGTATTTTTAATTTTTAAACTAATGAGAGGTTATAAGCATGTCCACTGTTACTTGAGACATTCAAAGTCTTAATACTCAGACCCATTATGTCTAAACACATTAATAGTGGATCATATGTCCTAGAAGTTTATATTAAGAGCAAATGGCCATTCTACTTCCAGGTTTCTGAAGACCAATATACATAATAGTATCATCAAAAAATCTCCAATTTAGAAGGACTATGAAACAAATTTTTATTTTGTTTTGTTTTATTTTAATTCAGGAAATGCTGTGTAATTCTGGCAGAGGAACTAGACTACTAGGATTTCCGATAAATAAATCTCAGAATGGCTTTATTTTCAGTTTCCGTTGTGATATTCATTTCCTGCCCCTTGAATAAAATCTAGTAGAAAAAGATTTGAGGAAGGCTGGACTTTTATTTAATTAGGAAAGGAGCCATGCTGAATGGCAAACTGTCACTCTGGGTTCCTTTGAATCTGTGGTTTACCATTATCCTGCTGGTTCCTGAGCTATATAACACTTCAGTCTCAGTTTCCTGATATTAACTTATTTTTACTGTTGTGACAGTACATGACCAGCACCCTTGACTACACCATTGTGAGAAAAGCCCCTTTAAAAGTATCAGTATCCATGTGGATTGTGCAGCAATGTAATCTAGATGTCCCTCTAAGATGCTCTCAGCAAAGAGGAACATCAGCCCCCTCATTACCACAATCAGGGCCATTCTGTTCCCCAGACAGCTGTGGGCACCTGCCTGGCAGTGCTTTCACTCGACTGAAAGCAATCC
The DNA here is from genome assembly GCF_963383645.1 of Muscardinus avellanarius. Classification (NCBI taxonomy): domain Eukaryota; kingdom Metazoa; phylum Chordata; class Mammalia; order Rodentia; family Gliridae; genus Muscardinus; species Muscardinus avellanarius. The sequence goes on from NC_137787.1 coordinate 75,528,534, forward strand.
TGCCCACATCAGTTTGATAGGTACATTTTGATGGTCAGTCCTGATTGACCACATCTGGAGCTGTTCTTCTGGAACGTGAATAAAAACAAAAATCTCCCTTGGTGGGAGAAACACTATGCCTCTTCTGTTTCCATCCTACCATGTTGAAAATTCTCATTTGCATATTAAAACTCAATACTACTTTGCTTTTAAAATAATCTCTTTTGGAATCTCATTTAATGTCATGAATGACTCCTTTATTTGCAGATTTCTCAAAGGATAGTTCTGTTTCCTGCTCTTTGCAAGGAGAAAATGAATGTCTTATTACATTCCTAATAACTACAGACAATGAGGGGAAAACCATCATTCACAGCATCAATGAAAAAGGTGAGTGGCTTGCCTCTCATTTCCAATGGCAACTGATACTACAAGGGTTGGGGGGACAGCAAGTCATTAAGGTAGCTTTCCAGGAAAGACATTTCCAAATTTTGGATGGAGTGCCTCTACTTTCCCAAAGATTGAAAGATACCCGCTAAAAGGTTTGCTATGTTCCAGTGTCTTTTATTAAGACCAGATAACATAATGACTTGTCTTTATACCAGTCACCATCTCCCTGAAACCTGGCTGCTGACCGCTAGAAAGACAAGCTGCTAAAATGTAAGCAAAAGATCTACCGTTAGGAAAAGCTCGCAAAGAGGTGCCTATCAGATTTTTAAAATGAGATGAGATCAGACAAGCCTGGGTTTGAATCCTCCTACTCCATCTAATAGCCGCTCGGCGTTATGGAAGATGCTTGTCTCTTTGAGTCTCTACATTTTCAACTGTAAAGTGGGGCGGGGGGATAACAGTACTTTCTTCTAAGAGATGACTCAAGGGTTGAATGTGAATCATGTGGCAATACATAACATACAGCAATGAGTCATCAGATGATAATGCAGAATCAGAAAAGATTCAAAGCAGCAAGGGAGGAAGGATGTGACCCAGCAAGGATGCCAATGTGTCCATTGCTCCTGGGGATTTTCAGCCGTGTCAGCTCCTGGAGTTGGTGTGAGAGTGGGAAAACACTCACATAAAAATTCATATTCACTAAAGGGAAGAGATAAAGTTTAATTAGGTAGAGAAGGAAGCAGCGAAGAAGGTATATTTTTGTCTAGAAGTTTTCAAATTTTTATATCAGACTCAACTGAAAGCTTTTTTTTTTTTTTTTTTTTTTTTTTTTGTGGTACTGGGGATGGAACCCAGGTGCATTCTACCTACAAGCTACATCCCCAGCATTATTTTTTATTCTTTAAGACAAGGTCTCACTGAGTTGTAAAGGACCTCACTAAGTAGCTGAGGCTGGCCACGAACCGGGATCCTCCTGTCTCACCACTCAAGTACTGGGATTACAAGCATGTGCCAACATGCCCAGCTGGAAGCTTGTTTTTAAATGTCTATATGTTAGCACCGGGTGTGGTGGTGCATGCTTGTAATCCTCGAGCTTGGGAGGTGGAGCCAGCCATGCTGGCTTAAGAAGAGACCCTGTTTCCAAAAATAAAATGGGTCTGGGAGTGTAGCCTGGAGGTAGAAGGGCTTCCAGGAACCCCAGTACCACCAAAAAATAAAAAAAAAAATTTAAAAAGATAATAAATGTCTATATTTTTAGCCAGGAATGGTGGCACATGCCTGTAATCCCAGTGTGTGGGAGGCTGAGATAGGAGATCACAGGTTCTAAGCCAGCCTCAGCAAGACCCTGTTTCAAAATAAAAGGTAAAATAGTGCTGAGGTGTAACCTGGAGGTAGAATGCTCCTGGATTCAACCCCTAGTACTGCCCCAAACAACAACAACAACATGTCTGAGTCAGCAGGCCTGATGTGTCGCCCCGGACTCAACATTTCAACACCCTGATCCCAAGTTCTCTCTGAGCAACTGCCCTAACAACTCTGGCTGCATTCTCAGATTCTCACAGGTGCCTCATATTTATTTTCTGTCTTCAGTTAATGATGAGTCCCTCCCTAAGTCTTTCCCACAGAAATGTCAGCTACATTATATCAGACCTCAGAAGACCTCGCCCTCTACCTCTTCCTCCCCAGAAAAGCTGGGAGTCTAAATTCTGGTCCAAACAGCAGCAGCAAGGACTGGCTAGAAAGCAGATGTGTTTTGCTGTGTGAACTTGCTTTCTAAGGTGCTGATAAAATAATAAGTCCTGAATCTGAAATCAAGGAAATCAAATTGGCATCACTTAAAAGCATAAAAACCAAAACAATACCAACATAACTAGAATGTAGATCATAATCAAGAAAACACCATCAGAAAAAATGTCACAGTGCTGTGCTGAGGGAGAGGGAGGGTTAGAGGTCTCACAATCCATGAACTGGGAGGATGAGTTTGAACTTGGTTTTGAAACTCAGGTGGGGAGAGAACTCCTGGGGACTGGCTTTTGAAAAATCTCATGTAAACGGGCGTCATTGAAACGTATCTTCCCGCAGTCAGTGAAGGAAATATAAGGCGAATCCTGCTGTACAAGCATGAATGACTTTATAATACAAAAACCTACTTTCTCATGATGTTTTATAAAGTCAAATCTACCAATCACATCCAACCCTCTGCTTGAGACTGTGACAGTGGCTTTATTAAGTTATCTGAAAAAGCCATCTTGCAATCTCATATAATATTATTTTACTAAAAAACACATCCCAAACAACAGAAACAAATTTCCAGAGTAGGCCCTGTTTTTAATTCAGAAGGTTTTGTGCTTAGCTGGTGTGTGTGTGTGTGTGTGTGTGTGTGTGTGTGTGTGTGTGTGTGTGTATGTGTGTGACAGAGAGAAACAAAGAGACAGAGAGAGAGAGAGAGAGAAGGCACACCTTTCACAGGTCAATGCTTCCTCATTTTGAACTGTTGGCTTCTATTCTTTCACACAATAAGAGTAGCACACCAACATGCCATCCTTCAGAGCAGAGGCCCTGCTGCCTTTTGGGCTATAGTATCTTATTTATCGCTATGATTTTGTAGTAGGGAAAATGAAGGAAAAAAAATTCCCTCCCGGTGGCTTCCCAGAAGTCATCGGTCAGGTCCTAGGCTGCCTATTCCTCCACAAAAGCCAGAGCCCCTGGTTAGGCCTAGCGCTTCCTAAAGCCCTGAATGTAGAGTCTACCCCTAGGCCTAGCACTTCCTAAAGCCCTGAGTGTAGAGTCTACCCCTAGGCCTAGCACTTCCTGAAGCCCTGAGTGTAGAGTCTGACCCTAGGCCTAGCACTTCCTGAAGCCCTGAGTGTAGAGTCTGACCCTAGGCCTAGCACTTCCTGAAGCCCTGAGTGTAGAGTCTGCCCCGGAAGTCAGGAGTGCTTTTGATCCCACAGCTTTCACACCAAGAATCTCGGGCTGGCCATATGGATGCTTGGGTAGAAAAGAGGCAAAACCAGAACCACCCTTCCTAGCATCCTCCAAGCAAATTAAAAAGAAGTCAGTGAATAGCACCCACTGGGGTGCTTGTGGATCGAGGTAGAACATCCTTCACCTTCCTGCTTATATCTGGAGGGACTCTGAGAGCCTAAGAGCTACATCTCATTAAGGAATGATGGCCGAGAAGCCTTTCTGCAGGAAGGTGCCAACAGCCGTGATGCTGTGCCAATAACCATGATGCTGTGCCCACAGGTTCCAGCTTGGAGGATCCAGGCCCTTGTGATCTGGGGCGTAGAAAAGAGAGACAATGCATTCATTTGTTATTAACAACTGCACTACTACTAATGATACAATAGCAACTCTCATTTATGAAGCGCCTATTAATACCACATTGAGGTGTAATTCCAAATAAATGTCTTACATATGTCGATTCACATAATATCCTCAACAACCATGCAAAGCAGGTACTACTATTATTTTTGTCTTATGGGTAAGGAAACTAAAGCATAAAGACATTAGATAATTTGCTGGGTCTTGCAGTAATTAAGCACCAGAGCTGGTTGGGGAATTTCAGCAGACTGGCTTGGGGGTCAGCACTCTTAACCACTGTACTACACTGCCTCCCACTGGCTGTACAGTCATAATAAACATGTGAATCACCAAAGATGTTAC